>NC_090758.1:65659054-65701554 GCF_036898095.1 Palaemon carinicauda | reverse complement strand
CATTCATTCTCGCTAGGAACGATCAAATCATTATCTAACATATAATTAATTTCCTTTCCTACTGAATTTGCCTTCTCTGGACTCATACAATACGAACTTTGTCTAATGGGATTAGTTTCCTGTAACTCGGTATCATGTTCTAGAAGATGAGTTAAGCCCAATTTAACACTAACAGTTTCTGGATAATTTAAAAAAACATCATATAATTCACTCTGTTTTTCTCCCTCTAAACTAGAGGTAAATGAATTGAAATTCTTAAGCATATAAGAGTTTTTCTTAAAACTAATTTATCGCTGTGACACAGTTATTGCTGATACTGGGCGTTCGTTGTATCTCTTTAGCAAGTTTATGTTCAGTCACTTAGCTCTACGTCTACTCATATCAATTAAGTAATTCAAATTGCCCCTTTTTTCCTAAAATAGGAAAAGGACCTTCGAACTTATAAGATAATGAGGGACCTTTTTTCTGAATTAATACTAAGACTTTATCTTCCACACGTAAAATTTCTCTCCTTTGCATTAAGATCATATCTTCTTGTAGTTTCTATTGTTAATTTCCAAGCTTTCCTTAAATTCTCCTTGTAATCCTCTAAATTCTGAATGTAATCTTCTCTACTCTCTTTGCTAACTGACTTGTTGCGAACATAACGACACAAAATTTCGTCTTCTAAACAAAAGGTTTCCTTACAAACATTATCGGGATCATCGTCCAACTCACTTTCTGAAATTCGAGACAGTGTCTCATCCTCTCTCTGTAACTTAACTAGCTTATCTCTGTTCAAAATGTCAGTGCCTGAACCAATAAAGTAACTATTACTTGAATCCACTACATCGACTATGTCTACGTCACTACTTTCGACAGCTACATCATTAACTGATACGTAGTTATTGCAAGAGCTGTCTGTGTTCAATGATATGCTGAACGTTTAGAAATCTGTTTTAGCGTTTGAGAGTGATTTCAAAACTGTTAATATGTTAGAGTTTTTGTTTTAGTTTTTTTTTATTGTTGTTGTTGTTGTTGTTGTTGTTGTTGTTGTTGTTGTTGTTGTTGTTGTTGTTGTTGTTGTTTTCAATGCAGGAGTGTCTTCAATTTTTTCAGAAATGGTGGTCAAGAGACAACTCCTAAGGTAAACAGGGGCCTTCCCGTTATCAGCCAGTCATTTGAAAAAGATTTTATATTTATAAGTAATCATCATATTTGAGTTTTTAGTAAATTATCGACGAAAAGTACTTTGAGTTTTTCTTTTTTTAATATACAGTACATCAATATATTTATTTATATCACAGAAAAGGGTGAAAGACTTTTGGGTCTTTGCATCCACTAATCCAGGCAAGGGCCACCTGCAGCCCACAAGCCCAAAGTGTTGTTGTGCAGACCCTGAGACTTTCCAGGTAACTAGAATGTTTTCAATTGTATTTATTCCTACCAGTAATCATCATTACCATAATTAGGAAAGAGATGTGTCAGTATTATTACTAATTGTAATTCAGCAATACGGACAGGGATTTGCTTCTTTGAAATCTGTTTAGGGTATTACTTTTGTTGTTGTTGTTGTTTTATATTGCCTTGCACTTTGTGAAGTGCCTTAATGAACCAAAGTGCTAAATTTCTCAAGAAGCTAGAATACTTTTGACTTTCAGATAGACCTTCAGTCATGTGGATCGACGCTGGGACTAAGGAGGCCATTTTGCACTGTGAAAAATTAGTCGTGCTTTACATGTATTGATTTACCAAAAGAAAAAAGAAAAGAAAAAAAACAGATCATAACTATTTACACTGAGGTCATGGGCTAAAGGTCAAATTATAAAGATATTGGAGAAAATACATGATTCATGAATTTAGAGATTCAATCTGGAAATTTATTAGTTCAAATTAGGACTGTATTCCTGAGAGAAGAAATTTTGATCTTTCTTGGAAATTGCATCCTGCTTTACCGAGGCAAAAAAAAATTAAGTATGACTTCTCAATCAGCAAACACATCTAAACGGTCAACATCACGTGACCATCACATTGGGACATCGTCCGTAACAATAACGTTACATTTCTCTGTGAAATCAACTCAGATCTGTTGAGGAGAAATAACAAGGAAACAACAAAGAAAACAAAGTACCCTTACCACCTATATACCGCTTTTAAGAATTGTCCTTATGGTAATAATAGAAGGTTTACATTAAACGAAGTTATTATTAGGGATGAATTTATTGTATCAAAATAGTATATTATCAGTAAAATTAATATCTCTAAGCAAAAATTAATATTGAGCTACGTAATCAGGTGCAGAGCATTAATTGTTCTATTAATACAAAGAAAATACAATCCAGGTTGTTTATATGAATATAATTCAACAAAATGATATTCCCAGATAGCATGGAATATATATTAAAACCAATGCATATCATGGTCACTTGTATGAATTGAGTAACCATCGGAAATCAAATATTGGTATAGATAGTATATAAGATTATATGTTAACAAAAGTATTCAAGAAGGTTGCGAAATATATAGTCTATATACCTAAATAGTACAGTCTAAGTATGCTGTAAACCGACATTCAGAACTGTATAAAGAAAATAGTACATTATATGGACAGTGATATCATTATGTAATGAAGAAAAATACTATTTTGTTAAAGGACAAAACTATAATATATGACATACAAATACATTTCATGAGGGCATTAAATATATATGCACAAAAATATATCATTCCTGATAAGCCATAGATATATAACAGGAAGAAATTCCGACAAAAAAGCAAAACGGTAATGGAAAATGTTCTGGTTTTCTGGTAGTAGCGCAGAAATATGATAATTTCTTTAATCTATAATGATATTTAGAGTTTTAAATTTAACTTAGTGCAAGAGAAGGAGCTAATGATACTTTGGAGTGAGATAGAACCCACAATGACCATAGCGAGTAGCATTATTTGTGGGAAGAAGCAGATGTTAGGATGAGAAGGTTGATTTTTTGAGAAGGAATTGAAAGGTTATGGAATTTAGGAATGTTTGAAAGTGTGCGTGCACAAGTGGAGGGAAAAAACAGACTGTGCACTGAGGGTATGGTTTAGTACCAAAGTGCGGGCCTTTATTGTTTTAAATTAATGATGAAAATGGTAAATTAATTAAGTTCACCGTTCACCATGTACTTTGGCCCACCTTCTCCTTGAGGGGTATGCTTCAAGGCTACACTAATTTTATATTCCACTTCAGGAAGGGAAACTAAAACCACATCAATATATTACTCACAAAGGATATTGTTTCAAGTTAGTTTTGAAAATAATCAATACTGTACACTTACTGAATACCAAATGCAGATAGAAAGATCAGCTTTAAATATTTACACAGTAAATGATTTCATTTTGGAGTGAGTGTATGTGCAGTGAATGAAATAAACATAGTAGGTATTACTTTCAAGGAAAATGAATACTCGTTTACTTGAGACCAGAATGGTGAGCAGCAACAGAGACATATATCGATGCAGCTGCCTATTGGCTTATGACATTCACACCCATCACACATATAATTGATTTGGGACTCTAGTTCACAAGGACAGCTGAGACGTAAAACTATGTATGAGGCACAAAATGACACATTACCATTCAAATGTGAGTCAGCTGCTTTGCTGATGTGATGCCTGAGGACTTGGCTGTGCTACGCCGTCAGAGGAGATACACTCGGTTACTACTTACTGAATTCCCACATAAATAATTTTTCATGTATTATATGTGAACATCTGCGAGAGAGAGAGAGAGAGGAGCTTAATTATTATTATTATTATTATTATTATTATTATAACAACTACTATCATTAGTATTATTGTTATTATTATTATTACTACAACAACTACTATCATTATTATTATTATTATTATTATTATTATTATTATTACTACTAAAACTTCTACTACTACTACTACTACTACTACTATTATTATTATTATTATTATCATTATCACTACTACTACTACTACTGTTATTATTATTATTATTATTATTATTATTATTATTATTATTATTATTATTATTATTATTACATTCATATGTTTATATATTCAGATATCACCATTTTTTTTGGTGTCATTGTAGACTTATTCCTTTATATGTTATGAAATTTGTATTGCTTACTGAATAATCACTTTAATCTATTAACTCAACCATTAATTCATTACTTGGGTCACTTCACTTGTCTGTTGATCAAGGGTTAAGCACCGATGACACTTACCTTGAGACGGTGACCAAACTGCTGATCAGTTGAGTTCTTTCGAGTTCCGGTCATCGAAGAGGCTGCAATGATCACTCAAGCGGATTCAGGATGATTTCTTGGGAAGAAGATTTCCTCGTCTTGTCTCTCAAAGGAGAGAAATATATCTGGTGCGCAGAGAAAACTCGATGTGAACCTGCAAGTGAATAATCCCAAGGATTTCTCACGACGGATAAAAAATAGCAATTGAAGGGACGGATAATAAATAAAGGGTTGTATCTTTCAGTTTTCCCGTTACCTGTTTCAGAGAATAATTTTTATAAGGAAAAAAAACTCAATAACCAAAGGTCAATTCAGAGCCAAATGCCTTCATCATTCTAAGTCTTATAATTCATAAATGTTTCCCAAGACGAGAAAAGGAGAACCTGGAGCCGAATATTTGAGTTTTAAGAGGTTTTATGCAAAGAAAAGGAGGATTACTTTAGAAAAAGATAGGGTTGAAGAATGACTGAGTCAGGTACTCACAACCATCAATCTATCAGGTGATCTATCTTAGTGTTGCTCCTTGATGTCAGAATCTATTTCCGGCCATTCACAGTCTCTTGCAGTTTTGCAGCTTATAGTGAAGATGTATCAAAATCTCTTAAGAGAAACTCTCTCCACTGCTGCCCAAGCAATGGCTGGATGCACACTGCCTAAACTCCTGAATAAAATCCCAGAAAAAGTTGACGTATTAGAACGACTTCTCACCAGAAGGCTGAAGCAAGCGCCATTGCAAGAAATGGATGAATTTCCAAAGAGAAACTCATCAAGGAATTCTCCTGAAATCATACAATAAACATAAAACTAATCTCCTTTTTTTTTAAATATATGTTAAATGCATCTTGCCTAAAGACTGAAGACAAACACATTCAGTAAAATCCATATACTAAACCTATTAGCAATAGGTAATATTTAGTGATTCTCTAAAGACCAAAGTTGAATGTTTGAAACCCTAAATTAATGTTTACTTTTGTCTCTGAAACAGAAACAACAGAATAATTTAGGACAGAACAGAATAAACACTTCAAGTTATAATTATTTATAGACATTTGGAGAAAGAGAGGAATGGAATTATTGTTAATAATTACTTGTGTATTCCTCTCTGTCTGTCTGTCTGTCTGTCTGTCTGTCTGTACTGCAGAAGTGAGACATCCAAACTCTTTCCCTTTTTTTTCGGCTGATTTAATGAAAATATTAACCTTTACTTCCAACTAAAAGAAACAGAGGAAAAATTAATATCAAATTAAGTACAAGAAAGTACAGGAATATAAAAAGTTTTCAAAATTGTTCTAATGTAGTAGATTCTCGAAAAAAACATTATTCATCATGAATAATAGTAATGATAACAATAATGGTAATAATAATAATGACAATATAGAAAACATTTACAAAAAATTCCAATTTTCTTTTCATTTATCTCTTTAGGAGTAATAAATATAATTTTTTTCCTTCAATTCATTTGGAGTAGTGACTTCAAAGTCTTTTCCTTAAAACCATTAACTTTTTTTTTTCTCACCAGAATTTAACTGAAGGGTTTTGACTGACGCTGGTCGAATATGTCAGCTTCTCTTGAGTCCAACAGATGACGATGAACAATATCCCAGTGTATGAGTTATTCAGTCAGTCAGTCAGTCGGTCTCCTTTTTTTCCAGTACATCTGATCTGTGAAAGGAAACAGCATCAATCACAGAGTTCAAACGCATTGCAAAAGATAAAATCTCTGCAACAGAAATCTTGCTGATCCTAAATTGCCAAACAAGATTGATCAACTAAATTAATAAGATTGTGTAGTGGCAAAGCAGATAAATTTAATATTAAATATAATTTTTTGCAGGATTGAAGTTACACATAAGACACTTAACAGGTAAGTTTATCAAAACTTATTTACTTCTGATAAATATAATTTTGCCTTGACCAATTACTTAATATAAAAAATGGTAAAATAAAGAAGTTGTAGACATGAGACTCTATACAAAGAAGAGGAAGATAACGCTAAAGAAGACCAAATGTAGACCTTTCTGGGAGCTGCACCCTGATGTCAGATTCTGGTTCCAGAATGCAGATAATGTCTACAGAATCGTTAACAGAAAATTGCCCCTCCCGCTTATGTGCTTGATGGATGCAGAGTGCCCATCCTCCTAAGTAAAAGCCCTAGATGAGGAGAGTCGCCATGGTCAGTGAGTAAATCAGGCACACCGTTCCGCGAGGCCTCGTTTGGAGCTTTCCTTGTCGGTCCTGTCCTCTGAAACCCTGGGTAAGGTGTAGATCAGGACTTTGCGAGGAAGGACTAGCTGATGCAAGCACTAAAAGGAGAATATACAAACATACAAAAATATACTTCGGAAAACAAAACTATTAACTGCCTCTCGCTTAAGGATCAATGCTAAATTGATTAAGTAAACACAATACCTTTATATTATTATATATAGTTACCTTTAACTATTATTATCTAAAAATAATAATCAATTTTCTGAAAACCCAGAAACAGTGTTTACTTCTCATTGTGAAAACTAACTAATTAAAGAAAAAAACAGAAAAAGAACAACAATTTGCAATTATTGTAGACATCTGGTCATAATTACTCCTGTGTTCGTCCCTCCCATTCTTTCTCTTTGTTTGCATGAGAAGTTGTGAGACACACCCGATGTATTCTACTTTTGCCTGTTTCACTCAGATATATGAAAAAGATAATTTTAACATAATCAAATGTGAGATTCCTTTATGTAAAAGAAAAAAAAGTTCTCGAATATGAGAAGATTCAAATTAAGTCTAATCGTATAAATTCCTTTCGAGATTTATATTCAATATGAATATATGTAATGAATGTTAACGTTACTCTTCTCTGTAAATGTATTTGAAATATTAACTCGAAATATTACTCTTTCGGTTCATTTCATTAGGAGTAGTAACTACAAATATTACTCTTTTCATTCAATTCTTTTAAAAGTAGTAACTCTTTATCATATCCATTCCATGCAATTTATTAAGAAAAAACTACTCCAAATTCTTACCCTAAAAATCCTACATCATCTCATGTTTCTCTTCTCCAATGTCCTTCAGCTCTGTGTTCCTTCTCTTCTGATCAGATGTTGACTCAATGGGTCTGACAGACGCTGGTCTAACATATCAGCTTTTCTTAGGTCCAGCAGATGACGATGAACAATCTCCCTGTGCACCAGTCAGTCAGTCAATCAGTCAGTCAGTCAGTCAGTCAGTCAGTCTTTTGTTCTACCAGTTCATCTGATATGCAATTGAAAATAGCATCAATATATGAGAGCATTACAAATTTCAAGTGTTTTACTAAAGACAGAATCTCTGCAATAAACAGCTCAGTTTGATGTTCCTTTACTTGGATCATTAAATGGAGAAATAAATTGATTAACTTTAATGATATTATTCTTGAGCAGCAAAGCAGATTCATTTTAATATGTAAGTTCACATAAAACGATTTACTTCTGATAAGTTTACTTTGATGTTACAAATAACCATATATAGAAAAAGAGATTTCACAAAGAACTCACCTTTCGGACTGGTATTGAGATATTCTTTTCTTTTTTCTTATTGCCTGGTTTGGTTCCTTTGAAGGACTTTGTAAAGATATTATCTTTGTTCACCTCCCAGGAGAGAGAGAGAGAGAGAGAGAGAGAGAGAGAGAGAGAGAGAGAGAGAGAGAGAGAGAGAGAGAGAGAGAGTAAAATGAATAAAAATTGAAAGGTTATGAAAACACAACTTTTGTCATTCACAGATTTATTCATGATGAGCTCCACTGTTACATATTACCTACCATCACCTCAACCATCTCCGTCAAGATCACTTAAATAGATTTTGTTTACATGAATAGATGATAGACAATGTTTAGAGTGAATCTTAACACATTCAAGATTTGCAATATTTTGATAAGAATATATCATGATATAAGTCAAACACTGCTTTGGTAATTAAAAATATTCATTGTATATGAATGATAACAAAAAAGAAAGTTTTGAAAATAGATATAAGAGAAGAGAACAAACAGTAGAATGAACATAATAAAAGTTTTCAAAAACAATAGATTTCTGTGAAAAGATTTAATTGTTCCCTAACAATTAAATATATATATATATATATATATATATATATATATATATATATATATATATATATATATATATATATATATATATATATATATATATATATATATATTATCATATTACTATAAAAAATGACCTTTATGATCTGAAAGTGATGTTTATAATCTAATCATTATAAAAAGTTAGTTAAACCTGAATCATTTAATGACAGCTTATGAATTAGAATTTGGTGATCAATATTTTGAGACATTTGTTTCACAACTAAAAGGTCAGATGTTATTGAAGTTCTTCTTCTTTTCAGTTGACGCCTCAGGGATCGTCATCATTTTCTCTCTAACTAAGGAACATCTGTGCATCAGTCCTCCTACCGAGCAAAGAAGAAAACACCGTTATGAAATAGACTTTGGTTTTGTGCAATGACTCAGCACAAAAGCTAAAGAAAAATAGCATCGGATATGGTGAGGGAAATCTTTATTCTAAAGAGAAAGAAATAATAATGAAAGTGAAAGAAAGGAGGAAGATGAATATGTTGCGAATTGAAGGAGGTGTGAAAAGAATTGGAGGGAACCATAAATGCTGATATTCAAACAAACATAATAAGATATTCTAATGAATGACAATGATCAGAATAATAAGAAAAAGTGAATTAATAATGAGGTGGAAATTGCTCTACACATCAACACCTCTCTATCATCCACACAACGACATTCTCTGGAAATGTCTCTGATTCCATTAATGAAGATACAAAGGAATATCAAGTGATCGAATGAGGAAAAGAAAAAAACTATTAAGAAACAAATCATAGACCAAAACCAAAAGAAAAATAGTTTTGAAACTTGGCTTATAATGAATAGAGATTAGTTATCTAAGCTCATCACCTGTTGAAAGGTTTAGAACGTAGAGAGAGAGAGAGAGAGAGAGAGAGAGAGAGAGAGAGAGAGAGAGAGAGAGAGAGAGAGAGAGGGGGGATGCCTAAATAGCGTGATGATCATTAACAATTAAATTTATGATATAAAAAATTACCCAATTTTATAGACTAAGTCAGTTTTTTAGGCTCATGGTCTGCTCAAAGGAGAGAGAGAGAGAGAGAGAGAGAGAGAGAGAGAGAGAGAGATGCTGCCTAAATACAATGAAGACCATAAAAAATAAGACCTATGATATGAAAAATTACCGGACCTAATAATATAGATTACTTTTTTAGGCCTATGTTCTGCTGAAAGGCTTAAGAGGAATGTTAAAAGAGAGAGAGAGAGAGAGAGAGAGAGAGAGAGAGAGAGAGAGAGAGAGAGATAAAAATCGTACAATACTGATGAAGAAGAAGAAAAAGAAGAAGCAAACTCACCATCCAACATATCTACATCCGGTGGAAGAAGAAGAAGGAAAAGAAGAAAAATCGGATGAAATGAAAGGAAAGTCAAAGAAAAAGAAAGGAAATGATGTCAACCATATTTTCAATTATAGTTTTATTGACATCATGTTTTGTTAAGATGAACACGAGCCTTCAGACACACACACACACACACACACACACACACACACACACACCTTCACGTACACAGTATTGCAATTAATTTTTAATGATATCAAATAGGATATGAATTGAAAATAGAAATAAACCTTTAAGTAACATTTGAAAAGTGTACAAATTGATAAACTTATTTCTATTTCTATAATAATTACTAATTAAATATTTCTATTAATAGGCCTATGAGATTTTTCTTTCTCCAAATCTGATGTCGATTCAAATTCTTATTTCAAATAAATTTTTCTGTTAAAAAAATAATATAATAATTATATCGTCTCTCTCTCTCTCTCTCTCTCTCTCTCTCTCTCTCTCTCTCTCTCTCTCTCTCTCTCTCTCTCTCTCTCTCAGGGAATGATGTCTCCTCACCTCCTTGCATCCTGTGGTTGCAATGCCCGAAGGATGTCCCCAACCTTCTCGATGTCTTCTTCCTGGACATCGCTGACAAAGACAAAGACAATTGGATCCTCCTTCAAGAAAGGAATTGGGTGACTGACGCTGCTGACATCCTTGACACTAAAGTGAATCGCTGAAAGAGAAAAAGGTTTAAAGAAGAAGAAGAAGAATAAGAAAAAAAAAACAGCAACAACAACATTGAGGAAAATGAAAATCACAACCAAACATTTTCTATCTGTTTCTTTTGTAAGATTTTAAAGGAAAAGACCAAATGGGAATAATGATAACTGAAACAACGAATTTAGAGACGAAATTACTAAAGTTAGGAGCTATGGGTTTGTGTTGATGTGTGTGTGCGAGTTAATCTGTGTGCGTGCGTGAGTCAATGTGTGTGTGCGTTAGTTAATGTGTGTGTGTGTGAGTCAATGTGTGTGCAAGTGAGCATTGTAGCCTATATCGTATTATGGGATGACACCAGTCTCCTCATGATACACTCGCATTGAGAACCGTATAAAGAAACACAGCCAATCACAACTCAGCTTTATTGAAATATCGCAATATTATTTGTCGAGATAATACTTTTCACGTCCCTTTCGGTGATTGGTTCTTGAGAACAAATGACTCCGCCCACATTTTTGTAGAGAACCAATCAGCACAGAAAGGAGGCGAAGTCAGGAGGAACCTTGATTGACAATCACTGTTCCCGATACTGGTTTCCTCTTCATTTCCATCATGATCATTACTATTTTATTCATTACTGTCACCATCATTAATATCGTTATTTGTGAAATCAATAGTGACTATAGTGATGTAGTGATGTCACCTTTAAACTGAATCATTTCCTTTTTATATAAGAAAGGAAATAAATGAAAACAGCATCGAAAGCTTTTAAATTACTTCAGATCAGATGAAAACAATATTGTCCTATTTAAAAAAAAAAAGAAATTGATTGAGCCTCGAATATAATGTTTTAAATTTATACAGCAATAATGATAATAATAATGATAGTTACAATAATAGAAATAAATTATAATAACAATATTAACTGAGCGAATGACAGGAATGGGATAAGGGGAAGAAGGCGAGATATCATAAAGTCCTTCAGAGGAAAGGAAGACAGAATTGCTGTCATCCTTCATTTATAACTCACCTAAAATTTCAATCTCTTTTGTCTCTTGCAAAGATCGACAGAAGGCGTCGAGACTGACTTGGTCCGGAAGCCTCACTCCCAGTAACTTCACATTTGGAGGGATTTGAAACGTTGAGTTCCAGATGCCTCTGTAAGACTCACAACTGTTGCAAAGAGAAGAAAAGAAAGAAATAATTATTAGATTCGATCGGGAATTTTATTAAGTGGAATGATGATGATGATTAAGATGATTAAGGAGACGATGACGATGATAACGATGATGATGATGATGATAAGAATAAAAGTAAAAAGGAATAATTTGGTGGAATATTGAAATTTATATCATCTATAAATGAGAAGGAAAATAAATTTGAGACTTTTTTATAATGAATTTAATGATGACCGTGATGATGATGATGATGATGATGATGATGATACTAGTAATATAAAGGATATAAACTATGAGACTCAAGTTGAGGATTGTGGCAAAGTTTGTAGCCTAATTATTCATGTCTGTCTTCATTTCTCTTTAAAACTACGCTTAACATACATACACACACACACACTCACACACACACACACACACACACACACACACATATATATATATATATATATATATATATATATATATATATATATATATATATATATATATATATATATATATATATGTATGTGTGTGTGTGTGTTTATGTATAGTATCACTATCTTTTTCAGGAAGATGCTTGATGATATTAGTTAACAAGTAGGGTAAAATTCAAAGTAATTGTCAGAAAATCAAAGGAAAAGGCAAAACTTACTCATTGCTGAGTAGACTTTTGATTGACTCTGTTTCTTCTGTGTTAAGTGATTCCTTTTTTTCATAGATGCGCTGAAGCCATATTTCTCTTGGGTAAACCTGGTGTCGCAAGAGATGTTTGGTCAGTACCTCGAAGCCGGAGATACTTTCTTTGAGGTATATAGAAATTCTAATTTCATATCTGGTTGGGAGAGGAGGATCAGTGGCTGCAAGGAGGGTGATGTAAGACTCGAATGATGAGTCAGTGATGTCAGTGTTGTCATCAATCAAGCCAAACCTCTGCGCTATCCAACGTGCAACCTTGTCATTGCACTTGATATTGTGCATGACTTTCAAGAAGGAGTCTTTGTCCTTCAATCCTGACTCCTCCAGGAGTTCCAGGGTCTCAATCTTGGTTGCCAGTGGCACCTCCACTTCCCCCACGTGGAAAATGCTTAGTGTCTGGATAAGTAGGTTTTGATACTTTTCCAGAGAGTCAGGGAGAGAGCCCCCATGCAGCTCTTTCACAACGTCTTTTACTGTTGCTTTCTTTATACTTTTATTTGAGACAACACTGGAAAGCATTATTTCCTGAATGTGTGGTGGGATACATGTCTTAGATAATTCCTCACTCCACATATGCATTGGCGATCTGGTCACTTGTTTGCGGATGTTGTAACCTCCCATGAACTCCATGAAACCCTTATGAGGGAAAGTGTAATAGGAGTTGTTGAAGGAGGTGACTTTCTTTAGGAAGGCTCCAGCCAGCTCTTCTATTGGTAACCCCAAACGAAGACATAGATCAGCCAATCTTTGATAGACCGAATGTGGAAGATTTATAAAATCATCTTTCAATCCTTTGAGAGATTCCCAAGAGAGTTCATCAAGAAATTGATTTATTTTGTGTTGCAAGACACTTAATTCTAAGTCACACGTAGATTGGTTCCTCTGCAAACGCTCCTCTAATTTGGAGATGATTAGAAGGAAAATCTGCCAGTAGAGCTCAGCCTCAGTTGTGATTCTGTTTAGATCATCTGGTTTGAACATCTAAAGAATTGTGAGGAGACAGAGATTATAGGCGACTTCCCACACTATGCTCATTTTGTGTTCAGTTTTCCTCAGGAATTCTAATAGTTTATCTAGCTCTTGTAAAACTGGGGAATCTTTGGGTAGACTCAAGAAGTATTTGGTTACAAACTCTTCTCTTTTGTTGGCTTTAATTCCTACAAGCCGAAGATGAACAGCATTCAAAGCTTTGAAAAACATATGAGCATTCAGTTTCTCTTCAGCTTCAGGTCTGGTGGTAACGATAACAGTTAATTGGCTGTAGAGTTTGTTTAAAGAAAGAATATGGTTGAAAAGGCCAGATGAACTCTTGTTGAGCTCATCGTAGCCATCTAAGATGACCAGAGTTTTTTGTCCTAAGACAGCTTTAACAAGGTCTCCATCCTTGAATGAGCGATGAACTTCTTCTCCCAAAGAGCATTCAATAAGCCTATCAAATGTATTAACAATATCTCTTAATTCTGCATAAAAGAGCAGATGAAAGGAGCTAAGGCCTTTGATGGAGGATCTTTGGTTGGCCCAATCAGATGTTATCTTTTTCACTAGAGTGCTCTTGCCCATTCCTGCATGTCCTTTGAGCAAAATAAGACTTCCAGCGTCAGAACCCGAGGCTACATCTATTATATCCTCCAGTAAAACCTCCTTATTCTCTCCATCCTGATTCAGTTCTATTTCTGTGAATATTTCATTCACTGGCAACTGCCTTCCATCTCCTTTCACTATTAAGGACAGTGGATTTATGGTTGTATTTCGATTCAAGACATCTTTCAAGAATGGAACACCTTTATTCCTTATCAATGCTATCTGTTCAGAGAAGAACAATTCCTTCTTGTACTCATCAAGGGTCTTTGGCGAAATGTCTGCATCTCTTATTTCATTGAGCTTTTTGTTGAAATTAGCAACATTTGCATCAATTTCTGTCTGGCTGACATGTGAACATATTTTGCCAACACTACAAAGTGCTCTCTCCATTAGTGTACGGATTTCTTCAATTTTGTCAAAGAAATCTTTCTGATTTAGACTGAGAGCTTCATGAGCTATGGTGTTTCTTATGTCTTTTAAATATGTGATAAGACATTCTGGCTCTTTACCGCTCCCTGATGACCAGGCAATGTCATCTTTTCCAGCAAAGACTCCTTTACAATGTTTCAATAGGAGACATATAAGGGTTATATCCCACTTAGCAACATCTGGGGGATACTTCTGTAACGTCTTAAGCTGTTCTGGATAGAGCTTCTTCTTCAGTTTATTGATCTCTACATTTTTGTTCTCCAGGTAAGTTAAGAATTGGATTTTTTTATCCCAATCTGGGTTTCCCCAGATGAGAAACAGCTGCAGCAAGGGACATATAACCTCCTCCAAGATCTTCCATTGTCTGATCTTATACCGGTCACACTCGTTGAACACTGGGCGAGAAGTCATCCTGTAACAAAGTAAAGAAAAGAGAATTTTTAAGTATGCATTAAATTGCATATAAAAATGAAAATAGTTTTTTTAAGGAACATTTTTACCCCTTTGAAAAAAGGGTAAATTCTTCTTCGGAATTATATATATGTAGTTCATCTTTTTTTTTTAAATTAAAAGTTTCTGCGATATATATATATATATATATATATATATATATATATATATATATATATATATATATATATATATATATGTATGTATATATATACATATATATATATATATATATATATATATATATATATATATATATATATATATATATATATATATATATATATAAGTAGTATGGAGACAGGAGCAATTACTCAAGCATAAACATAGTGGAGTAGGGAGACGCGTTCTGTTCTTTCATCCATTAATTTGCGTCGACGTTTCGTATCAGCTTGATACATTTTCCAGGCTGAAACGATTACAAATCAATTGCGTATAAGTAAAAAGATACACACAATGTTTACCAACACCAAAATTAAAAAGCTTTTTAATAAATTAAGAATAAAAACAGAGTAAAAACAGAAACACAGAATAACAGTCGAAGGGCTCGGAGCGAATATAGAGAAACAAATTAATTCAATAATAATAATAATAATAATAATAATAATAATAATAATAATAATAATAATGATAATAATAATAATAATAATAGAAAATATATAATAATAATGATAATAATAATAATAATAATAATAATAATAAATAATAATAATAGAACGAACAAGACACCTACCCACAGCGGTAGCGTAAGGAGAACTGACATGAAAAATTGTTATGGAAGGGAGTGTAAACAAAACAGCAGGTAATTAGGCAATAAACAATTGGGTGGAAGACGACTGGTGGTTAAGAGAAGGTACAGTTAGCTTAATCATTATAGATTCAAGGGTGGTTAGTTCGTCTATATGTCGGGTTCTTCCTATTATATTAAAATGACTGGTATCTATGTGTGTTTTGCAGCTTTTACTGTGATTTCTTATGTTAGATTGTTCTGGATTTGATAGTCGACAACCCGTTCTATAGCTAATTCCCTGATGAGAGGAAATCCGGACTTTTAGCAGCCTCCTGGTGCAACCGATGTAAGTGCCAAGATCACATCTGGGACAATTATACTTATAAACGACACCGGAGGCAAACAGGGGGCTGATCTTATCCTTGACTTGGAAGAGTGAGCCGATAGTTTGGGGGTTTATGTGAATTAGTTTCAAATTAAGGGCAGGCAATTGCTCACTGAATAGGTTAATGCATTTTTTTCCTAAATTTATTATTATGGAGAAAGGGAAATCTAGCAAACATACGGAACTTGGGGACATTGTGGAGTATTGGGGTTGGATTGAATTTCAGATTAAGTAGCTTACTAAGGGATCTATGAAAAATTTAACTTGTCACAACTTGGGTGTTAGAATGTGAAATGAAAAAGTTACATAAAATTGCATATCGAATACCCAAGGTATAACAAAATGAAAAGTGAAGATAAGCCAGGGGAAACGCATGTAGCTGCGGTATGCTGGGAATGGGAAGTTGAAATACTATTTCAGTAACAGAACCTTAATTTATTTCAGTGCACAGTAAACATATACATATAAAGTAAACATAATACACAAAAATATAAAGATAATATAACTGTCCTAACACTGCACAACACACTGGTGAGATAAGGGGATTACGAGGTACAGGTTACAAAATACTTAGCCGAAAAAGCCGATCAGCAGAGAAGTTCACAAAAACGATACAATCGGGTAAAACTCGCTGGTAAGAGACTGATGTCTCGCCAGGTAAATCCTCGGACAGCTGGCTAGCGTCAGGTTCCGATTTCCTTTATGGCCTCTCGTGGCATGGTTGGTTTCGATCTGGCCTTTCAATAGAAGGGGCTAGCGTTCGATCACAAGTATGAGGTAGAAATTTATTTCTATTTGAACACGACGTTGTGTTGATATTTATCCATATTGACTCATTAGGGGTAATTTGAATGAATTACTACCAATTGTGTCACGTGGTGGGCCGGGAAATCGGGTAAAACTCGCTGGTAAGAGACTGATGTCTCGCCAGGTAAATCCTCGGACAGCTGGCTAGCGTCAGGTTCCGATTTCCTTTATGGCCTATCGTGGCATGGTTGGTTTCGACCTGGCCTTTCAATAGAAGGGGCTAGCGTTTGATCCCAAGTATGAGGTAGATATTTATTTAGTTATTTATTTATTTAAGTATATACAATATGTACACGGATCCGTTTAATTAATGAAGAAGGCCGGTACTTTACAACATATATATATATATATATATATATATATATATATATATATATATATATATATATATATATATATATATATATATATATATATATATGTTGTAAAGTACCGGCCTTCTTCATTAATTAAACGGATCCGTGTACATATTGTATATACTTAAATAAATAACTAATGGTAACCTTCTTTCGTAAACTACAAAATCCTGAAATTGAGTTAAAATGTAGCTCTCCAGTATCCTTGTAAAACCTACCTTCTGATTCCCCCTCCTGTCTCTTTCTCTTTACTCCCCCTCTCTCCCCATCCCCACCTCACGTTTACCTTTGCTCTTGCTTATTTGCCACTTGTGTGTCTTGCCCCGGCTCCTGCCTCGTAAACACTTGTAAAGAACTTCTCTGTATATTGTGAGTACGGTTATTATACCATATGATATTTTGGATTTGGTATTGGGCAGAATATTTAGTTTTTTTTTCGTTATGTTGGTTATGTTAATTAATTGGTAATATTCTGATATGTGAAGTTTTGTTAATTAAATGTAATTGTTTTATTTTTTTTTCCATATAACCTATTGTTAATTTTGTCGATTTAACTTGAACCTTGACAATTGGGGGCCTGTGTCCGGGATCTACTTAATTTAAAATTAAATTCTGCCCAAATCCATTTCAACGTAACATTTAGTATTCTGATCGTGGGATATGATTATCATGTGTTGAGTATTAATGTTACAGTGCGCAAGTAATTCAGTGATGTTTCAATAGTGATACCGTAATCCTTTAAGAGTAAGATTTATTTTTAGTGCTAACGAGATATCTCTATTGTTCTGTCCGCGAGCCACCATCGACCTTAAGTGTCTTTAAACTTTAATTACGGTTGTAACTAAGCCAATATAGTTTATAATCGGGTCTTGAACCCTGATTAACCACTTTCGTTGTATTTGGAGCATTTAGCGGAAAATCTTAAGGTAACATATTTCGCTTAGCGGCCGTCGACATGGGTAGTTGTGTAAATGCTCGTTATAACTAATTATCCTTGTCCGAAGCATTCTTTTCCGAGGTGTTAACTTCAGAATTCGCTTCCTAGTTTCCATTGTGCACATTTATTATGATTTCAAGTGTTTAACACAGTATATGGTGTAGACTATATATCCTACTTTCAGAAGTAACAATTGTTTATAAGGTGTTACTAACAGGTAGACGTCTCTTAACTCAAAATGCCGCTCTTTAGTGTTGATGATTTTCATAGTGACCCAGAGTCACACCTGACTTCCATTGTTGTCGCTAATAAGAATGAACTTTTGTTGTTAGCAGCTAAATTTGGGGTAGCTCTTCCTCCTAATGCAAAGAAGGATGTAGTACGTAATTACATAGTACAGCATTGTATAAGTGAAGACCTACTATGAGATTCAGGGCCTCTGTAACACGGTTTTTCCGCAATAATTTTTTATCTATGTATCTCATAAATATAACGCTTCTTCAGAATGCACATTATATCTACACATAAATTTTGACTATATTCTGCATTACGTAGGTTGAATAAATTTGGTACTTATAATGTAAAAGTGACGTTTTTTGACGTTTTCCTCAGAGAAAAGGTTTCGAATGCACTCGTTACGTAACTTATGACGGCATTTCTTCCCTCTTTCTCGATCGATGATTGGCTATACGTAACGAAGGCTATACATCTGCCAACAATGACACAAAAGTTTAAATAAAAGCAAAGCAGTACACCTTTATGAACTCAGAAACCTCTCCACTGATAATTGTCATAATGAACAAACCAACAAAATATGTTAACAAATACAAAAACACTTCAATTATTAGTCTAACTCCCAAATAAGTTTCCTAAGAAATTACAGTCTACTTTATAGGTCACAATCAGATTGACAAGGTGTAGGGAATAGTTGGTAATTTTAAAAAACGTAGACAAGCTTGATTTGATAACTACTATATCCCATGTCAAGCAATTTTTATTTATTGTGTATCTACCTACCTAGTTACTGTAAAAAAAAAAAGAAGACGGTACCGTATTTTGGCTTTAAACCTTCACCAATAATCATTGTCAGAGTGATGACTTCATGAGGCTCCACCCACTTTGGCCTGGTTATTTCAGGCTAACACTGAAGGCTATCATGGGCATTGTTGGATCAGAAAAGTTGAATTCTGGCTATAAAAACTCATTTCTCGAGTAGTTGTAAAAAGTGCTAAATGATCCTCAAGGATCCCAGCAGTTGGCCTAAACGTTTAATTCAAGTATACTACTGTTGCGGCACTACTGCTGCAGTAATATTACTACGCTATCACAGATACCCCACCCACATTTATGTATCGTTCTGCCATTCATAAAGTCTTTGTAATATTTTTTTCACTGTGCAATAAGCCATGGCCTCCTCAGAAATTAAGTTTAACATTGGATGGTAGGATAATTCATTAAGCTGACAAATTATGGCAACTGGGTATGTTATTGCCGATGTTGAAGCTAAAGATAAAGTATGGTATCCTTCCTTTATTGCATTATCATCTTTACTACTATTTGTGTTGCTACATGTAGTAATTATTTTAAAGGATAAATGAATCATGTTCACTTTACTTCTATAAATTCCCATTAGATATACAAATAAAACTACTAAAACTATTCCTGATTTATTTACAAAATGCAGTCATGCCCAAAACATATATGGTCGTATGGCCTAAGAAGAAGAAAAAAAATTATATCGGATGATCCGTTGGTCTGATGTTGAGTTTAGCACCAAATTCTTATTTTAAGAAAAATAGTTATATAAAGACTGTTTATATACAATCTCTGTTCTCTCTCTCTCTCTCTCTCTCTCTCTCTCTCTCTCTCTCTCTCTCTCTCTCTCTAGGTGGCATAGTGAATAGTTAATGGAAATGTTCAAAAGCCTGAATGACATTACAAGTATTATAATCATGTTACGCTAAATACAAATTCGAACATAAATATTGGATTTAAACTAAAAACTGAATAATTACCTATTCAGGCTATAGTAAATATGGCCACGGGCTTTCTCTTGACTGTATAAAGTTGCAAGTCGTAAGACAAATGCAGTTTTGCAACCACGGGGGCAATTCCAAATCCTGTTAGCCATTGTTGACTGTTATGGTTTTCAGAGCCGATGGAACAAGGTGAATGGGTGTCTGGTGGATGGGCGGGGCAAAATTTTGTCAAAAGGTGTTTACATTGCTTACGTAATGAATGTTTTCAACTCTTGGCTCGTAATCACTGGCCATGGCGTCGGCTATAGCATTTTTACTCTATAAAAATTAAAACTATCGGGTTTAGGTTATTGATAATGCTGACAAAATTTGTGTGGTTGTAAAATATACATATGTCAACTTTCAGCTACATCCGATGCTTTGATAAGAAGCAAAGTCCAAAAAACCGTGTTACAGAGGCCCTGAATCTCATAGTAGTTGATAGTTCTGAGGGCAGCAAATATATCGTAGACGTGTTTGATAAATCATCGGATGTAGAGTATATGAAGCTGGCTATTCAGTTAGAGCAAACGAAAAGGGAAACCATAAATGCTGAACTAGAGAAGAAAAAGAGAGAGTTGGAAATAGAAAAGCAGGCTTTATTAGTAAGACAGCAAAAGGAATTGGAGTTTGGTCAAGCTAAATTAGTCTATGAAGCTCGTGTAGCTCAGCAAGTGGAAGAGAGTAAAATTAGGTTAGCTATGGAAAATAAAGAACGAGAATTAGAACTAGAAGCTAGACAACCAATGAAATTTGATATGACTAGATGCATCAAGTTAGTTCCTAAGTTCGATGAGACTGAAGTTGACGTGTTTTTGAAAAGAATTTCGAAGACTTGGCTTCTTACATGAAATGGCCTCTTGAACAATGGGTGTGGCTTATTAAGCCTAAGTTGGTCGGGAAGGCTGCCACTGTTGTTGGTAGTCTTGGTAGGCGAATCGAGCTATGTGGTAATCAAAAAAAGCTGTTTTAGATGCGTATGCTGTAACTAGTGAAGGTTATCGTCAGAAGTTTCGTAATTTTGTTAAGCCCCATGTTAAGACTTGGATTGAATTTGCTGCAGAAAAATTAAGGTTGTTTAAGAAGTGGCTTGATTCAGAAGATGTAGATACTTATGAGGAATTAATTAATCTCATTGTAACTGAGGAATTTAAGAGAAGTCTCCCTCAAAATATCATGTTGTATATAGCTGATAAGGAAGAGAAGGATCTAAAAAAGGCAGCTGTTTTGGCTGATAATTATTCATTAATACATAAAGGCAGTCTGGGTAATGTAAAACAACATAGAGCAGAACCACTGGGTGATAAAGATGGGAGAACTGATAGGGGTTTGTATTGCAATTATTGTAAGAAGGAAGGCCACATGATTAGCAATTGTCCAAATCCTGCATGTAAGAAGGGAAAAGTAACTGAAAACAGACCTCCAGTTAAGATGTTCCCAGGACACAAATCAGACACTAGTAAAGAGTCTGCAATGCATTGTGTATCACAGGACAAGAATTTGTTTGAAAAATTCATTTGTAACGGTACAATATCATTGCACAGTAATGGTAAACCCATTAAAGTAAGAATGTTAAGGGATACAGGTTCAAACCAAAGCATTTTAATTAAAAGTATTGTTCCAAATCTCACATTGCTTGATGAAAATGTCATAGTCAGGGATTTAACAGATGCTAAACTATTGCCACTTAAAAAGTGTTCATGGATTGTCCATATATAACTAGTAAAGTAAAAATAGCTGTTAGAGAAGGGAATTTCCCCTTGCCAAATGTACAAGTGTTACTTGGTAACGATCTTGCTGGAGAACTGTTGTTATCCAATCTGATAATGTATGAAACTCCTGGAATAATAGAGGAAAGTGAAAATGAAAAGGAGTCAAAAGTGGAGGGCTGTGTTAATGTGACGACCCGCAGTATGGTTAACAATGATAGAGTGAAAGTAAGTGTACCTAACCTCGCAGATAAAGTAAAAATGAACAAGAAAAGCCTTGTTAAGTTACAGAGAGAAGATCCAACTCTAAAAGGTGGTTATAGGTAAGCATTGGAGAAAGGAATGGAAAAGGTACCTGGGTATTACTTTAAGGATGACTTATTTTTTAGGTTATATAGACCTCCTAGGCTGGGTAATGATGAAACATGGAGTGACAGAGAACAGTTGGTAGTCCCTCATGATTTACGTAAAGATTTATTGGAGCTCGCTCATAATGTTTATTCACATTTTGGAATTACTAAAACTTACAACCGTTTAGCTTATGATTTTTTCTGGCCTAAAATGAAGGCTGATGTTGTAAATTTCATTAAACATTGTCATATTTGTCAAATTGCCGGTAAGCCTAATGAGGTTATACCAAAGGCACCTTTGAATCCTATTATTGTACCTCATGAGCCACTCCATCGAATTATCATAGATTGTGTAGGTCCACTGCCAAAGACAAAGAAAGGCAATCAATATCTTGGGACTATAATGTGCCTACCTCACGATTTCCTATTGCACTTCCAGTCAGGAATATTTCCTCTAAAAATGTTCTTAACCACTTACTCAGAGTATTTACAACTTACGGGTTTCCTAAGGAAATCCAGTGTGATAGGGGCACTAATTTTACTAGTGATGTTTTTCAGAGAACTATGAATGCGTTGTGTATAAAACATTGTCTCTCATCTCCTTATCACCCAGAATCTCAGGGAGCATTAGAACGGCATCATCAGACTTTAAAGTTGTTGCTTAGGAAGTTTTGTATTGAATCTGAATCTGATTGGGATGAAGGCATAGACTATTTACTATTTGTATTTAGGGAAGTACCTTCTGAGTCTCTAAGTGTATCACCTTTTGAAATGCTATATGGTCGTAAAGTACGTGGTCCTTTACAAGTAGTTAAAGATAAGTTACTTGACAAGTATAACGTAGATGCTATAACAGTGAGTCAGTACCTACAGAAATTAAAGGGAAATATTAATACAATTCATAAATTTGCTCTAAACAACTTGTGTAAAAATCAAGAATAGATGGAAATTAGGTATGATAAAATCAGTAAAGATAGGAAGTTTAATGTGGGAGATTTAGTCATGGCCTTCTATCCCATTACTGGTTCTCCTTTTAAAAGTAAGTTTTCTGGCCCTTATGTTATACAGAAACGTTTAAATAATCAGAATTATATCATAAAAACTCCAGATAGACGTAAAAGCACTCAGTTAGTCCATGTCAATATGCTTAAAGAATATCATGCCGATTCCTCTGCTGCTCTATTTTGTTCCAGAGACACTGTTATTGTAAAACCAGAGTCCACCACCTCAAAGGATGTAAATTACTTAGGCCTAGATGAAATCCGATCTTGGGCTGACTTTTCTAATAAAAAAATCTTAGAATCTCTTCCACAGTATCTGCAGCACCTAAATGAGGAGCAACGGTGTGATATTGAGAATCTGCTAAGACAGTATGAAGATGTATGCAGTGATAATCCCCGAGAATGAAGTGTTATTTCTCACGACATAGAGTTATTGCCAGGAACTCGTCCTATACGACAAAACTACTATCGAATCAATTTTGAAAAACGGAAGGTAATGCAAGAAGAGGTCGAGTATCTACTGAAGCATAAACTTGCTGTGCCTAGCAAGTCTCCTTGGGCTTCTCCTTGCTTACTAGTGCCCAAGTCTAATGGTAAGGTCAGGTTATGTACAGACTTTAGAAAATTAAATTCGGTAACCATAAAAGACAGTTATCCCCTACCACGTATTGATGATATACTGGACTCCATTGGTAAGTCGAAATATTTAACCCAAGTCGATATGCTGAAGGGATATTATCAAGTCCCATTGTCAGGGAGAGCGAAGGAGATGTCCGCTTTTATTACTCCCTTTGGGTTGTTTCAATATGAAAGACTTCCTTTTGGTTTGTGCAACGCACCTGCCACATTTCAGAGAATGGTAAATGATGTTATAAGAGATCTGGATGGGGTTTACGGTTACCTGGATGACATTCTTGTAGTATCTGACACATGGGAGGAACATCTTGGTAAGCTTAAAGCACTTCTTGATAGATTTAGATGGTTGAGTTTAACAATAAATCTTGTTAAATCAAACTTTGCCAGAGCTCGTGTAAAGTACTTGGGACATGTTATTGGAAGTGGGGAAATCTTGCTTAAAACCACTAACATAGAAGCTATATTAAATCATCCTGTACCTACAAATAGAAAAGAAGTAATGAGATTTATTGGAATGACCTCATATTACCGCAGATTTTGCAAGAATTTCAGTAATGTAGCTCATCCGTTGATAAACTTGACCATTACTAAGACTAAATTCGTATGGGATGAATCTTGTCAGGACTCATTCAAACAGATCAAAAGCCTACTTTGCTGTAAACCAGTATTAACAACTCCTGATCCTTCAAAACCTTTTGTTCTCCAGGTAGATGCATGTGACTACGGGGTTGGTGCTGTCCTGCTACAAGAGAAGCCTTAAACTAACTTGCTTCACCCTGTGTCTTACTATTCATGCAGGTTGAAGAAGCACCAAAGGTCGCTATCTACTCTGGAGAAAGAGCTCCTAGCTATAGTACAAGCCATGCAGAAATATGAAGTCTACGTTTCCACAAATAACCCCATTACTGTGTACACCGACCACAACCCCCTCGTCTTCTTGAACAGAGCTCGAAATGTGAACCAGAAAATTTTAAGATGGTCTCTCTACTTACAAAACTTCAATATCAGTGTTCAGCACATTTGTGGTCAAGACAATCGTATAGCTGATGCACTGTCAAGAACACGCGTACCAGGGAATATAGTACCTTCATAGTTTACGATCTCTTCAGCGGGGAGGAGATGTAAAGTACCGGCCTTCTTCATTAATTAAACGGATCCGTGTACATATTGTATATACTTAAATAAATAACTAATGGTAACCTTCTTTCGTAAACTACGAAATCCTGAAATTGAGTTAAAATGTAGCTCTCCAGTATCCTTGTAAAACCTACCTTCTGATTCCCCCTCCTGTCTCTTTCTCTTTACTCCCCCTCTCTCCCCATCCCCACCTCACGTTTACCTTTGCTCTTGCTTATTTGCCACTTGTGTGTCTTGCCCCGGCTCCTGCCTCGTAAACACTTGTAAAGAACTTCTCTGTATATTGTGAGTACGGTTATTATACCATATGATATTTTGGATTTGGTATTGGGCAGAATATTTAGTTTTTTTTTCGTTATGTTGGTTATGTTAATTAATTGGTAATATTTTGATATGTTTAGTTTTGTTAATTAAATGTAATAGTTTTATTGTTTTTTCCATATAACCTATTGTTAGTTTTGTGGATTTAACTTGAACCTTGACAATTGGGGGCCTGTGTCCGGGATCTACTTAATTTAAAATTAAATTCTGCCCAAATCCATTTCAACGTAACATTTAGTATTCTGATCGTGGGATATGATTATCATGTGTTGAGTATTAATGTTACAGTGCGCAAGTAATTCAGTGATGTTTCAACAGTGATACCGTAATCCTTTAAGAGTAAGATTTATTTTTAGTGCTAACGAGGTATCTCTATTGTTCTGTCCGCGAGCCACCATCGACCTTAAGTGTCTTTAAACTTTAATTATGGTTGTAACTAAGCCAATATAGTTTATAATCGGGTCTTGAACACTGATTAACCACTTTCGTTGTATTTGGAGCATTTAGCGGAAAATCTTAAGGTAACATATTTCGCTTAGCGGCCGTCGACATGGGTAGTTGTGTAAATGCTCGTTATAACTAATTATCCTTGTCCGAAGCATTCTTTTCCGAGGTGTTAACTTCAGAATTCGCTTCCTAGTTTCCATTGTGCACATTTATTAGGATTTCAAGTGTTTAACACAGTATATGGTGTAGACTATATATCCTACTTTCAGAAGTAACAATTGTTTACAAGGTGTTACTAACAGGTAGACGTTTCTTAACTCAAAATGCCGCTCTTTAGTGTTGATGATTTTCATAGTGACCCAGAGTCACACCTGACTTCCATTGTTGTCGCTAATAAGAATGAACTTTTGTTGTTAGCAGCTAAATTTGTGGTAGCTCTTCCTCCTAATGCAAAGAAGGATGTAGTACGTAATTACATAGTACAGCATTGTATAAGTGAAGACCTACTATGAGATTCAGGGCCTCTGTAACACGGTTTTTCCGCAATAATTTTTTATCTATGTATCTCATAAATATAACGCTTCTTCAGAATGCACATCATATCTACACATAAATTTTGACTATATTCTGCATTACGTAGGTTGAATAAATTTGGTACTTATAATGTAAAAGTGACGTTTTTTGACGTTTTCCTCAGAGAAAAGGTTTCGAACGCACTCGTTACGTAACTTATGACGGCATTTCTTCCCTCTTTCTCGATCGATGATTGGCTATACGTAACGAAGGCTATACATCTGCCAACAATGACACAAAAGTTTAAATAAAAGCAAAGCAGTACACCTTTATGAACTCAGAAACCTCTCCACTGATAATTGTCATAATGAACAAACCAACAAAATATGTTAACAAATACAAAAACACTTCGATTATTAGTCTAACTCCCAAATAAGTTTCCTAAGAAATTACAGTCTACTTTATAGGTCACAATCAGATTGACAAGGTGTAAGGAATAGTTGGTAATTTTCAAAATCGTAGACAAGCTTGATTTGATAACTACTATATCCCATGTCAAGCAATTTTTATTTATTGTGTATCTACCTACCTAGTTACTGTAAAAAAAAAAAGACGGTACCGTATTTTGGCTTTAAACCTTCACCAATAATTATCGTCAGAGTGATGACTTCATGAGGCTCCACCCACTTTGGCCTGGTTATTTCAGGCTAACACTGAAGGCTATCATGGGCATTGTTGGATCAGAAAAATTGAATTCTGGCTATAAAAACTCATTTCTCGAGTAGTTGTAAAAAGTGCTAAATGATCCTCAAGGATCCCAGCAGTTGGCCTAAACGTTTAATTCATGTATACTACTGTTGCGGCACTACTGCTACAGTAATATTACTACGCTAGCACAGATACCCCACCCACATTTATGTATCGTTCCGCCATTCATAAAGTCTTTGTAATGTTTTTTTCACTGTGCAATAAGCCATTGCCTCCTCAGAAATTAAGTTTAACATTGGATGATATGATATTTCATTAAGCTGACAAATTATGGCTACTGGGTATGTTATTGCCGATGTTGAAGCTAAAGATAAAGTATGGTATCCTTCCTTTATTGCATTATCATCTTTACTACTATTTGTTTTGCTATATGTAGTAATTATTTTAAAGGATAAATGAATTATGTTCACTTTACTTCTATAAATTCACATTAGATATACAAATAAAACTCCTAAACCTATTCCTGATTTATTTACAAAATGCAGTCATGCCCAAAACATATATGGTCGTATGGCCTAAGAAGAAGAAAAAAAATAATATCGGATGATCCGTTGGTCTGATGGAGAGTTTAGCACCAAATTCTTATTTTAAGAAAATAGTTATATAAAGACTGTTTACATACAATCTCTGTCTTTCTCTCTCTCTCTCTCTCTCTCTCTCTCTCTCTTGGTGGCATAGTGAATAGTTAATGGAAATGTTCATAAGCCTGAATGACATTACAAGTATTATAATCATGTTACGCTAAATACAAATTCAAACATACATATTGGATTTAAACTAAAAACTGAATAATTACCTATTCAGGCTATAGTAAATATGGCCACGGGCTTTCTCTTGACTGTATAAAGTTGCAAGTCGTAAGACAAATGCAGTTTTGCAACCACGGGGGCAATTCCAAATCCTGTTAGCCATTGTTGACTGTTATGGTTTTCAGAGCCGATGGAACAAGGTGAATGGGTGTCTGGTGGATGGGCGGGGCAAAATTTTGTCAAAAGGTGTTTACATTGCTTACGTAATGAATGTTTTCAACTCTTGGCTCGTAATCACTGGCCATGGCGTCGGCTATAGCATTTTTACTCTATAGAAATTAAAACTATCGGGTTTAGGTTATTGATAATGCTGACAAAATTTGTGTGTGGTTGTAAAATATACATATATCAACTTTCAGCTACATCCGATGCTTTGATAAGAAGCAAAGTCCAAAAAACCGTGTTACAGAGGCCCTGAATCTCATAGTAGTAGATAGTTCTGAGGGCAGCAAATATATCGTAGACGTGTTTGATAAATCATCGGATGTAGAGTATATGAAGCTGGCTATTCAGTTAGAGCAAACGAAAAGGGAAACCATAAATGCTGAACTAGAGAAGAAAAAGAGAGAGTTGGAAATAGAAAAGCAGGCTTTATTAGTAAGACAGCAAAAGGAATTGGAGTTTGGTCAAGCTAAATTAGTCTATGAAGCTCGTGTAGCTCAGCAAGTGGAAGAGAGTAAAATTAGGTTAGCTATGGAAAATAAAGAACGAGAATTAGAACTAGAAGCTAGACAACCAATGAAATTTTATATGACTAGATGCATCAAGTTAGTTCCTAAGTTCGATGAGACTGAAGTTGACGTGTTTTTTAAGAATTTCGAAGACTTGGCTTCTTACATGAAATGGCCTCTTGAACAATGGGTGTGGCTTATTAAGCCTAAGTTGGTCGGGAAGGCTGCCACTGTTGTTGGTAGTCTTGGTAGGCGAATCGAGCAATGTGGTAATCAAAAAAGCTTTTTTAGATGCGTATGCTGTAACTAGTGAAGGTTATCGTCAGAAGTTTCGTAATTATGTTAAGCCCCATTTTAAAACTTGGACTGAATTTGCTGCAGAAAAATTAAGGTTGTTTAAGAAGTGGCTTGATTCAAAAGATGTAGATACTTATGAGGAATTAATTAATCTCATTGTAATTGAGGAATTTAAGAGAAGTCTCCCCCAAAATATCATGTTGTATATAGCTGATAAGGAAGAGAAGGATCTAAAAAAAGGCAGCTGTTTTGGCTGATAATTATTCATTAATACATAAAGGCAGTCTGGGTAATGTAAAACAACATAGAGCAGAACCGCTGGGTGATAAAGATGGGAGAACTGATAGGGGTTTGTTTTGCAATTATTGTAAGAAGGAAGGCCACATGATTAGCAATTGTCCAAATCCTGCATGTAAGAAGGGAAAAGTAACTAAAAAGAGACCTCCAGTTAAGATGTTCCCAGGACACAAATCAGACACTAGTAAAGAGTCTGCAATGCATTGTGTATCACAGGATAAGAATTTGTTTGAAAAATTCATTTGTAACGGTACAATATCATTGCACAGTAATGATAAACCCATTAAAGTAAGAATGTTAAGGGATACAGGTTCAAACCAAAGCATTTTAATTAAAAGTGTTGTTCCAAATCTCACATTGCTTGATGAAAATGTCATAGTCAGGGATTTAACAGACGCTAAACTATTGCCACTTACAGAAGTGTTCATGGATTGTCCGTATGTAACTAGTAAAGTAAAAATAGCTGTTAGAGAAGGGAATTTCCCCTTGCCAAATGTACAAGTGTTACTTGGTAACGATCTTGCTGGAGAACTGTTGAACCCAATCTGATAATGTATGAAACTCCTGGAATAATAGAGGAAAGTGAAAATGAAAAGGAGTCAAAAGTGGAGGGCTGTGTTAATGTGACGACCCGCAGTATGGTTAACAATGATAGAGTGAAAGTAAGTGTACCTAACCTCGCAGATAAGGTAAAAATGAACAAGAAAAGCCTTGTTAAGTTACAGAGAGAAGATCCAACTCTAAAGGGTGGTTATAGGCATGCATTGGAGAAAGGAATGGAAAAGGTACCTGGGTATTACTTTAAGGATGACTTACTCTTTAGGTTATATAGACCTCCTAGGCTGGGTAATGATGAAACATGGAGTGACAGAGAACAGTTGGTAGTCCCTCATGATTTACGTAAAGATTTATTGGAGCTCGCTCATAATGTTTATTCACATTTTGGAATTACTAAAACTTACAACCGTTTAGTTTATGATTTTTTCTGGCCTAAAATGAAGGCTGATGTTGTAAATTTCATTAAACATTGTCATATTTGTCAAATTGCCGGTAAGCCTAATGAGGTTATACTAAAGGCACCTTTGAATCCTATTATTGTACCTCATAAGCCATTCCATCGAATTATCATAGATTGTGTAGGTCCACTGCCAAAGACAAAGAAAGGCAATCAATATCTTGGGACTATAATGTGCCTACCTCACGATTTCCTATTGCACTTCCAGTCAGGACTATTTCCTCTAAAAATGTTCTTAACCACTTACTCAAAGTATTTACAACTTATGGGTTTCCTAAGGAAATCCAGTGTGATAGGGGCGCTAATTTTACTAGTGATGTTTTTCAGAAAACTATGAATGCGTTGTGTATAAAACATAGTCTCTCATCTCCTAAAAATGTTCTTAACCACTTACTCAAAGTATTTACAACTTACGGGTTTCCTAAGGAAATCCAGTGTGATAGGGGCGCTAATTTTACTAGTGATGTTTTTCAGAAAACTATGAATGCGTTGTGTATAAAACATTGTCTCTCATCTCCTTATCACCCAGAATCTCAGGGAGCATTAGAACGGCATCATCAGACTTTAAAGTCGTTGCTTAGGAAGTTTTGTATTGAATCTGAATCTGATTGGGATGAAGGCATAGACTAATTACTATTTGTAATTAGGGAAGTACCTTCTGAGTCTCTAGGTGTATCACCTTTTGAAATGCTACATGGTCGTAAAGTACGTGGTCCTTTACAAGTAGTTAAAGATAAGTTACTTGACAAGTATAACGTAGAGGCTATAACAGTGAGTCAGTACCTACAGAAATTAAAGGGAAATATTAATACAATTCATAAATTTGCTCTAAACAACTTGTGTAAAAATCAAGAAGAGATGAAAATTGGGTATGATAAAATCAGTAAAGATAGGAAGTTTAATGTGGGAGATTTAGTCATGGCCTTCTATCCCATTACTGGTTCTCCTTTTAAAAGTAAGTTTTCTGGCCCTTGTGTTATACAGAAACGTTTAAATAATCAGAATTGTATTAAAAAAACTCCAGATAGACGTAAAAGCACTCGGTTAGTCCATGTCAATATGCTTAAAGAATATCATGCCGATTCCTCTGCTGCTCTATTTTGTTCCAGAGACACTGTTATTGTAAAACAAAAGTCCACCACCTTAAAGGATGTAAATTATTTAGGCCTAGATTAAATCCTATCTTGGGCTCACTTTTCTAATAAAGAAATCTTAGAATCTCTTCCACAGTATCTGCAGTACCTAAATAAGGAGCAACGGTGTGATATTGAGAATCTGCTAAGACAGTATGAAGATGTATGCAGTGATAATCCCCGAGAATGAAGTGTTATTTCTCACGACATAGAGTTATTGCCAGGAACTCGTACTATACGACAAAACTGCTATCGAATCAATTTTGAAAAACGGAAGGCAATGCAAGAAGAGGTCGAGTATCTACTGAAGCATAAACTTGCTGTGCCTAGCAAGTCTCCTTGGGCTTCTCCTTGCTTACTAGTGCCCAAGTCTAATGGTAAGGTCAGGTTGTGTACAGACTTTAGAAAAATAAATTCGGTAACCATAAAAGACAGTTATCCCCTACCACGTATTGATGATATACTGGACTCCATTGGTAAGTCGAAATATTTAACCCAAGTCGATATGCTGAAGGGATATTATCAAGTCCCATTGTCAGGGAGAGCGAAGGAGATGTCCGCTTTTATTACTCCCTTTGGGTTGTTTCAATATGAAAGACTTCCTTTTGGTTTGTGCAACGCACCTGCCACATTTCAGAGAATGGTAAATGATGTTATGAGAGATCTGGATGGGGTTTACGGTTCCCTGGATGACATTCTTGTAGTATCTGACACATGGGAGGAACATCTTGGTAAGCTTAAAGCACTTCTTGATAGATTTAGAAGGTTGAGTTTAACAATAAATCTTGCTAAATCAAACTTTGCCAGAGATCGTGTAAAGTACTTGGGACATGTTATTGGAAGTGGGGAAATCTTACCTAAAACCACTATCATAGAAGCTATATTAAATTATCCCGTACCTACAAATAGAAAAGAAGTAATGAGATTTATTGGAATGACCTTATATTACCGCAGATTTTGCAAGAATTTCAGTAATGTAGCTCATCCGTTGATAAACTTGACCAGTACTAAGACTAAATTCGTATGGGATGAATCTTTTCAGGACTCCTTCTAACAGATCAAAAACCTACTTTGCTGTAAACCAGTATTAACAACTCCTGATCCTTCAAAACCTTTTGTTCTCCAGGTAGATGCATGTGACTACGGGGTTGGTGCTGTCCTGCTACAAGAGAAGCCTGAAACTAACTTGCTTCACCCTGTGTCTTACTATTCATGCAGGTTGAAGAAGCACCAAAGGTCGCTATCTACTGTGGAAAAAGAGCTACTAGCTATAGTACAAGCCTTGCAGAAATATGAAGTCTACGTTTCCACAAATAACCCCATTACTGTGTACACCGACAACAACCACCTCGTCTTTTTGAACAGAGCTCGAAATATGAACCAGAAAATTTTAAGATGGTCTCTCTACTTACAAAACTTCAATATCAGTGTTCACCACATTCGTGGTCAGGACAATCGTATAGCAGATGCACTGTCAAGAACACGCGTACCAGGGAATATAGTACCTTCATAGTTTACGATCTCTTCAGCGGGGAGGAGATGTAAAGTACCGGCCTTCTTCATTGATGAAACGGATCCGTGTACATATTGTATATACTTAGATAAATAACTAATGGTAACCTTCTTTCGTAAACTACGAAATCCTGAAATTGAGTTAAAATGTAGCTCTCCAGTATCCTTGTAAAACCTACCTTCTGATTCCCCCTCCTGTCTCTTTCTCTTTACTCCCCCTCTCTCCCCATCCCCACCTCACATTTACCTTTGCTCTTGCTTATTTGCCACTTGTGTGTCTTGCCCCGGCTCCTGCCTCGTAAACACTTGTAAAGAACTTCTCTGTACATTGTGAGTACGGTTATTATGCCATATGATATTTTGGATTTGGTATTGGGCAGAATATTTAGTTTTTTTTCGTTATGTTGGTTATGTTAATTAATTGGTAATATTCTGATATGTGAAGTTTTGTTAATTAAATGTAATTGTTTTATTGTTTTTTCCTTATAACCTATTGTTAATTTTGTGGATTTAACTTGACCCTTGACAATGTATATATATATATATATATATATATATATATATATATATATATATATATATATATATATATATATATATATATTTATATATATATATATATATATATCTATATATATATATATATATATATATATATATATATATATATATATATATATATATATATAAATATATATATATATATATATATATATATATATATATATATATATATATATATATATATATATATATATATATATATATATATATATATATATATATATATATATATACATACATATAATATGTATATATATATATATATATATATATATATATATATATATATATATATATATATATATATATATATATATATATATATAATATGTATATATATATATATATATATATATATATATATATATATATATATATATATATATATAATATGTATATATATATATATATATATATATATATATATATATATATATACATATACATATATATATATATATATATAAAAATATATATATATATATATAAATATAATATGTATATATATAATATGTATATATATATAATATATATATATATATATATATATATATATATATATATATATATATATATATATATATATATATATATATATATATATATTTATATATATATATAAATATATATAACGGATTTTGAGCGAAGCGAAAAATCTATTTTTGGGTGAGATGGCCATGTCGTCCTGATGGAAGTTCCTATAGGGTAGCTTCCTAGGGTATATTACAACTATGGCGACATTCCCAGAGAATTTACCTTAAGGTACCAGAATTCTAACTCCTGCAGCGAGTATCCCTCGTGAAAGGGATATCGCGACATATCAGAGGACGTATTCTTGACACGCCACATGGCAATCTGCATCCTGGACAGAGATTTCGTCTCGTAGGAGGGATTGGCAAGAAACGAATTCGGGAAAGAAAAAGGGGAGCCGCTCCCAAGGCTTCCTTATCCTCCGATTCGTATGCGTGCCTGGCGCCAATCCTGGCGCCATCTGTATTCCTTGTAGCGTACACGAGGTGCTACAGATACTGTATGTAGGGAGGGGTCCTACAGCCCTCTCTTAGAAAGGCAAGGGCGGGTCCATCAGGACGACATGGCCATCTCACCCAAAAATAGATTTTTCGCTTCGCTCAAAATCCGTTTTTTGGGCTCAAGCCATGTCGTCCTGATAGAAGTGTACCAGAGCATTACTGTATCTGTGGATTCTCAGAACGTGCCGTACTCCCCGGAGGTAATTTTTCCCCGGTCGACTAGACCTAGAGTCTTAAGATGTTACCGTTATACATCTTTTCAACTAACTATAAACTATGTTAGAGCTTCCTGCCCCCTACAGGGAAGAGTCCTACTAGACTCTGGAAAAGTCTCGAAGAGTACATATACCTATGTATGAATACCAGGCAAGCTAATATAGTGGTCTCGCCCTATATTAAGTAAAACATAGTTTGTAAAGAACCACTGCTTCAATATATATTGACCAGTAATCCGCACAATACTTGTATTGGACAAAGGTTTATATCCGCATAGGAAGAAGCTAATAAAACCGCCCTCGTCCCTTTATGGGACGGAGTCCTCCCAATAGGGGACTACATAAACCAATGCAACATAGCTTGCATAACAGAACAATTCTATTAGAATTATCCCAGATAAGGAACATAGAATAAATGCTCAATTATACCAATAAATTGACAGAGGTGAAAGAGACGCAAGGTTCTCAAGAACATGTTTATTGACAGACAATAAATAGACAGGTTAACAGCAATTATATATATATATATATATATATATATATATATATATATATATATATATATATATATATATATATATATATATATATATATATATATATATATATATATATATATATATAAAGAGGATAACCCAAAACTTTAAGCATAAGTATGATAGTAAACAGAACTTGTTTATCTGAAAGAAAAAACATTAAAAGCCACTTTTTTAAGATACCGAGGTATCAAGTCATAAAAGTCTGTATTACAAATCAATCACATTAGCGTTAAAAACGTTCGGCACACATGTCTGTACTTATGCTAGGTTCACCTTTGGAAAAGGAACAGTCTATGTGGGCACTCGGTGCCCTCATTTAGTTTGTAGTACAGTATGTACCTACACACTCACCCTGGACTTAATCGTCCCAATTAAGACCACTGTTCCTCGCAGAGTTAAACAGTAGGGTTAACTACGCGACCCACTGCTACCAGAGATCTCTTTAGTTCCTCTACTTGCTTCGCATAGTGGCGAAAGAACACTCTGGAAGACTTCCAGCCCGTGTGTGAACGGAGATGTTCAAAATCCATACAATTAAAGAAATTTAGGGATGAGGCAACTTTCCTCGGATCGTGACCTGCGGGTGTACTGTCAGGATCCGCTCTGCGAATAAAATATGTGATTTTCGCTCTGAGTTGATTCAGAGATAAATTTGAGCCTGATGTTTCTCCCCTGAATAGTTGACCACCCTTGAAATCTGAAGTTCTACGAAGATAGACCTTTAGGCATTCTACTGGACATAGATGTGCATCTTCTTTCAGAGGGCAGATTCTCCAGGGACCCCACCTGTTGGTGGGTAACTCATTCTTGGCGAGAAACGTAGGATCCGGAAACAGATTCAGTTCCCCCCCATCCAGGAACTGAAAACGACCTGCCTCTCTCGAGAGGGCTACGATCTCACTAACCCTGGCCCCGGACGCGAGTGCAAATAGGAAAATAACTTTCTGTGTCAAATCCTTTAACGCACATTCTTCATTGCTCAATAGGGAGGCGAAATGAAGAACTTTGTCTAAAGACCATGAAATGGGCTTTGGAGGTGCTGAAGGTCTGAGCCTAGCACAGGCTTTCGGAACTTTATTAAAGATCTCGTTACCTAGGTCGATCTGGAAGGCAAATAAAATGGGTCTCATCAAAGCAGATTTACACACTGAAATCGTGTTAGCTGCCAACCCTTGACCATGGAGGGGGATGAAGAAAGATAAGCAGAAGTCTGTTGAGATCTCCTGCGGATTCTTTGCCTTTACAAAGGCCACCCATTTTCTCCAAGATGACTCATATTGCCTTCTAGTCGATTTGCACTTATATTCCTCTAGGAAGTCTATGCTGGCTTTCGAAATCCCGAGCTGCAGGGTCCGGGTTTTCTGTAATGAAGCGCAGACAGTCGACTTCTGGACTCGCTGGGTCAGAACTGGATGTGGTAGCGGCACAAACTTCAGCTGTAGTTCCAACGCCAAGGGGAACCACATGCTGTTCGGCCACTTGTGGGCCACTATTGCCGCTACCCCCCTTGAAGGATCTCAGTTTGTTGAGGACCCTTAACAGAAGGTTGTGAGGGGGGAACACATAAATCCTGGACCATCTGTTCCAGTCGAGGGACATCGCGTCCACTGCTTCCGCTAAGGGGTCCTCGTACGGGGACACGTACAGGGGCAACTTCTTGTTGTCTTTCGTCGCAAAGAGGTCTATCTGCAGTTCTGGGACTTGATTCAGAATGAAGGAGAATGATCCTGCATCTAAGGACCATTCCGACTCTATCGGTGTGAACCTGGATAGAGCGTCCGCTGTCACGTTGCGGACTCCTTGAAGGTGAACTGCCGACAGGTACCACTTCTTCTTTTCCGCCAATTGGAAAATGGCTAACATCACCTGGTTGAGAGGTGGTGACCTCGACCCTTGTCGATTCAAGCATCTCACAACCACCTCTCTGTCCATCACCAATCTTATGTGGATCGAGTGACACGGGGAGACTTTCTTTAAGGTAAGGAGCATTGCCATAGCTTCTAGAAAGTTTATGTGAAAGGTCCTGAATCGCTTGGACCAAGTCCCCTGGACTTTTTTCCGATGAGAGTGACCTCCCCATCCCTCCTTTCAGGCGTCTGAGTGAATCGTCATCAACGGGGGAGGTGGCTGAAAAAGAACAGACTTCTTTAGATTTCTGGCTTGGGACCAAGGCCTGAGAAGAGTACGTAGCCGAGGCGGCACTGGTCTTTTCAGATCTCTTCGCCCGTTTGATGCATACCTTCTCCAAACTCTGGTTGCATCCTTTAGCTGTGCTCTTAGCACTGGGTCTGTCACCGAAGCAAACTGGAGAGAGCCTAGTACCCTCTCCTGTTCGCGTCTTGATATCCTTTCGGAATCTAGAAGTCTCTTGACAGAGCCCGCTATCTCCTTCCTTTTCTTCGTCGGGATGGAGAAACAGTGTGACAAAAGGTCCCAGTGGATTCCCAGCCACTGGAACTTTTGGGATGGAGAAAGTCGAGACTTTTTTCTGTTGATCTTGAAGCCTAGGTACTCTAGGAACTGGATCACCTGACTGGAAGCTTGCAAGCATTCGGTCTCGGATGTTGCCCACACAAGCCAGTCGTCCAGGTAGGCTACTACCTGAATTCCCTTTAGGCGTAATTGTTTGAGAGCTGCGCTCGCAAGCTTCGTGAAAATCCTTGGGGCTATGTTTAGCCCGAATGGCATAGCTCTGAAGGCGTATAGTCTCCGTTGTAGCCTGAACCCTAGGTAGGGGGAGAGTCGACGGCTGATTGGGATGTGCCAATAGGCGTCTGACAAGTCTATAGACACTGAGTATGCCCTCTTGGGCAGTAAGGTCCTTATGTGTTGCAGTGTTAGCATTTTGAATTTGCAATTCACTATGAACTTGTTGAGTGGCGACAAGTCCAGAATGACTCTGAGCTTTTCTGAGTCTTTCTTGGGAACACAAAACAGCCTCCCTTGGAATTTGATGGACTTCACCTTTCGGATCACCTTTTTTCTCCAACAGTTCTTGAACGTACTCCTCCAGAACGGGGGTGGAGTGTTGGAAAAACCGAAGGCACGGGGGTGGAGTGCTGTACCAGCTCCAACCCAGTCCATTCTTGAGTAGGCTTTGGGCCCAGGGATCGAAGGTCCAACGATCCCAAAATTTCATCAGTCTCCCTCCTACCGGTATCATTTCACTTGGACTGCCGCCCTGAGGTCTTGCCTCCCTGACCACGACCACCTCTGAATCCCCTTCCCCTTGAGGGGCGCCTAGACGAGCCTCTGGCTGCTCCTCTAGGCTTTGCTCGAAAGGAAGAAGACTGTCCTTCGAACGTTGGGGTGAATGCCGTGGACTGACCTGGCACAGCCTGGGGTACCCACTGAAAAGTGGTCTGGGTTTGCGCCACCATCTGGGGCACTGGAGGCAATGGCAATTGCAGTTGCTGTTGCTGTCTAAAAGGCTTGGCTGGCCGAGATGGTAGCCTAGTCCTCATATTCTTCCTCTTTGGTTGAGGACCCTCATCCGGGGAAGACTTTCTTTTGATAGCCAGGCCCCACTTCTGGAGAAGGTTTCTATTCTCCACGGCGGCCTTATCAACAACTTCTTTGACCACATCGGTAGGGAAAAGGTCTTTTCCCCAAATGTTGGAGGAGATTAACTTCCTTGGCTCGTGCCTTTCCGTAGCCCCGGTGAACACGAACTCCCTACAAGCTCCCCTTGCCTTGACGAAGCTATAAAGGTCCTTCGTCACTGTGGCTAGGTGAGACTTAGCCACCACCATGAACATTTCATGGACCTTGGGGTCACTTGCCATCGTCTCAAGAGTAGTCTGATGAGACATTGAGGCAGCCAGTCTTTCTTTTGTCTCGAACTCTCTTTGTAAAAGAGAGTCGGACAGCTTGGGGAGGTCCTCGCCGAATTGCCGTCCGGCAATATCAGCCTCCAACTTTCCCACTGAGAACGTCAGATGGACATCCTTCCAGTCTTTGTGGTATATAGGCAGGGCCAGCGACAAGGGTTTACACTCCTCCAGGGAGGGGCAAGGGTTGCCGGCCTCGACTGCCTTTAGGACAGCCGCAAACCCTTTCTGTAAAAAGGGGAAGGCTCTAGCAGGAGAGGACACAAAGGAAGGGAGCTTCTTGCTCAATGCAGCTACCTTCGAGTTAGAGAAGCCCCTCTCCTTCATCGAGGATGAAAGAAGGGCTTGAGCCTTAGCGTGGTCCATAATTATGACCTCCTTCGGCTCTGTCTCCTCCCTTGAAGCTGGTTCTTTTCTCAGCCGGACATAGCAGTCCGGATATGATGCCTTGCTGGGCCAGAATTCCACCTACTCTAGGGAAACTGAACCCAGCTTATCCGAGATGACGATCTTTCCAGTCGTCATCGGCATGTGCTCAGCATACCTCCATGGGTTAGCATCTGAGCATAAGGGAAGGTCTTTCATATTGAGCCTTTTCCGGGGCCCATGTGATTCTGCCAGGGACTGCATCCGCAGTTCCATAGCAGCCGCCTTCTCCTGATTCTCCTTCTGCATTTGTTGGATCATTCTAACAATCGAAGAGAGGGCCTGTCCCAGTTCTACTGGGAGACCGGCCGATGTTGAGGGAATAGGCTCAGGAATTTGAACCGAAGTAGCCGACACCTCGTCGACCTCATCCTCTACGACGTCCGGGGTTTGAACTTCATCCTGACCTTCTGCCAGGAGGTCTTGTTCCAAACGCTCGTCCACGTCAGACATCCTGTCATCTAACTGGATGTCTTGCATCGCGACCGCGACTTCAACGTCCACCTGGACCTGATCTTTGGGGATCTCCTCTTGAGGCTGGGGAATCACTGCATCAGCTGATGCCTTGGGAAAAAGATACGCCCTCATCTTTTCACTTGGAAGATAAGGGCCAGAGGTTTTCTTTTGGAAGCCCCTCACCCAGGTACAAAGCTTCTCCCTTGCTATATCCCTTGATTCCGCCGTCCTAGGGGAATCAAAAGCCTCAGTAATCAGGTTAGTGCATACAGTACATACCTGAGGGTCCCAATACTGGAGATCATCCTTGGAGACAGCGCATGCTGCGTGTCTCCTACAACACTCATGTCCGCAGAGGTACTTGCTGCGGACGTTGCAGAAAACATTTCCGCACTTCGGAGGGTCCTCCTGTAAAGAGAAGAAATTTCCATGAGTATCAAGTGAACTATGTATCACTGGATATGCATAGTATAGCATAACAATTCATAAAGGAAAGACACACACTTGTGTTTCCCTCACAACCTATTGTTGCAGCCTTCCATATAATAAAATCAAATGGTTAATCTCTTCTAGAGTAACCAATGCAAGGTTTCCAGAGGAAACAGGTGGAGCTCACACCTAAGCAATGATTTTAAAATCCTGGATAATAGACAGGAAAGAACTCACTTTCCTATCTGTAGGGCAACAGCAAAGGGATGTGCAAGAAAACACAATAGCGTTAGAACACACAGTGCTGTACCAAAACCCTTACCATAGTTTTCTTCTTACTGTATATGTTATACTGAAGAATACTAGTACAGTATAGGGGGATACGTGCCGGCCGGCACTTGCCGGCCGGCACACACCATAACTAGCTTTAAAGTATACTACTTAACAGCTATAAGGCGGCAGCACTCTGGTTCAAATGCATGTGCCGGCCGGCAACAGCCAATGTCGGCCGGCAATGGCTGCCGGCCGGCAACTACACAAGGTAGTACCCAGCTGCCGGCCACACTCTTGGTGACCGGCAGACAAGGGCTGACATAAGCCGGCCGGCAAAGGTACAAGACCGATGCCAGCCGGCAGCAAAAGAACCTGAGGACTACACCTGCCCGGCTGCCGGCCTATGAGGCCGGCAGCCGGGTCGGGTACAGCACTAGAAGAAAAATAGAATGGATGCCGGGATAACAGTGTACACAACCTCCAAGCCCGGCAATCCGAAAGAGTGCATATAAGGAAGGGGAGAATCTAATTCAGGCTTCCTGACCAATGCCGTCTGGCTCTACAGGCAGGCATGGATGAGGGACCAGGAGAGGTCCGGGCAGCACTCAAAAATATAAGACCCTTGCCGGCCGGCAGCTCTGCCGGCCGGCAAGGGGCTGAGTCAATTCCACATCCTAACCTAAACTAGGTCCAGATGTAGAACGACGTACAGTACAGTAATGGCTAGGCCATTACGGAGAAAGAAGGGGAAGGGACAAGAGGGTCCTACCAACCTTGCTTTAGTGACAGATCACCCGCAGCCAAGAAACTTATCTTAGCCTAAGGGAGATCTAAGGGGGAAGGCCAGCAATACTTGCCAGCTCCCAGAGCACCAAAGCAAGGAAGGTGTTGCTACTCCCAGGGAAAGAAACTTATCCTCCCCCGAGAACAGCAACAAGGACTAGTCTGGTAGATCACAATAGAAGGAATCATATCCACAGAAACCTTCGGTAGTGACCTAAGGGGGCTAAGCTCCCTTTGTCTGTGTCAGGCCAGCGAGGGGGACTCTGCCCCAAGCCAGACAACACAGACTCAGACTAAAAAACTCTGTTGTTCTGTCCCTCTTTGAACCATACTACAGGAACAGGAAGGTACAGTAACACCCTAGTATAGTTTTATCGAAAATAAATTCGGAAAAAACCACTTAGGGATAAGCCCAAGGCTTAAACAGAGGGAAAGGGATTGCATACCTTCTCCGAAGAAAAGAAAGCAACCGGGGAGTATGATAAAGTATACTAAGGCTCCATAAGCAACTAGCCTAGGCACCAAGTGAATCGATTACCTAAATCACCGAAACTCACTCGTATACTATCTTGGAAATATTCCACACAGTCTTAAATGTATAAAACATAGCCTAAAGCTTCAATAAAATTTTTATTACACTCGGAAAAACCAAAATCATGCATGAAGTACTAGGACCAAACGACTAGGCTACATGGCCTAGCGTAGGCCAGAATGGCGAATACTTCGCCAAATTAATACTAAGCACGAAAGGAAATCCTATGTAATGCTAAATAGCTAAAATTTATTAAAGCAAAACAACCAGGAATGTCGCTCTGACAACTAAACTTATACCTAGCGAGCGACAGCGTCCAGGACGCCTCTGGTAGGCTACGGCTCTTGTATCAAAGATTAATCCTATTAATCACTCAAAAATTTACCAAGAGCCTACATTTATACATAAAAGACATTATACTCAACTTATTTGAGGCCGACAAAGCCGGAGAAGCCATGAAAAAGTAGAATAAATCCAAGATTTGCGAGAAACAGAGGAAAAAACACAGAGTTGTTAAGCTACGCAAAAAGGGATACAGATGGCGCCAGGATTGGCGCCAGGCACGCATACGAATCGAAGGATAAGGAAGCCTTGGGAGAGGCTCCCCTTTTTCTTTCCCGAATTCGTTTCTTGCCAATCCCTCCTACGAGACGAAATCTCTGTCCAGGATGCAGATGGTCATGTGGCGTGTCAAGAATACGTCCTCTGATATGTCGCGATATCCCTTTCACGAGGGATACTCGCTCCAGGAGTTAGAATTCTGGTACCTTCAGGTAAATTCTCTGGGAATATCGCCGTAGTTGTAATATACCTAGGAAGCTACCCTATAGGAACTTCCATCAGGACGACATGGCTTGAGCCCAAATATATATATATATATATATATATATATATATATATATATAT
>NC_090758.1:65654094-65658554 GCF_036898095.1 Palaemon carinicauda | reverse complement strand
GTAGTCATGCAAGGTTAAAAGAGAGAGAGAGAGAGAGAGAGAGAGAGAGAGAGAGAGAGAGAGAGAGAGAGAGAGAGAGAGAGAGAGCGAGAGAGAGAGAGAGAGAGAGAGAGAGTGTGTGTGTTTGTGATATGTATATCAAATATTACCCATCTATCTATCAAAAATTTTTGACGAGTTCTGCTATAACGAACCGTGGAACCTGTAAAGACAAATGCTGGAAGGAGGAAAAGTTGGGTGCAGGACCTTTGTTGCGTCTCTTCTGGATGGAAGCTTGAAGAAATTGAACATTGTTTTGTGTGAAGTGTTTCTATTTTAAAGGAAATAGTCAAAAAGAATGAATCTGTGAACATCCAATACTTTTCTCACTTCTGTTCCATTTCAAGTTCTCCCTTTCCATTATGATATTTGAACATAGAAAAGCCTTTTTGGTCATCCAGCCTGAAAACTAAGAGTAGGAACTAAATTATAAAAAAAAGCCTTATGTATACATATCGTTTTTTTTTTTTTTTTAGATTATGGTACTCAAACTTTTATAAGTTGTACTATTAAGCTCAATAAAGAAGGCTTAACTATTATTAGGCCATCATCTTTTTATTTCATCATTTCTATGCTACATTAAAATATAAGACATAATCTTATCAGAGCATTTACAGATGATTCAGCCAAGGGCATTCGACAACCATTTACCTTTGGTCTATTTACTTCCTCAGGTATTCATATGTACCGTAAAATTTTGCTAATGGATGATAATGTCGTCTCCCCAACTGGAAAGCAATAAGTTCATTATGAACTAAATGCTGAAAATATTGTTTGGCCATGATCACAGAATCTCTTGCCAAAAAATTTAAAGTTTTCTCCCAAGAGGAGTAATTAAAAATCATTTACCCTTTTGTACATGAGTGAGATTACTGGAAACGATGACTACCATTTACACGGATTGCATGGGGAATATCTATCGGTGTCGCAGTGCTTCTAAATGTTGAAAAAAAAATGCATCAGCCTTGTTTATGTTTTAGAATGACACAAGAGAGAGAGAGAGAGAGAGAGAGAGAGAGAGAGAGAGAGAGAGAGAGAGAGAGAGAGAGAGAGAGATCGGAGCTTTAATCATACGACCATTGTTAAGGTATTCATTTCATAACCAAAATAATGTTTAGACATGTTTCCTCCATTTCCCAAACGCTTGGTCCCTTTATTATGGCTTGTGAAACATTTCTTACCCGATTGCGTTCAAAAAATGTCCCTAAAACAATAACGTCGTCTGAAATGACGTCTTCTATTTCATTTCTTTACTTGGTGAACTTCAACGTGAACACTGACATTACATTTACGATTACGGAGTTTGATTAATACTCAAAGCGGGAATAAATTATTTCTCTTGAAGAATGTAGGGAGGCAGACGTTGACTGCTACTTCACAGTTCGCAATGGGTTGCAAGATCCAATAGTATCCTAATCAGACAGGAAGGGAACTTGGTCTTGGATAGTTGTCCTCCCATGGACTGATCATCTTGATAGATTTTTCCTACTTCTTCTCGGGCAAGAGTTTAAGGTATTCTTCCACCTCTCGGGTGGAAGGGCAAAATGGCAATCTCCAACTGATAAGTTCTCTCCTGCTACTGGCGGCTAAGATGAACCACATTCCTGAAGTTAGTAAGTGCCCATCACATTGACCCCTGGTGTGGGTCCTAGCCCCGGTGTAAAGGTTTAAATTTACCCCCCAGTTTCAAGCTACCCCCCGGTAACTTGAAACCAGTTTCAGATTACCGGGGGGGGGGGAGGGGGTAGCTTGAAACCAGTTTCAAGTTACCCCCTCTGTTTTCAAGTTACCCCCTCATCAGAGTGATAAATAATTCATGTGACATCACAAATATGTATCATGCATTTATTGTTGGCTTCGCAGCAGTAGGAAAAGTAGTTTAATTTTGTATTTAAGACCAAATATTGTGTACTAGGGAATTATATGACACGTTAAAAGTCAGACTGTAATTAAAGGTTTTGTGATAAAGGCGAAGTAAAATTTTATCTTATTTCAGTGTTCGTGCGATTGTTGATATTTTCGTATTTAAGACCTAGCGTGTCATATAATTCACTAATACACAATATTTGAAGTTACAGACTGTCGTTTAAGGTTTAGTGATAACGGCGAGGTAAAACTTCATATTATTTCAGTGTGCACGTGATTGTTGAAATTTTTTTTCTCCCTTTTTTGTTATCTCCAATAGATTCCATTCATGTGCTTTAGGTGCATGAGCATTGGGCGACAATATGCCTGGAGAAACTGACACAATAATCACTCAGAATAAATGGTGTTGATTATTTTATTATTTATACAAATGCATTATATATATATATATATATATATATATATATATATATATATATATATATATATATATATATATATATATATATATATATATATATGTATATATATATATATATATATATATATATATATATATATATATATATATATATATATATATATATACATATATATATACACATCTTTTGAACAAGGGCAGCCAACGCGCAGCTTAAGGTGTCAATCACCAAAACTCATTTGCGGCGGTGCCGATTCTCCTTAATCCCCATACTTTCGCTTCACTAAGACAAGGGAAGGAAAATGACAAACTAGGAGATATGGCATACACATTGCCACATCTTCACTGGGTCAGTTCACTGAGACCTTTGGTCAAATCCTATTAAATGCATGAAGATTAGCTTCCCCATTCACTGTCTTGCACAATAGGCTGCTGTAAAAAACCATGGTAAGTTCTCAGCGTCGTGTTTTTTCGCCCAGAAGAAAGAAAAATGGCATACAATGTCTATCAGTTTTTTTAAATGGGAAAATGATTTTGAAATTGCTAAATTTGGAATTGACCAAACAATCAAACGTGTCACAGATGCAACCAACATATCAAAAACGACTTAGTTTCAGATTTGCAAGGAAAATTGGGTCAAGGGTATTAAACATACTGATAACATTATAAAGGAAGACATGAAAATGGCCTGAATTAACTAATTCGTTGAATCTTTTGTGATAGCACTAACTTCATCTGACGAAGTCACCTTAACCACGTTTGCTAACACAACCTTTGTCGTAAAAAAAAAATTGTCGATTAATTAAAGAAATTCTAAAACAATAAAATCACCTATGTAAATATACCATTTTAAACATAGTTAACTAAATCCTTTGTAAAGAATCCTGACTTTTAAATCAATCAGAATTGAGAACTAAATTGATTTGATATCAAAATTAAGATTATTTCTGTTAGTATGATAACCGTTTTTATAACAATTTTGCTCTTTGTTATATTTAAGAGTTTCAACTTGTCACCACGTGGTTGCAAACAAAAAGAGCGAAGGAAACAATTTGGAGAGAGTATCAAATTAAAAGATTATATTCTTAGACCGTTCAAATCCGGGTGAATGACTTATTAGCTGACCATTTTCTCCTTTTCTTGGCTCGCTCATAGATTAAAGCGGTCAAGCCAGGTGTGCTATGAAAATGACCCAAGAGAACTGGCAATGCCGCTATTGGGCTCCGAGTTTGCTCTTAAAATGGTTTGACTATACCCATAGATGCAATATAACAATAGAACTCGTTGTGTCCATATATCTTTTTGTTTATTCATATATTCTGTCAGTGATAATGCATAGTAACTTCGTAGTATTTGGATGCTATGCACGTGAAAAATAAAAGCTCAAACATAAATTACCAACATGCATGTTGTCGTGAAGACAGAATTAACTAAGCTAATGTTTTGTCATTTGATGAAATGAGTAATAAGAAAGAATGGAGCTATGACAAAGGGGCAGAGGTCTTATATAAACAGCATGGAAATGTACAGGTGACTATGTTGCGAGGTCTTTTTTTTTTTCTTTATGATACAATTCAGGTAAAATTCTTGAACATTTTATCACTCAGTTTTTCAATAATTTTTCATTTCAAGATCAACGGCAGTGAAAAAAAAATACATGCACGAATCCATCACTTACTACTCTGGAAGATGATTTAAATAGGATTTGATTTAGCCCATGATAACACACAGCTGCCTGCCTTTATGGTAAAATCAGTAACAACAGTTGTGAAATTAACAAAAGCTGTGTTCAATGCAATCCATAGAGGGCTATAAAGTGTAACGACTTCCACCTCGTCTCCCTCTCTCGGAAAAATATGCGCCCATGACTGGTAACGGATTTTCCGACATTTATTAGCTAAGATATAAAAATAAAACGGATAAAGGCTAGTTAAGAGTAAACGACACCAATAGGTGAAACAGTACATGTATATACATATAACCTAATGATTGTGTTGACCCTGATCAAAAGCAATTTATTAATATTCATAAATGATGAGATCCTGAGCAAAAACCAGTGGGGAGGGTAGTTTGAAACCAGGGGGGTAGCTTAAAACCGGTTTCAAATTACGCCCCCGGGTAGCTTGAAACCAGT
>NC_090758.1:65639094-65649094 GCF_036898095.1 Palaemon carinicauda | reverse complement strand
TACAACCTCTACCTCTTCTAAAACCACCCTATACTTTCAAGATTTCATTCTCTGTTTTATCCTTAATCCTATTAATCATTACTCTACCATACACTTTTCCAACTACACTCAACAAACTAATACCTGTTGAATTACAACACTCATGCACATCTCCCTTACCCTTATATAGTGGTACAATACATGCACAAACCCAATCTACTAGTACTATTGACAACACAAAACACATTAAACAATCTCACCAACCATCCAAGTACAGTCACACCCCCTTCCTTCAACATCTCAGCTTTCACACCATCCATACCAGATGCTTTTCCTACTCTCGTTTCATCTAGTGCTCTCCTCACTTCCTCTATTGTAATCTCTCTCTCATTCTCATCTCCCATCACTGGCACCTCAACATCTGGAACAGCAATTATATCTGCCTCCCTATTATCCTCAACATTCAGCAAACTTTCAAAATATTCCGCCCATCTTTTCCTTGCCTCCTCTCCTTTTAACAACCTTCCATTTCCATCTTTCACTGTCGCTTCAATTCTTGCGCCAGCCTTCCTTACTCTCTTCACTTCTTTCCAAAACTTCTTATTCTCTTCATATGACTGACTTAATCCAGTACCCCACCTCAGGTCAGCTGCCCCCTTTGCCTCACGTACCTTGCGCTTTACTTCCACATTTTCTCTCTATATTTTTCATACTTCTCTATACTATTACTCTGCAGCCATTCTTCAAAAGCCCTATTTTTCTCTTCCACTTTTACCTTCACTCCTTCATTCCACCATTCACTGCCCTTCCTCATGCTGCCTCCAACAACCTTCTTGCCACATACATCACTTGCAATCCCAAATAAATTTTCTTTTGCTAACTTCCACTCCTCCTCTAAATTACCAGTTTCTCTTACTCTCACCTCGTCATATGCCATTTTCAACCTTTCCTGATATTTACTTTTTACCCCCGGTTTTATTAGCTCTTCAACCCTCACTAGCTCCCTTTTACATCCACCTACTCTATTCCCCCACTCTTTTGCTACAACTAATTTTCCTTCCACCAAAAAATGATCAGACATGAGGTTAGCCATACCCCTAAACACGTGCACGTCTTTCAATCTTCCAAAAATTCTTTTAGTTATCAACACATAATCCATTAATGCCCTTTCTACTACTCTTCCATTTGCCACTCTTACCCATGTAAACTTATTTTTATCATTTTTTTTAAAAAAGCTAGAACTTATCACCATCTCTTGTTCAACACACATATCTACCAGTCTCTCACCACTCTCATTTTCACCTGGTACGCCATACTTCCCAATGACACCTTCTACCTCTCCAGCGCCCACTCTAGCATTTAAGTCACCCATGACAACTACATAATTCCTTCTACACAGTCCTTCTACACACCTAGTTAATTCATTCCAGAACTCATTCCGCTATTCTTCACTTTTCTCACTACCTGGCCCATACGCACTGACAAACGCCCAACATTCCCTACCTAACCTAACCCTTACCCACATTAACCTAGATGATATCTCGTTCCATTCCACTACTTTACCTGTCATCCATTCACTCAGCAATAACGCCGCACCCTCTCTCGCTCTTGCCCTTTCAATCCCAGACACTCTACCAGACATATCACCAAACATCACTTCACCCTTTCCTTTCCTCTTTGTCTCACTCAAGGCCAAAACATCCATCCTTCTACTTCTAAACATACTTCCAATCTCACATCTTTTACTCTCTATCGTACTACATCCACGCACATTCAAACACCCCAAAACTAGAGTGCGGGGAGCAATCACTCTCCCCCAAGCTCCATCTCTTTGTCTTTGTCTCGTAGGATTTTTATACAGGAGAGGGGGTTCCCAGCCCCCTCGTCCCGTCCCCTTTAGTAGCCTCTTATGACACGCAGGGATAACGTTGGCGCTATTCTAATTTTTATATGCCCCCGCATATGTTGTGTGTATATATATATATATATATATATATATATATATATATATATATATATATATATATATATATATATATATATATATATATATATATAAATATATATATATATATATATATATATATATATATATATATATATATATATATATATATATATATATATATATATATATATATATATATATATATATATATATATATAACCTCAACCACTTTATGTAAAACTGAATATACTGGAGACAATTAACGCTACTGTGGCCTTCTCAAAATTAGAATATGTATATATATATATATATATATATATATATATATATATATATATATATATATATATATATATATATATATATATATATATATATATATATATATATATATGTATATGTATATATATATATATATATATATATATATATATATACATATATATATATATATATATATATATATATATATATATATATATATATATATATATATATATACACACATATATATATATATATATATATATATATATATATATATATATATATATATATATATATATATATATATATGTATATATATATATATATATATATATATATATATATATATATATATACATATATATATATATATATATATATATATATATATATATATATATATATATATATATATATTTCTATATATATAAATAAATATTTATATATATATATATATATATATATATATATATATATATGTATATATATATATATATATATATATATATATATATATATATATATATATATATATATATATATATATACCTATGTATATATATATACACACATATATATATATATATATATATATATATATATATATATATATATATATATATATATATGTATGCATATATATATATATATATATATATATATATATATATATATATATATATATATATATATATATATATATATATATATATATATATATATATATATATATATATATATATATATGTATATATAGCTTACAAATCTCCTTACATAAAAATGCGTCGTGTTTGTACATCCTATGACCAATATTAAAGTTGTTATCATAGGTTTCTTTCATGAAACTGAAATGTATGACGTTTCTTTCCAATAAGTTATCATTACCGAAAAACGTCTTTTTTTTTTTGCTGTTCTTAGCAATTATCTAATACAATTTAATGGCACCTATTGCTGTAACCTCATATATTTTATCATCAATATATTCAGGGCTGCAAACTCGAAATGTTCTTACGTGTAATTTTATATAAATAATAAGTATATATATATATATATATATATATATATATATATATATATATATATATATATATATATATATATATATAACGGATTTTGAGCGATGCGAAAAATCTATTTTTGGGTGAGATGGCCATGTCGTCCTGATGGAAGTTCCTATTGGGTAGCTTCCTAGGGTATATTACAACTACGGCGATATTCCCAGAGAATTTACCTTAAGGTACCAGAATTCTAACTCCTAGAGCGAATATCCCTTATGAAAGGGATATCGCGACATATCAGAGGACGTATTCTTGACACGCCACATGGCAATCTGCACCCCAAACAGATTACGTATCGAGGGGTCAATTGGCAAGAAACGAAATCAGGAAAGAAAAAGGGGAGCCGCTCCCAAGGCTCCCTATTCCCCAGTTTCGTAAGCGTGCCTGGCGCCAATCCTGGCGCCATCTGTATTCCTTGTCGCGTACACGAGGTGCTACAGATACTGTATGTAGGGAGGGGTCCTACAGCCCTTTCATATAAAGGGAAGGGAGGGTCCATCAGGACGACATGGCCATCTCACCCAAAAATAGATTTTTTGCTTCGCTCAAAATCCGTTTTTTGGGCTCAAGCCATGTCGTCCTGATGGAAGTATACCAGAGCATTACTGTATCTGTGGATTCTCAGAACGTGCCGTACTCCCCGGAGGTAATTTTTCCCCGGTCGACTAGACCTAGAGACCTAAGATGTTACCGTTATACATCTTTTCAACTAACTATAAACCATGTTAGAGCTTCCTGCCCCCTACAGGGAAGAGTCCTACTAGACTCTGGAAAAGTCTCGAAGAGTACATATACCTATGTATAAATACCAGGCAAGCTAATATAGTGGTCTCACCCTATATTAAGTAAAGCATAGTTTGTAAAGAACCACTGTGTCCATATGAAATATCGACCAGTTCTCCGCACAATACTTGTATTGGACAAAGGTTTATATCCGCATAGGAAGAAACTTGTAAAACCGCCACCGTCCCCTTATGGGACGGAGTCCTCCCGTTAAGGGAAATCATAAACCAATGCAACATAGCTTGCAAAAAAGAACAATTCTATTAGAATTATCCCAGATAAAGTACATAGAATGAATGCTCAATCATACCAATAAATTGACACAGGTGAAGGAGACGCAAGGTTCTGAAGAACAAGTTTATTGACAGACAATAAATAGACAGGTTATCAACAATTATATATATATATATATATATATATATATATATATATATATATATATATATATATATATATATATATATATATATATATATATATATATATATATATATATATATATATATATATATATATATATATATGTATAAGAAGAGGATAACCCAAAACTTTAAGCATAAGTATGATAGTAAACAGAACTTGATTATCTGAAAGAGAAAAGACATTAATGCCACTTTAAAGATACCGAGGTATCAAAGTCATAAACGTCTGTATTACAAATCAATCACATTAGCGTTAGAAACGCTCGGCACACATGTCTGCACTTATGCTAGGTTCACTTTTGGAAATGGAACAGTCTACGTGGGCAACTCAGTGCCCTCACTTAGTTTGTAGTACAGTATGTAACTACACACTCACCCTGGAATTAATCGTCCCAATTAAAACCACTGTTCCTCGCAGAGTTAAACAGTAGGGTTAACGACGCGACCCACTGCTACCAAAGATCTCTTTAGTTTCTCTACTTGCTTCACATAGTGGCGAAAGAACACTCTGGAAGACTTCCAGCCAGTGTATGAACGGAGATGTTCTAAATCCATACAATTAAAGAAATTTAAGGATGAGGCAACTTTCCTCGGATCGTGACCTGCGGGTGTACTGTCAGGATCCGCTCTGCGAATAAAATATATGATTTTCGCTCTGAGTTAATTCAGAGATAAATTTGAGCCTGATGTTTCTCCCCTGAATAGTTGACTACCCTTGAAGTCTGAAGTTCTATGAAGATAGACCTTTAGGCATTCTACTGGACATAGAGATGCATCTTCTTTCAGAGGGCAGATTCTCCAGGGACCCCACCTGTTGGTGGGTAACTCATTCTTGGCGAGAAACACAGGATCCGGAAACAGGTTCAGTTCTCCCCCATCCAGGAACTGAACACGACCTGCCTCTCTCGAGAGGGCTACAATCTCACTAACCCTGGCCCCGGACGCGAGTGCAAATAGGAAAATAACTTTTTGTGTGAAATCCTTTAACGCACACTCCTCATTGCTCAACAGAGAAGCGAAATGAAGAACTTTGTCTAAAGACCATGAAATGGGCTTTGAAGGTGCTGAAGGTCTGAGCCTAGCGCAGGCTTTCGAAACTTTATTAAAGATCTCGTTACCTAGGTCGACCTGGAAGGCATATAGAATGGGTCTTGTCAAAGCAGACTTACACGCCGAAATCGTGTTAGCTGCCAACCCTTGACCATGGAAGTGGATGAAGAAAGATAAGCAGAAGTCTGTCGAGATCTCCTGCGGATTCTTCGCCTTGACAAAGGCCACCCATTTTCTCCTAGATGACTCATATTGCCTTCTAGTAGATTTGCACTTATATTTCTCTAGGATGTCTATGCTGGCTTTCGAAATCCCCAAACGCTTTCTCACCGCTAGGGAGAGAAAATCATGAGCTGCAGGGTCTGGGTTTTCTGTAATGACGCGCAGACAGTCGACTTCTGGACTCACTGGGTCAGAACTGGATCTGGTAGCGGTACAAACTTCAGCCGCAGTTCCAATACCAGGGGGAACCACACGCTGTTCGGCCACTTGTGGGCCACTATTGCCGCTACCCCCTTGAAGGATCACAGTTTGTTGAGGACCCTCAACAGAAGGTTGTGAGGAGGGAACAGATAAATCCTGGACCATCTGTTCCAGTTGAGGGACGTCGCGTCCACTGCTTCCGCTAAGGGGTCCTCGTACAGGGACACGTACAGGGGCAACTTCTTGTTGTCTTTCATCGCAAAGAGGTCTATCTGCAGTTCTGGGACTTGATTCAGAATGAAGGAGAATGATCCTGCGTCTAAGGACCATCCCGACTCTATCGGTGTGAACCTGGATAGAGCGTCCGCTGTCACATTGCGGAATCCTTGAAGGTGAACTGCCGACAGGTACCACTTCTTCTTTTCCGCCAATCGGAAGATGGCCAACATCACTTGGTTGAGAGGTAGTGACCTCGATCCTTGTCGATTCAAGCATCTCACAACTACCTCGCTGTCCATCACCAACCTGGACTTTTTTCCGATGAGAGTGACCTCCCCATCCCTCCTTCGAGGCGTCTGAGTGAATCGTCACTGACGGGGGAGGTGGCTGAAGAAGAACCGACTTCCTTAGAAGTCTGGCTTGGGACCAAGGCCTGAGAAGAGTACGTAGCCGAAGCGGAACTGGTCTTCTCAGATCTCTTCGCGCGTTTGATGCATATCTTCTCCAAACTCCGGTTGCATCCTTTAGCTGTGCTCTTAGCACTGGGTCTGTCACCTAAGCAAACTGGAGAGAACACAGTACCCTCTCCTGTTCGTGTCTTGATATCCTTTCGGAATCTAGAAGTCTCTTGACAGAACCCGCTATCTCCTTCCTTTTCTTCACCGGGATGGAGAAACGGTGTGACATTAGGTCCCAGTGGATTCCCAGCCACTGGAACTTTTGAGATGGAGAAAGTCGAGACTTTTTTTCTGTTGATCTTGAAGCCTAGATACTCTAGGAACTGGATCACTTGACTGGAAGCTTGCAAGCATTCTGTCCCGGATGCTGCCCACACCAGCCAGTCGTCCAGGTAGGCTACTACCTGAATTCCCTTTAGGCATAATTGTTTGAGAGCTACGCTCGCAAGCTTCGTGAAAATCCTTGGGGCTATATTTAGCCAGAATGGCATGGCTCTGAAGGCGTATAGTCTTCGTTGTAGCCTGAACCCTAGGTAGGGGGAGAGTCGACGGCTGATTGGAACGTTCCAATAGGCGTCTGACAAGTCTATAGAGACGGAAAATGCCTCTTGGGCAGTAAGGTCCTTATGTGTTGCAGTGTTAGCATCTTGAATTTGCAATTCACTATGAACTTGTTGAGTGGCGACAAGTCCAAAGTGACTCTGAGCTTTTCCGAGTCTTTCTTGGGAACACAAAACAGCCTCCCTTGGAATTTGATGGACTTCACCCTTCGGATCACTTTTTTCTCCAACAGTTCTTGGACGTACTCCTCCAGAACGGGGGTGGAGTGTTGGAAAAACCGAGGGCACGGGGGTGGAGTGCTGTACCAGCTCCAGCCCAGTCCGTTCTTGAGTAGGCTGTGGGCCCAGGGATTGAAGGTCCACCGATCCCGAAAATCCTGAAGTCTCCCTCCTACCGGCATCATCTCACTTGGACTGCCGTCCTGAGGTCTTGCCTCCCTGACCGCGACCACCCCTGAATCCCCTTCCCCTTGAGGGGCGCCTAGACGAGCCTCTGGCTGCTCCTCTAGGCTTTGCTCTAAAGGAAGTAGACTGCCCTTCGAACGTTGGGGTGAATGCCGAGGACTGTGTCGACACAGCCTGGGGTACCCACTGGAAAGTGGTCGGGGTTTGTGCCACTATCTGGGTCACTGAAGGCAATGGCAATTGCAGTTGCTGTTGCTGTGTAAGAGGCTTGGCTGGCCGAGACGGTAGTCTAGTCCTCATAGTCTTCCTCTTTGGCTGAGGACCCTCATCCGGGGAAGACTTTCTTTTGTTAGCCAGGCCCCACTTCTGGAGAAGGTTTCTATTCTCCAAGGCGGCCTTATCAACAACTTCTTTGACCAATTCGGTAGGGAAAAGGTCTTTGCCCCAAATGTTGGAGGAGATTAGTTTCCTTGGCTCGTGCGTCACAGAAGCCGAGGTGAACGCGAACACCCTACAAGCTCTCCTCGCCCTGACGAAGCTATAAAGATCCTTCGTCACTGTGGCCAGATGAGTCTTGGCCACTACCATGAACATTTCATGGACCTTGGGGTCACTAGCCATCGTCTCAAGAGTAGTCTGAAGAGACATTGAGGCAGCCAGTCTTTCTTTTGTCTCGAGCTCTCTCCGCAAAAGAAAGTCAGACAGCTTAGGGAGGTCCTCGCCGAACTGACGTCCGGCAATATCAGCCTCTAACTTCCCAACTGAGAACGTAAGATGGACGTCCTTCCAGTCTTTGTGGTCCATAGGCAGGGCCAGCGACAAGGGTTTACACTCCTCCAGGGAGGGGCAAGGCTTGCCGGCCTCGACTGCTTTTAGTACAGCCGCAAACCCTTTCTGTAAAAAGGGGAAGGCTCTAGCAGGAGAGGACACAAAGGAAGGGAGCTTCTTGCTCAATGCAGCTACCTTTGAGTTCGAGAAGCCCCTTTCTTTCATCGAGGATGAAAGCAAAGCTTGAGCCTTAGCATGGTCCATCACTATGACCTCCTTCGGCTCTGTCTCCTCCTTTGAAGCTGGTTCCTTCCTCAGCCGGACGTAACAGTCCGGATATGACGCCTTGCTGGGCCAGAATTCCACCTCCTCTAGGGGACCTGAAGCCAGCTTATCCGAGATGACGATCTTACCAGTCGTCATCGGCATGTGCTCAGCATACCTCCATGGGTTAACATCTGAGCACAAGGGAAGGTCTTTCACATTGAGCCTTTTCTGGGGCCCATGTTATGCTGCAAGGCTCTGCATCCTCAGTTCCATTGAAGCCGCCTTCTCCTGATTCTCCTTCTGCATTTGTGGGATCATTCCAACAATGGAGGAGAGGGCCTGTCCCAGCTCTACTGGGAGAGCGGACGATGTTGAAGGAATAAGTTCAGGGATCAGAACCGGAGCAGCCGACACCTCGTCGGCCTCTTCCTCTACACTGTCTGGGGCTTGAGCTTCATCCTGGCCTCCTGCTAGGAGGTCTTCCTCCAGACACTCGTCCACATCAGATATCCTGTCATCCAACTGGATGTCTTGCAAAGTGACCGCGACTTCATCATCCACCTGGGTCTGAACTTGGGGGATCTCCTCTTGAGGCTGGGGAATCACTGCATCAGCTGATGCCCTAGGGAAAAGATACGCCCTCATCTTCTCACTTGGAAGATAAGGTCATGAGGTGTTCTTCTGGAAGCCCCGTACACAGGTACGAAGCTTCTCCCTTGCTATATCCCTTGATTCCGCCGTCCTAGGTGAATCAAAGGCCTCAGTAATCAGGTTAGTGCACACAGTACATACCTGAGGGTCCCAATACTGGAGATCACCTTTGGAGACAGCGCATGCTGCGTGCCTCCTACAAAACTCATGTCCGCAGAGGTTCTTACTGCGGACGTTGCAGAAAACACTTCCGCACTTCGAAGGGTCCTCCTGTAAAGAGAAGAAATTTCCATGAGTATCAAGTGAACTACGTATCACTGGATATGCACAGTTTAGCATAACAGTTCAGAAAGGAAAAGACACACATTTGTGTTTCCTTCACAACCAATTGCTGCAGCCTTCCAGATAATAAAATCGTATGGTTAATCTCTTCTAGAATAACCAATGAAAAGTTTCCAGAGGAAACAGGTGTAGCTCACACCTAAGCAATGATTTTAAAATCCTGGATAATAGACAAGAAAGAACTCCCTTTCTTATCTGTAAGGCAACAGCAAAGGGCTATGCAAAACAACACAAAAGTGTTAGAACACACAGTGCTGTACCAAGACTATACTATAGTTTTCTTCTTACAGTATATGCTATACTAAAGAATACTGGTACAGTATACAAGGTTATGTGCCGGCCGGCACACACCATAACTAGCTTTAAAGTATACTACTTAACAGCTATAAGGCGGCAGAAC
>NC_090758.1:65594094-65634094 GCF_036898095.1 Palaemon carinicauda | reverse complement strand
GGATCACTAATGGGTTGTCATATACCATTTCCGTTTCAGTTACATACAGGGCATCCTTAAGAATGGTTCTTAATCACAGGAGGACTCAAAGAAGCTGAGTAAACCAGTTAGAGTCATTGCAGCAGTATACCAAAGCTGCTTTGAGGCTGCGATGGAAATATTCAACCATTACGATAGCTGCATGGTTGTAGGTGGTTGTCTGATGCAGAATTATGCCTAGGAAAAGAGCTATTGATGTCCGCAATTGATACGTGAAAGTGGTACCCCCAAATTGATATGATCCAGGTTAACAGATATGGCTATCAACCCGGAGAGTAAGGCAGATGTACAAAAGTGTGTCACTGTAGTTTGTATGGGGATGCCTCAGGCAAATAAGTTGAGTGGTCAATGATGGTATACAGGTAAGAGTTTCCTTATGATGTGACCAGGTGACATACTATGGTGACGTGAATATGGGCAAAATGACAATGAGGTTAAGGAATGAGTCCCACTCCTTAATTCACGTGTAAATATACTTTTCAAGTTTAGCATAGCATAAAGGCACAAGGAATGTGAGAGGTTCTGGATGAATTCATATAACTATCAGCACATTAGTACAAGTATCCACAATTGTGGCTTACCATTACTGATATCACAGAGCAAGGGAGCACTGGAGAAGTCAAGGCCTACATTTTTTCACTGAAGGTATGTGCAGGATCTACTGCATTCTTGGTACTTTTGATCTTTTTCTTTGGCTTCTGCCAATGAATTGTAATCCATTCCAATGTGAATGCCGGCCAATGTGATACTTGACAGAGCATAGGCAATGGGATTGATTTTCCCGGGATGTGATGAAGGCTGTAGTTGTATTTAGCCAAGGCGGAGAGATGTTGGTAGTGATGTTCGGGCCAGGCATAGGACTTTCAAGTGAAGATCTGCACAAGACGCCTGCGATAGATGAAGGACGAATGGCGTACCTTCCATGAGATGGTGAAAGAGATGGACAGCCAAATTCACTGCCAGTAACCAGATTCTTCCTTGGATAGATTTCTACTGAGGAAGGCCAATAGGTGAGACACGAGCACTTGAACACATACTAGAAAAATACAAAGTGATATAGCTGGCATTGGTTGATAAGAGAAAAATATATTGCACATGAATAGTGAGAGCAGCAGTAGTTGATTGACATTCTTTACGTCCCAGAAGGCTGCTTCCTGAAGGTTACACCACTTCAGATCTTTTTGCTTGCCTTTAAGGGAGGCATATAGTGGGGCACGTTTGGCAGAGATGGCTAGTAAGAGCTGGTGATAATAGTTTAGCATGCCCAAAAATTTTTGAGAGGGAGGAAGCCTTCAGGAGTGATGCAGTAGATAGGAGCGATACTTTTTTGGTGCCTAATATACAAGTGTAGTACTGTGCTACCAAGCCATTCTGTTGTAGCCGGTCATCAGCGATGATTAACTGTTTAAGGTATTTTTATTTGTAGGAAGTGAACACAAGTATGACATCCATGTAACAGACGCAAAAGGGGAGATCCCCTTAGATATCATCCATAAGGCGTTGAAAAGTGGCCCCATCATTACGAAGACAAGAACAGGATTAATTGAATAGGTGTGTACCGAAAAGGTGTGTGATGGTTATTTTGAGGATGTCTTCTGGGTTAATAGCCATATGATAACACCCTTCAGGAGATCGAGAATGGAAAACATTTCTTTATGCAAGTAAGAGGTAACATCGGCGTGTTGTGGAGGTAGTAGTAATCCTTTTCTCTCTGCATGTTTAGATGCCTGAAATGCCAATAGGGTACAAGGAGCTATGCCTCTTCAGGACGATGCATGAAAATAACGACCATGGGCCTAAGATCTTTTGAATAAAAAGCTCAATCTATTCCACTTCTGCGAATGTTTGATTAGATGTAACTAAACCATTCAGGGCCAAATGGCACAATCAGGCAAACATAGCGGGCTGCGTAGTGTTGATATGGTGAAATACTGTGCTTGGTGGGAACCAAAGGGGTTTGGTGAAGATCTAGATGGAAAACTTCCTGGTACAATATCAGGATGTTGCCTGTAGTACAACATAAGTGCGCTGGTGTAGAGTTGAGTCGTATAGGCCCTGTTGAACAGGTAATGAAGAGTATGAGTCTAGGTTGACTGAACATCGATGTGCCACATCAACTAGGAGAGGAATAGTGGCAAGGAATTCTACACTCAGTAGTGATAATGTCATATTGGCAATAAAATATTTCCAATGGTATTTGGGGCTAACGAGTGTGTGAGTGTCTTGTACCTGTGGGTGGGTATCTCAGATCGGCTGGTAACTACCAGGCAGACGTTAGTAGGCTTAGAATCTACTTTGTGTCCTTGAGAGTGTCATTGGTAGAAGGGAAGGGAAGGCACCAGTGTTTACCAAAAGCTGCACACTAGTACCTGCATGATGTAAAAACAAAAGATTAGTGACCAGGGAGTCCACCATCAAAATCAATGGCCTACCTACAAGCTTATGCGGCCAGTGTCATCCGTCAACACATTTCCTCACGGAAGTCTCTAATCTGGAGTGGTAGCTACAGAACTACAGCTGAAGGACATCCGAAATTGGCTTTCAAAGTCATTGGTTGGGTTTTGAGCAAGGGCCAGCTTATGTGGGAGGTGGGTGGCTTTGTCATCACTCTGGCAGGTCACATGGCAAATGCCTATTTCTCACTGTATTCACTTCACTTTTGGTCAGTATTAAGAAGTTGATATTTCCATCAAGAGTGTACACGTTGATGGAAGTTTTGAAGGTGGTGAAGTGGCTCTCAATAACATAAGTATGTTGAGTTGTGTCATTAGGTCCTTCATTGGTAAGGTATTAACATCGGGAAGGTTTTGGTAAGTGTTGTACGTGAAAAGCACAAACTATTCACTTTCCTAGGAAGGCGGTTTACCACATGTTGCACACGAGCAATTCTGGTCATTTCCCTGAGGAAGATTGTAGCTTTTTGGTTCCCCAATGGACGTTGAGAGAACTGAGAAAAGCCACTGGCTGGCGATGATGAGTACTGATTTGTGAGGTATGTTTCTTAGGGCATCAAAGGCTATCAGGGCATCTTCTCGGTTGTAAATCCACTTGCAGATACCTTGGAAAGTCTCCGTGAGGACATAATCTGCTTTCCCATTTAAAAAAATTCACGTTTTTTATGCTAAACTGAATTTCAGTGCACTGGAATCAGGAGAACGCTTCTCTGCTGGTATAGGATGGCAATTTCATCAATCCACCGTGGATCTAAGTGGCATAAAAAAAGGTAGGGTGCCGAATTGAGCATAGAATTTGTGTGGAACTGGTCAATTCCGAAAAAACTAATTTCGTAAGGTAGCTGTGGTCTACTAACAGAGAGGCAAGGTAAATGTAGGTGACTCTATTCAACAAGATAATGAGCTTATATACTAACAGCTAAAGGCAACAAGGGCACAGAAATTCAAACAGAATGAATCATTCGATGTCAAGCTTAAACAGGGTTTTTAATTATCACTGCAAGAGAGAGGAGATGAAAAAACAATATCATTACAGTGTATGTACGTGCCGTAGAAAACATAAACATTCATGTTACTACTTTTATATATTTAAATTCAATTAGAAATAAAAAGAGAGTGATTCTTGTTTCTTAATTTTCTTGAACAATGATGTATTACAGAACCCTTATGGTGATAGATATGATAATACTATTAACGAGTCATTACTATTATATCGTTATTTTTTGCATTATAGTTATGTGTGTATTCATTATCATTATCGTCATTATTATCATTTTTATAAATTATATTATAAAAATGCGAGAAATTGGATTGAAACTTACAAGCCAACATTCAATTTTGTAGACTCCCACAGTTAAAGATGCAATTGAGTTTTGACGTAATTAACTTTGCTGTTGACATTTTACCTGGTATGAATTACCTTCAGATTACGGCAATTAAAACTGGAATAATTTATCACATCGGAGACCCATTGCTTGGAAGAATGAAAGATGTGCTTGTGTTAAGGAGTATGGCTAACTATATTCATGATCTTTTTTTATTAAACAAAATTTAGTTGTAACAAAATAGTAGAGAAATAGCATGAGGATGTAAAATATATGTAGTGAAGGTTTGAGAGTTGAAAAAAAAAAACATATATTAAAAGTGAATAAATGAAAGGTTGAAAAACTTAAAGTGATCTAGATGAGAACTGTAAGGTAGTGAAAGAAAATTTTGGTGGAATTGCATCTGAGATGTATAACTTGAGGATTGTTGGACGAAGCATGAGGATGGGTAGTGAATGGTGGAATGAAACACTGAAGATGAAAGAGTAGAAAAGTATGAAAGATACAGAGAGAAAAATGTAGGAGCAAAACCGGATTTAGGACAGGTAAAGAGGGAGGCAGACTGGTAATGGGTCAGGGATTGGGTCATTCATATGAAGAGAATAAGAAGTAGTTTTGGAAAGGAAGTGAGGGAGTAAGGAAGGATGTGCTGAGATGTGGGGACAGTGAAAGATGAAAATGAAGGTTTTTGGAAGGAGAGGGCTAAGAAAAGTTGGGTTGAGTATTTTGAAAGTTGGTTGAATGATACAGATAATGGGGAGGCATATAAAATTGATGTTGCATGTTTTAAAGTGGCTCTGATGGGAGATGAGAATGAGATATATTACAAGGGAGGAATGTAAGAGAGCACTAGATGAAACAAAAGAAGGAAAAAAGCACCTAGTATAGATGGTTTAAATGCCGAGATGTTAAAAGAAGGTGTGACTGTACTAGAAAGTTTGGTGAGATTGCTTGATAAATGTTATGTTGTCAATAGTAGCAGTGGACTATACAATGGTAAGGAAGATGTGCTTAAGTGTTGTAATGAAAAGGGTATTAGATTGTTGAGTGTAGTTGGAAAAGTGTATGGCAAAGTGATAAATAATAGAATAAGGATGAAACAGAAAATGCAATCTTAAAAGTGCAAGGTGGTTATAGAACAGGTAGGGCATGTATGAATCAAATTTTTGCATTTTTGCAGTAGGGCAGATATGTGAGAAATATTTAGCAAATGGATAGGAGGAGTATGTTGTATTGATGGATCAAGAGAAATCTATTACGGGTTAATAGGGAAGCGATTCGGAATATTATTAGCTTATATGAAATTAGTGAAAGATTGTTGCAAGCAGTGATTAGTTTATACATAGGAAGAAGAGAACGTGTTAGAATAGTGAATGAGTGGTTTCCATTGACACTGGGGCTGAGACAGAGATGTATGATGTAACAATGGATGTTCAATTTGTTTGTTGAGGAGGTTGTGAGAGAGTTGAATGCTCGAGTGCTTGATCGAGGACTGAAACTGATATATGATAGTGTTCAGGAGCGGGCGGTGAATCAGTAGTTGTTTGTGAATGATAGTGTATTGGTAGAAGACTTGGGGGAGAAGCTGTGTCGATTAGTGGCAGAATTTTGGATGGTGTGTGAGAGAAGGAAGTTCAAAGATAATGTGGATAAAAATAAGGTTATGAGATGGACAAGAATGGAATGGAGTGCTAGGTTGAATGTCATGCTAAATGTAGTTACTTGATGGTGTAGATCAGTTTAAGCACTTGGATTATTTTCTTTTGCTGCAAATGGTAGTGTAGAAGAAGATATACGCAAGAGAGGGAATGAAGGATGTGAAGTATTGTGAGAAGTGAAGGGAAAAGTAAAAAATAGAGGTTTAAGAATGAATGCAAAGAAAATTTTGTATACGAAAGTGGTTGTACCAACTGTGATGTATGGATAAGCATTGTCTTGAATAAAAGTACAGAGTCACAGAAATTGAATATGTTAGAAAGGAAATTTTTGAGGGGTTTATGGCTGATGTATCACGATTAGATAGGGTTAGGAACGAAGTATTGAGGTTGAGAATGAGCATAAGAGATAATTAGCAGGTAGATTTAATATATATGTATTTGACCATCAAGAGAGAATGGAAAATATCCGTCTGCTGAAGGGGGTGATAAATCCAAGAGTTGAAGGGAGAAGTGCAAGAGGAAGGCCAAGGTTTAGGTGGATGGTTAATGTGAAGAAAGCTCTAGGTCAGGGATTCCTAACCCTGGGGTAGCAACCCTGGTTAGGGTTGGCAATCAATTTTCTTGAGGCCTGGAGGGTGCTAGGTAAATTCGGTGCCTAAAAACTCTTTACTTTGTTTTGACTTCAACGGCTAATTTTCTGGTCCCATACAGCAGGGGAACCCTACTCTCTACAGGACCTTCACTCTCGTTCACCTTGTTCATTTAGAGTATTTAACGTATCATATCGCGTATTGTTCATTTACTGTTAAATTGTCACTGTTGTATGACTGTTGAAATAAAAGTCTTCAGCTCCCTCCTTAAAGCATTAATGCCTTTAATCATTCGGATGTTTCGTGGGAGCTTATTATATAGTCTCGGGGCCGCATATTTGAAGGCTTTGGAGTCTAAAGTGGACATATATCTAGGCTCCAACAGTTTGAAGCCATCTGTAACTATTCTTGTGTTGACAAGATTTATTGGGTGTGCAATATGTAGCAATTCTCTTAAGTATTTTGGACTATCGGTTCTGATAACTTGGTGGGTTATTGTACATATTTTAAATTCAATTCACACTTTTATCGGTAGCCAGTGTAAATCAATTAGTAGAGAGTGATCCTTTCTGTAAGTGGGACACCTTTTATCAGTCTTGCTCCTCTGTTTATTATGTTTTGTAATTTCTTAAGTTGCACTTTTGCTAAATTGTAATAGATAAAATTGTAGTATTTAATCCTGATAATAACAGTTTATCACAAGTTTTTTTACAGAATTTTCGTCCAGGCACTTTCTTTATAAACGCAATATTTCTTAGATGATAACCAGTACTTTTTATTGCAAAATTTATTTGGGAATTAGAGACAGGTTACAGTCAAGAAATACACCTAGATCTCGAACTTTACTTGATATCGGCACTGAGGCCTTATTTATGTTCATTTGAATATCGGCCAAGTTTCCCACGCTGTTCCTCTTACACACCACCATGAATTTAGTTTTGTTCTCATTCAATTCCAGTTTCATTGTCATCCATTCTCTAACACTATCAAGGATTCGGTTTAAAGTTTCAGTAGTATCATGTATATCATTTATGGAGAAGTAAAATTGTGTGTTATCCGCAAATAGTTTGAACTTCACACCATACCTTTGCAGTATTTTCGATAGACCAATTGTATAGATACAAAGTAAGATTGGGCCAAGTAGTCTCCCCTGGGGTACCCCTCTGTTTAAGGGTTCATATGATGAATAACAGTTTCCAATTTGTACACAGTAATTTCTACCAACCAAGTAGTCTTTTAGGTATTTGAAAGCTTGATCTTTAACGCCGATTGACCGTAGATCATTTAGTAGCAGTTCATGCACAACTGTATCAAAAGCAGTACTAAAATCGAGCAATATTGAAATACCACATTCTTTTCATCCTTCATTTTCAGCTTATCATTTACAAAAGAGCAGATGGTTGTGTCCGTAGAGTATAGTTTTCTGTAAGAAGATTGGCTGTCAGACAAAGCTTCTATTTCTTCTAAGTGACTGACTTGTTGTTTAAGAATTACGTATTCCAGCAGTTTTGAAACAAAGGATAGATTCGAAACAGTCTATATAAGCTTAATTCCTGGTAGTTCAGTGCTTTTTTTTCAAAACTGGTGTGACTATAGCCCTTTTCTCAGATTTGGGAAACTTATATTCATCAAGGGTTGTATTCACTATTCTCATTATTATTTCGGCTAGACTAGAAAAATTTATCTCTCTAATAACTTCAGATATTGGCATAAGATCGATCGCTAAGTTTGTTTTCTTTGCTCTCTTGATAATTCTGGTGATGTCATCTTGTGTTATGTTTATAATCTTATTAATTTCGTATGTGAGCCTGGTGTATCATTAATCTGATGTTGAGTATTTACAAATGACCTGGTTATATTTTTTTTTTTTTTTTTAAAGAATAGTAAAAAACTATTTCCTAGTTCCTAGTCAATGTTTCCATCAGGTACCTTCTTTCCTTTTACATTTCCCATTATACCATTTAGGAGACAATATAACTTATTTTTGTATGTTGCTTCTTCGAGGATCTTTCGGCTATGCTATTCACTTTTCCCTCTTAGTAGGTAGTTATATTGACGCGCAACAGTTTTGTATTCTACCTAAGTACTTTAAGTTTTTAACCTATTCCACTTTCTTTCTTTACGTCTTTTTCCCTCTTTTTCACCAAAGTCTCTCCATCAAACCAAGGAGATTGGTCTTTTACAGTTATACTCTTTTCCATCGGTGGGCACATGGTATCATATTCACTTTTACTCACTTCACTATAAGTGGTCATAAGACAGTTAACACACTTAGCTCCCAACAGACATTGGTCATCTTGATCACGGGGAATGTTGATAGCATCATTTATTTTCTTTGTAACTTCAATAAATACAGTAGGAGAAATATTTAATTTATGTCTAAAGTTTATTTTCTTTACTAATGCATGTTTCGGTAAATGTAGACTGAACTTAATAGGTTTTTTGTACTGGGGAGATAGTACATTTCTCCTCAACTTTTATATCAGATACAATATTATTCATGTCATCACTTAAAACTATGTCCAACGTATGCCCAGTTAAAATAGTTACACAGTCGATATTATTCACTAGTCGATAGGATTCTAATAACTCAATCAATGCCAAAGCGTCAGGATTTGATGCGTCATCCATCCAAAAATTTAAGTCTCCACAGATAACTAATTTGTTTTTCTCTATGATGATCATCTCAATGAGAGCACCAAATTCTTCAAAAAAGATACTAGTATTTGTTCCCGGAGGGTTTTATATTGTTACAAAAGATATTTTTCTTTTTTTGTGTAAAGTTTATTTCTATATATTCAAAGCTTGTCATACTAGTTCTTAACAACATTTTGAGATTTTAGTAACTTTTATAAATAAAGAGTCTGACACCCCCATCAGACCTACCGTCTCTTTGTATGTGAAAGAAGTGTTTGTGGGGGATGTCATTTCAGTGATCTTTGCCTTGTCCAAGTTATTTAATCATGTTTCAGATAATCCTATTAAGTCCAAATATTTCTCGTTAGTCAATCCTCGAATTTGAATAGTCTTATCAACTACAGGTTGTTTATTTACATAGTCACAGTTTATGACGTCCTAAGTAACAATGATCAGTATTTTCAGCAAGTCTTTTCAATTCCAAGTCATAAGCTTTGCAGTCTCTAGAATTTACTATGGGGTCACTTGGTTTGTTTATTTTTGCGCAGTTCATACACTTTGACACTCGCGAATTACACTCATTGCTGGAATGTTTTACTGAACATTTCCCGCAGACTTTATTATCATTCTTAGACTTGCAATCTTTTTCAAGATGTCCATACCTCTGACAGTGGTAGCAGGTGATCACGTGGCACCTATCCCGTATGTTATAAGCACCCCGTCGTAACGAAACTTTGTCCCCATTATCATGAATAGCCCTCCAAACTTCAGGATCACATTTCAGTACATAGTTGGTAGTTCCTCTTGAAGCATTTTTCTTCAGGACTACACTTATCTTCTCTTCTATATTTGGGATTTGGTCCAGGGAGCGATATCTTTGAATCAAAGAATTTACTACATCATCTTCCTCATTGTACACATTGCATATCATTATTTTTGTTTTAGTTTTTCGATTTTTCTAGTTTCAGTGTCAGCCACCAAAATCTGAATTTTGTTTTCCGCCACTTCTCTGATCATTTTGTATGTAAAGTTTACAACAACATTTCCATTCTTAGTTGACCTGGTGTTAAGTATAGGGATGTCTTTAAATGCCTGTTCAACCTTGCGTTTTCCTTCAGTAATTTTTGGTGTATCTGATGATTTAATTACCAACAGATATTTTTCTTAACTTTGTCCGCAAATGACTTTTTCTCTGGTTTTGGACCCATCAAGTGTTTGAAGTGTTGCCTTAATTGATACCATATTCATGGCAATAATGTCAACTTTCTCAGTGAGGTCGGTAGTCTAGCTGGAATTTGCTGTGTCGCTAAGGTCCTCAAGTTTGTTTTCCAAGTCCTCTATTTTCGTGTCTTGTTCGTTCAGGGCCAATTCTCTCATATTCACCTCTTCCTTTAATTTTCATATTAATAATTTGTCTTGTCTGGCTTCACCTACGCAATGTAGGCATAACTAATCTAGCTTATTCCGTTCATTATCAGTGAGTCCTATCACTTTATACACACATTTATTATGGTAGAATGTATTGCATTCACATACTATCCATTTTTTTCCGGTCTCCATCTGTGGTTTTACATATGAGGCAGAAATGGTTAGGGGCAGACATAGAATACTGTTTCTTATCACTTAGGTTTCTCTATAAGATTAAATAATATCTTTTCAATGATATTCTGAGTGAAAACAGAAAGCTATAACACGACTCAGGGCGAGTGTTTAACGGAGCTCCACGCAACACTTCCACATTTTAGCGAGGCATACACTATACTCCGCTTCCAAAGATGAAGACTTGGTGAATCTAAGGACTTTTATTTTGTGCAAGCATCTCATTCGTTCCTTTGCTTTGTACTGGTGTCCATCTCAGTGTCAACCTTAGCAAGCTTGATATTAGCCTCTTTGGTGTTATTTTGTGACGAGATCTAGGATACTCATTGTTTGTATTATTTGAGGAGAGTCTGATACCATTCCTAAGCAGAGAAGGAAATATCTGGGAATGTTATTTGATTGTGAATTAACTTTGCACTGTACTAATAACAATAAACACTTGTTTGTGATCTGCATGACCACCTCTTAATACCAATGAAGAAGAATTTGCAAGAAGGGAAGAGTAAATTATCTTTTTTTTTACTTATCTACCAACTCCTCTTTCTCTTGTTTGGATAATTCTTCACAAAAGTAAAATAATGCAGTACTGTACTCGTATCAGCCATTCAGTAGGCTTATTGTCCGATGCTCCTAGAGGATTCCAGTGTTATTCCTCATCTTTCATGAAGGAATGCTAGACCTCACCTAATGACCGTTACCTTAGGGCTCAGTCTAGTAAGCATTGGCCCTATAGTCATCAACTCATCATTCCTGTTGTGACACACGAGGAACGCCTTGACCATTAAGAAACTGCTGTCCCTCTTCAAGAGTAAGTAATGTTTCTAATTCATTGACTGGAAACTTTCGTTGATTTGATGGTTAAGAACCCATTTTGACTATTTTCTCTTAGATTGGAGGCTGAAATATTAAATTATATTTAAAATTTATTTTGTTTCGATACACATCTTATCTTCCACATGCAAGAAGATAACAAGTATTATGATTCAAATGATAATCCACAGAGGGATGGAAATTCCAGAAAACAGACCATTGAATGTTTCTTCTTTTATAGTAGGCATCTACATATAGGCATATCTGAGAGAGAAAGCATATATGAATACCTAGGATGGGTCTTAGCAATAATGAGAAGTCGAAAAGATATATAAGGGTATTTCACGACACACAGGAATCTAATGCTTTCTTACAAAATAATTTTCACTCAAATACCTTATGTGATATTTTGAGTTATATGCTTTGTTCACTCGTATCTCAAACTCTAGTATTTATAAGACATTATTTTCATAGTTTTGAATTTAAAGGGGAATCTCTTTCAATTTTTAGTCTCAATGATTTATCGGTTTGACACACTTCCTCCTCCAGAGTCTTGGGTGTTATTGTGTCCTTTGGGATTTCATCCTCTAGATTTCTTAACAATTATTCCAAAGGTTAATCAATGGAGTTTTTTCTGAGTGATATTTTTCTACATTAACTTTGCATTTTGTTTGAAATAATATTGTTACTCAAATAAATGTTGTGAGGAGTGTGAAAGCCCTACTGTTCCTATACTTGAAAAGTATATTTCAATGGCTGGCGACCAAATTCTAAATTCTTATCATGAATTTAATATTTTTAGTTCAGGGGGAATCCAGAGAAGATTATGCTAGTTGTTTTCTGTGAGATGATGGTGGTGATGACACTCCAACATCATTTACTAATACTACACTTAACCAGCTAGGTTTGATATTGGTGAATTTCAATATTTCTTAAACTCTTTACCTAGTTTTGTCTTAAATCTCAGAATACCTTTGGTAATTGTGATCTTGCCTACCATCTGCTAACCCTTTATTGACTTTCTTAGTCGGGTGTAGCAGTAATAGTGTTTCACCAGTAAGTGTTCTGGATGTTCGTTGTCCCTTATAGAGTCAAGATCCTCACACAGACCCATAGATTATTTCATTATTCAAGATCCTTCTGCTATTAACCCTTTACACTCCTGCAATATTAGTGGTTCTTTTAGATAACATAATTACAAGGTAGACAATCGTTTTGGGAGTGTGGATCATAATATCCCTCATCCTGCTAAAGCACTCTTAAGCAGCCTTTTATTTCATATGTTGATAGCTTGATATATTGTAGATGCTTATAGAATTTAATGTTGCAAACGAAGTTTTACCTGAAGATGATCAGTTACATTATATTTTAGATGTTGTGAGCCTTGTTCACTTGCAAGCTCAGCCACTCGTTCCTTCTTAGTAAGTAATTGCAGGGTAAATGTAGGCGCAAGTACTTCCACATCTGAAACGACTCCCTTTTTATAGAAATGCATAACAGGACCCTATTCCAGCTGTATGGAAACGGAAAAGCCAGTAAGTACATCTTTTTGTACAGATAAATTAGGACCAAGAAAATCAAGATAAAAATGACTAATTTGGCGAAAAATCTCCCTTTCAAACGCTATGTAATATCATTGCAAAATTGCTCTAAGTAATTTTTGATGCTGCTTATTCCTCTAAGTTTTTTTTAGAATATTTACTGAAATGACTATTGATATGAGTTTGTTCTGAAATTTTCTTAGGGATATAACCGATTAATTTTTGTCATATAAGGAAAAAAATTTCGGTAATTCTGTGTCTGGTTTACTTTCTAACCTTTTTTTTTTGAGTCAGTAACATTCTGATTTGCTAAAGATTTACTGTGTTGGTAATAATCTATGAAGTGTTCTCCAAATACCTCGTTTGCAATAACATGTTTATGGCTATTGCTAGTTTTTTCTTTAGAAGAGAAATCTACAGGCCATCAAGCTTTTTATATAAATTTAGTTAACTGATATCTTCAGTTAAAGCTAATGAAGATAGAGATGCTAAGGCTGTGACAGATTTTGTGTGCTTGTGATTTAGAAAATAGAACAGATATTTTCCCCAATGGTAGTAAAAGTTTATTGGGCACATAAGCATTAATTAAAATTTCCCCTCTTATGGGGCATATTTTAGATGTAGAGTAAATTTATATCATTGCTCAATTGAATATTACGACTCAAATGATAGTTTTGAGGTATTTTTCTGGGAATACCTAAAATTCCATTTTTTAAGCCAAAAGCTTCAGTCTCCTTACATTTGGCCCCTATTGAACCAGTGGTAGAATGACAGAATTACGCTCTAATACCCAGATTTTCCGGTGTGTTTGCCAACTGTCTTCCCCAAAAGAATTACAGTAGGATCATCCTAATCCCTGATTGATATCTGTAACTAAAGAAAGTTACTGGATTCCTCTAACTTATAATCCTCGCTACCAAAATGAAGCATTTTGTATTGGTGTCATCTAACATATACAGCAAAGGCTTAGATTTTGCAATAATAAATCATGAACCTTCCAGCAAAAGAGGTCCTAAACTCTACTCTGTGGAGGATTTTCAGAAGATTATTCGTAGCCCCTAAGTTTATAGGTGTAGGAGACCACTTGGTTTTACTTGTCTTGCTGTCATAAAGTTTACAGTTCTCACAAAGTATTTAATGGAAACACCCTCGACTGTTTTGATGGTGATACAGAAAAAAAAAAATCCTATTTCTGTCATGAATAAGAGTCATTTCCATAGTTCTTGCTTTTCTTCTCATGATTTCCCAAACTTGAAACCCTACACTAACTCATTTCCTTAATAATCTGTGTCCTCGAGATTATGTTCCTTACCATAATCATCATTTCCATGATAGATAAATGTTTCAAGTCAGCCTTTACATTTTTGAGAGTGAAGTGAGGAATTCTCTTGCTTGTCTCAACTCTTCAGGTCCATGTCTCCATCTGTGCCCTTTTTCCAACTTGCAAATCCCACATTCACTCCTCCAACTCTTCTAACCCATATCAATTACTCAAAGCTATGTCAATCTTTAGTTCTAACTATATTTCCCACCCTCTTTGTGACACGATTTAAAGATTATCTTTCTTTAACTTGCCACTGCCCCTTTTTTTTATCTGCATAGCGCAAACCAAACCTGATGTATCTTGTGATTTTCCGGTCTATGTATCATTCAAGGGGCAACTTTACTATTTCTTACTGCCAAAATACTGTTCCTTGCTTCCTAGTCGAATATGTCACCAAAGTATCACATGCCCTACCTTTATGATTTTCATCCCCTCTCTCACAATAACATGGCCATGCTTTCTTTCACGTTTCTTACCCTTTTGCTCTTGAAATACAATACAGACATAAAAAGAATCCCACCAATTGTGGATATTTGATAGCTAGTTCAAAGCTAAGTCATATATACGACTAAGTCACTTTTTTATTTGAGCCTTTTCTTTTCTTTCTGTTTCAGTCATAATACATACAGTTTGATCCTACTTAAATATATACCTTAGTACTTTAATATGAATATGGAAATCTGCCGTTATAATCAATATTATGTCACTTGTACCCTTTACAGTAACCAGATAACACAGAGTCCTCAATCGTCTGTTCTAATTCTGTGCTGTCCTTTTAGATATATTGGTTGGGATATCAGTGTGTGCAGGGGATATTGATGAAGAAGTGAGGTTTTAGAGTTTCTTCTTATTAACTGTAACTGGTGATAGTTGTCTGAGCAATCTGCTAATACCCACATTCTTTCATCTGTTTGACCGAATAAAACCATTTCATTTAATTTCATTTTAAAAACCCCTAATGCATCATATTTGACCAATGATACTAAATCAATACCTCAGATAGAGAAACGTGGTAATATTATAAAGTTCTGAAAGCATACACATATTTCCTTGATTTACTTGTCTTCGTTTGATAGTTTTACGAAAATGTCAATTGGAAGCTTTAGAGAGATTTTATCACTTTGCTCCAGTTACAAAAGCAAAGGTTGAACACTGATGATTCTTTGAAAAGAAAAATTGGTGCTTCTTTCAAGAATTTTCCCACTCCCTTGAAATTTTGTGCTAAGCTGTTTGACTAACTCAATTGTTATTGAATTAGCTGGTAAGGTTGCTTTAATAAATAAGCCAGATAAATTTCATATAATGAAAATAGCTTCGGAAATTAAAAGTGAGGAGTGGGAGGGGGAATGTCTCGTCCCTAAGGTGCTGTTGTGTTGTTGTTGGAGGATTATAGCAACACAACAGCACCTTAGGGACTCAAAACCTTACAAAAGTATCGATCATAAACTGCTGCATGCTGATGGAACTATGCAGTTATATGTTAATAACTCGCTTTGCTATATCTAACAAAAAGTAAATAAATCCTTTAGAATAAGGCTTATTAAACAATAGCATACAAACAAAGTCTCACTCAGACAAGTCAATAAATTAAGAAATAAATAATTATTGAAGCCTTAGAAATAAAATGAATGCAGAAAGAAATAGAATTTAAGATAGAAATAAGGTCTTGAATTTACCGGAACTGCAATCCTAATGTAACAAAGTTATTCATGAAGTACAGAATGAACTTTTTCAGTAAGAGGAAGGACACTCTTCACCTACTGTACTCACTTAGAGTAATTAGGTAGTAGCCATGAAACAAAATAACTTTTGGCTATGAACAAATCTGCTATAGTTACTGCAAAATGACCGACAGTCAGCAATATCAAGTAATCATTATGGAAGTTTGGAAGGCGTTCTTGCCATCCTACATAAATAAGTGTCCGTTAATTCTACACGGTCAGAAGGAAGATAGCATAGCACAAGCTCACAACTTTACTCTACTATACATCCAATTGTTTTAGAAAAAGCTTTGAAAGATGTTTATGGGTATAATATTCTTTCAAATACTGTATGATGAATGGGAAGGCATCCTTTTTAAGGTCCTTTGGCGTATTTTCATTGAAAATTCTACTGTAAAAATATTAATTTCTTCCCATATACATTGATGCTTTGACTACCACATACAAAATTGAGCGTCAGGAGACACCTTACTATCAGAACTAGATATCAAGCATTAATGAAATGAACAGCTCATTAATAGTTCATATGCCAGGGTTGCTGGGAATATATGCTAACACTTATGACAATGTATGATATGTTAAACCAGGAAAAGGAGAATGTGCTTGAGGAATGTGGTTGTTATATAAAGCCTGCATGAAATCATTGCATATTCTTGATAATATCCCCTCTGCTGAAAGACTGCGACTTTTGAACCTCAATCTCTTTGCATTACACAATATGTTACCATAATTGGCAGCTACAGTTCATGATTTTTATTGAGGAGGACATTTCTTTATTTTGCGTAAATGGCTATTATGTCAAAAATTCGTTCAGTGCTGCCATTTTGGTTTACAAAACGTTTACAAAACTGTTCACTGTAGCCAAAGAATCTTCTAAGAAGGAGAATAAAAAGTGTCCTAACAAAGGCTTCAATGCTGAACAAATTTATCTTTTTAAGAATTTAACTAAATAAACTGCTATATAATAAGAAGATATCCAAGTGTTTTAAGCAAGTGTCATGCCATAATGTTTTAAAGCAAGTGTTGATGCCAACTATCTTATTGTCTTAATGAAATCACTTTTGTTGTTCACAGACAAATAATTGTAATTAATTATGACCCAGATGTCTCTGTTCTTAGCAACCACGTTTTGTCATCATAGTCGGTAAACCAAAGAATGTACACTTAAAGATGCTCCATTTGTAGTCTGCACATAGCACAAACTGCAGGTCTTTTAAATTTTCATTCCTCTGTGCCTTGATTGGATGGGATACATCATCACTCTTATTCAATGAAGGCGAAGCAGTTTTTATGAAAAGGTAAAGTGAGTTTCATCAGTGTGCAAAGGTCTTCTGCTAGACTGATGCAACAAAGGAATGAATCCTAACATCTAGGGAGGATACTCTAGTTATATCTTAACTCATTTTGTTGCCTTCAAATAGCATGGAAGCTTCATTTCAATATTTAGCCTCCAACATTAGCTGCTGCAGAGTTCCACTGGCTACATTTTCCATAAACAATAAAAGGATGGTGCTGTTATAATTGTCTACAACTGGTGGACGGTTCTATAGTGCCATGAAATTGCCGAATACTGATAGGCTATCACAACACATAACCTTCACAAGTTGAACCAGTGTAACCACAAAATGGCTTGAATATATCAATGTATACATGAAATTAATAGATGTGTAAGGGCTTAGAAAACCGTGTAGTGTTTTGTGGTACATCCTTAGAGGATTCTGATCAGTCCATGTTTTAGGGTGAGAAATTCTATATACTCAGGTTTTATGTATAAAACAAAATTTTCTTTAAATGCATCAATGTCATTTATAGATAACATATTACAAAAGAAATGTGAGAAAATAAGGATACAGTAGTCTTCAAAAGTGTGAAAAAATGTTAATTCATATTATTTTAGTTATTTTGTTTTATTTCTTCTTACCCTTCTGAAGGTCTCCTAATGCAGTAAAAGGATGTTTCCCTCTTAATCTCAGAAGACATTTATTAAAACCTTTTTTGTCTTAAAAATTATTCGAAAATCTGTCTTCATTCAAAGTCTATAATGATATTTTACCTAACCAACAAATTAAGATTTTTATTTTCTGCTTCGTTTCACCAAAGAAGAAGTTGCGAGGAAATAACAGTCGTTATCTGCGGCTCTGGCTGAGAAAGCTCTTATCTTGATGCCACTCCTCCTCACTCCCACCCCCCTATCACTCACCCTTATCAACGATCCCTCAGCCCAGGTGGCAATATACCCGCGGTTGGAGATAAAAGATAGTGGTTAGAGCAAAGCTCACTCGTCTCTTCAATAAGGCACAAAGTTAACAATACGAAAACAGGTAATATTAGATAATCTTTTTCCGTTATAAAATCAAAAATGTTTTAATACTCTTTTACTCTTTTGTTTTAAATTATTGTACAAATTTTAAGAATTTTATATCTATATCTTTTACAGATTGATAATGAACATTGCAATGTTCGAAACGTCTCTAAATAAATTATGGCCTGTTAACTGATGTTTTTGGACCCTGCTGCACACCAAATATATGTATATATATATATATATATATATATATATATATATATATATATATATATATATATATATATATATATATATATATATATATATATAAATACATATATATATATATATATATATATATATATATATATATATATATATTTATTCATGAATATATATATATACGTATATATATATATATATATATATATATATATATATATATATATATATATATATATATATACGTATATATATATAAATATATATATATATATATATATATATATATATATATATATATATATATATATATATATATATACATATATATATATATATATATATATATATATATATATATATACATACACACACGCATATATATATATATATATATATATATATATATATATATATATATATATATATATATATATATATATATATCCTTGAAAGGAGAAAGGGTTAATGAGGTAGAATCTTTTAAGTATTTCGGAACAATGATCTTCAATAGAGGGTCGTTAGAATTAGAGTTTAGTGTAAAATTGAAAAAAGTAGATCAGACAATGACTAGGTTAAGTAAAATTTTGAAATCAAACGCCTAAAATTTCCAATAAAAATCAGACTATATACCAATTTAGCGATATCGGTGTTACTCTATGGACATGATTCACGGTAAGACAATGAAACAATCTCCAACAGATTTAGTGGATTTGGAAATAAAGCTCTCAGAATGATATTGGGATTTAAATAGCGGGACAGGATTAGAAATGGAACTATAAGAGAGATTACTCGAGTATCATATGCAGATGAGATCATGATGAGGAGTAGATGGAGATGGTTTGGGCTCACTTTTTGTACTCCCCAAGAGAGATTTGTTCACCAAACGTTCAGTTGGGCTCCCTAAGGCACTAGAAGAATGATAAGACCCAGGCCTACATGGCTTATGACTATAAAGTACGAAGTAGGAAATGATGAATGGACAAGTATTGAAATAAAAGCTAAAGATCTAACCAAGATCTAACAAAGGCCATTTGCGTCAATATATATATATATATACATATATATATATATATATATATATATATATATATATATATATATATATATATATATACATATATATATATATATATATATATATATATATATATATATATATATATATTTATATATAAATATATATATATATATATATATATATATATATATATATATATATATATATATAAATATATATATATGTATATATATATATATATATATATATATATATATATATATATATATATATATATATATATATATATATGTATATATATAAATATATATATATATATATATATATATATATATATATATATATATATATATATATATATATATATATATATATATATATATATTCAATTCACTGAGGGTCATGTGAAAACGCTTACCTAGTATTTCTTTCCTCTTGCAGAATAACTGAATATATATATATATATATATATATATATATATATATATATATATATATATATATAATATATATTTATATATATATATATATATATATATATATATATATATATATATATATATATATATATATATATATATATAGCTGCTATTTCTTTTTGTATGAATTGTTAGTTTTTCTCAATTTTGTTAGGCTGGTATTTCTTTGTGTTCAAATTATTTACTATTTATTGTCAAAGATTTGTTCCCACACAAATACATACTTCAATAGGAGAATGACTTCAGCAAACTCATTTGTCCATTCAGAGTTGTTGGCATGTGGAAGTAAGGCTCTGCTCACTAGCCAAGTAGAACAACCCTTACTTTGATTCAGGCCGCAATTCTCTATGAACAATCTTCTCTGCTGCCTCTGTATTTTCTGTTATGATTAGTAATATACAGCCTAATATACTACATAGAAACTGAGCCGTGTCACCTTATATTTTGCCAATGAAAACGCATTCACCTTTGTGTCCCTACGGTATTGAAGATACTAGTAAACACTGTGCCCCACTCTCTCTTCCCTTACTCGCAAAATGTGACAAGGACATTTGTTGGTTTTTGTGAATCCTGGTCATATATATCAAAAGGATTGACAGAATGTTGTAATGCTACTTAAGTAATTGGCTTAACACACAGAGGGAAATAGCCTTACAGTCATCTGGAAGTCGAATGTCCATGTTGTAAACGCAATGTTGTCAGATTTGCTGTACACAATTAGTAACTACAAGATGAGCCAATGTAGGTATTGTATCTTTAATCCTCACTTCCTGGAGTATCACTAAGTATTATTATTATTATTATTATTATTATTATTATTATTATTATTATTATTATTATTATTATTATTATTATTATTATTATTATTATTATTATAAAAGACTAATACAATTTTTGGAAAAGAGAAAAGCTCCCACAGGTAAAGTAGAAAAGCAAGATCGAGTGTTCCCTCGTGTAATATACTCTAACCCAAAAGATTGTAACACCAGAGTACAGGGGCTATGGAACAACCAAGGATACAACTTAATCATGTGTCTATTACTTTAGATGCTGCTGCTTTTTAACTTAGATCACCTCAACCCTTTTTAATTTTTGTTTAAATTTAAAGCTAGTAAAACCGAAATTAACATAAAAATATCATAAGATTTAAAAAAAATACTTTAAAACAATGCAGACTACCTCAAATTAATTTAATTACCTTAAAGGTTTAAATCCTGCGTCCAACACAAGTATAGAGAACAATAGTTACATTTCCAAATGTACTTCTCCTCAAAGAGCTGATTATATCATAGCAAAGTTCTCCCATTTCCAAGTGGAAAGTAGGAACTGAACATTACATAGCAATGGTTAACCTCTTGACAGAAAAATTATTTTTCAATTATATTGTTGTTATCAGATGTTTAAGGAAAGAGTAGAGTATATGGAAAATATGTCACACAAATCAATGTATTTATTGGTGAAGAAAAAATTACTCAAAACTAGAGAGGGATCTAATATACTACTATGCAGCCAGTCAGAGTACCAAATAACTCTTTATCATTAGAATCTTAACATGCGGCTAGTGCCTTGGCCGATATAATATCTGCAATATTGTAGTTGTTATAGGAACCTTCTTAGTTGAGATACTTTCGAAGACCACTATTTAGGTATTGTGTCTTAACCCTTACTTCTTGGAGTATCAGTAAGTATGCTGATTATTATTATTATTATTATTATTATTATTATTATTATTATTATTATTATTATTATTATTATTATTATTATTATTATTATTATTATTTGAACTGCAACTGTGTTTGGAAAAGAAGAATGATGAGAGCCACAGGATTCAACCGGGAAAATAGCCTAGTGAAGAAAGGAAATAAGAAAATAATAAATATAATATGCATAAGTAATGAGATGGATCTGTTATAACAAACAAAGGATGATGAGGACAGAGTTGGATGGTACACTTTTTATTCATATACCTAGAGCTGATGAAAATCTTGATGTGCCTATGAATGGATTCAGTGTGTTTGAAGTCTAAGCCATCCTAAGAAAACCTGAAGGGATGTAAAGCGTCTGGATACGATGGAATAACTGCCGAGATGATACTGGCTGAAGATGAAGTGATTTCCAGACTACTTACAAGATTATTTTGTAGAATGTGGCATCTAGAGGCAAAACCTGGGGAATGGGCCATAGAAGTGTTGGTGAAAATGGCAAAAACGTGAGACATGACTGATTGCAATAAATACAGAGACTAACACTTACGTCAGTTGTGAGGAAATTATACAGTATGCTTAACTGATGAAATTTTCATTTTTAGACATGTACAACAATGCGTAGAATATCAAATGATTTACCACTTAATAGCTGAGTACTCCAAGGAATTATGTTGTCACCTATGCTCTTTATCCTCCTCGTGGATTTTGTAATGAATAAAACAGTCGGATATGGTGGAGAAGAATTGGACTGGATCCTTGATAGGAATTTAGCAGACCTAAACTATGGTGATGACGCTATCCTTGTTAGCAGAAAAGCACAGGATTTGGAATGTTTGCATAGCAGATTGCATGGAATATAGCACGAGATTCAGCTGAAGATAAATAGAAGAAAGACAGAGATGATGACAATGTAGTATGCAATGGAAGATGAAATTTCATTGGAAGGAGAAAGGATTAATGAGGTAGACTAATCTAAGTATTTAGGAACTATGATCTCCAATACAGTATCTTTATTATTATTATTATTATTATTATTACCAGCTAAGCTACAACCCTAGTTGGAAAAGCAAGATGCTATAAGCCCATGGGCTCCAACAGGGTAAAATAGACCAGTAAGGAAAGGAAATAAGGAAATAAATAAATGATGAAAATAAATTAGCAATATATCATTCTAAAAACAGTAACAGCGTCAAAACAGATATGTCCTATATAAAATATTAACAACGTCAAAAACATTTGTCAAATATAAACTATAAAAGGACTCATTTCCGCCTGGTCAACATAAAAACATTTGCTCCAACTTTGAACTTTTGAAGTTCTACTGATTCAACTACCCGATTAGGAAGATCGTTCCACAACTTAGTAACAGCTGGAATAAAGCTTCTAGAATACTGTGTAGTATTGAGCCTCATGATGGAGAAGGCCTGGCTATTAGAATTAACTGCCTGCCTAGTATTACGAGCAGGATAGAATTGTCCAGGTAGATCTGAATGTAAAGGATGGTCAGAGTATTGAAAAACCTTATGCAACATTTATAATGAACCAAGTGAACGACGGTGCCAAAGATTATTATCTAGATCAGGAATAAGAGATTTAATAGACCGTAAGTTTCTGTCCAACAAATTAAGATGAGAATCAGCAGCTAAATACCAGACAGGAAAACAATACTCAAAACAACGTAGAATGAAAGAATTAAAACAATTCTTCAGAATAGATTGATCTCCGAAAATCTTGTAAGACTTTTTCAATAACCCAATTTTTTGTGCAATTGAAGAAGACACAGACCTGTGTTTCTCAAAAGTAAATTTGCTGTCGAGAATCACACCTAAAATTTTAAAAGAGTCAAACGAATTTAAAGAAACATTATCAATACTGAGATCCGGATGTTGAGGAGGTACCGTCCTTGACCTACTTACAATCATACTTTGAGTTTTGTCAGGATTCAACTTCATACCCCATAATTTGCACCCTGCACTAATTTTAGCTAAATCTCTATTAAGGGATTCGGCAACCCCAGATCTACATTCAGGGGATGGAATTGATGCAAAAAGAGTAGCATCATCTGCATATGCAACAAGCTTGTTTTCTAGGCCAAACTACATGTGAAGTGTATATAGCATGAAAAGTAATGGGCCAAGAACACTACCCTGTGGAACACCAAATATCACATTCCTATACTCACTATGGTGCCCATCAACAATAATGCTAAGAAACGACCCACCCATTCCCAACTGTTTGAGTTTGAAAACAAGGGCCTCATGATTAACAGGGTCAAATGCAGCACTATAATTAAGGCCAATCATACGAACTTCCTGACCACAATCAAGGGATTTCTGTACAGCGCTGGAGATTTTAAGAAGGGCATCGCATGCTCCAAGGCCCATATGAAAACCAAATTGCATACTAGGGAATAGATGATTACTTTCAGCAAACCTATTGAGACGTTTTGCCAAAAGACATTAAAAAACATTAGATAATATGAGAGTTATGGAAATTGGGCAGTAATCAGTGGGACTTGAGCTACTACAAACACATTTACATAGATGAGTAACATTACCAATTCTCAAAAAAGTGCTAAAAAGTTCCTCTTATTGCTAACTTGCACAAAATAACGGATAACTTTGGAGCTAAAAAATCTGCTCTCTTTACAAAAATCCAAGGAAAAATACCATTTGGGTCTACACTTCCATAAGCATCAAGGTCCATCAACAGAACTTTAATCTCACGAGATCGAAAAGCTAAACTAGTTAGTTTAGCCTCAGGAAAACAGGAATGAGGATGTTCAAGTTTTCATTAATCTGTTTACTGTCAAAAACATCAGGCAAATGGGTTGCCTCTTCCGTTGGACAGTGAGTGACTGAGCCATCTGGTTAAAGTAAAGGTTGAACTGTTGCGTCTACACCAAAAAATGCAGACTTAAGGGTAGACCACCATTTATGTTCCTGGGTTGTACCAGAAAGGATTTCTTTATTGGTTAAATTGTACTCCTTTTCAGTTGAGGCATAAACTCTCTGAGCAAAAGGTCAAACCTGAGTATAGAATTAGAGTTAATGAAAGATTGTAAAAAAAAAGAATCAGACTATAGCTAGATTAAGTAAAATTTGGAACTCAAACCGCCTAGAATTACATGTGAAATTCACTCTATATATAAATTCAGTGAGATTCTTGTTACTATATAGACATGAGTCATGGTATGACAATGAAGCAATTTCAAATAGATTTAGTTGATTTTGGAATAAAGCCTTCAGAAGGATATTTGAAGTTAAATATCAGGGCAGGATTAAAGATGAAACTATAAGACAGATTACTGGGTGCCATATGTGGATGAGATCATGATGAGCAGTAGATGAAGATGGTTTGGGTCTCTTCTTACTGTAGTACTCCCCTAGAGAGATTAGTTCACAAAACGTTCAGCTGGGCTGCACAAGGCACTAAAAGAGTAGGAATACCAAGGCCTTCATGGATGAGGACTATGAAGCGTGAAGTAGAAAATGATAAATGAAGAGTTATTGACTAAAAAGCTCCAGATAGACATGACTGTCAATCTAACGGAGGCCCATTGCGTTAATAGGCCCTTAAGGAGATGACGAAGTAATGAATAAAACCTACAAAATAGTTCAATATCAGTAGAAACATTAAAATAGCTCTGTCATATATAAATTCTAAAATGAGAGTTTTGGTTCATCAGAAATTAACTTATAATAGTTTTGACTTCTGAAGTTCCAGCGAATAAGCTGCTGTATTACGGAGATCATTCCATAATCTGGTTAAAACTGTAAGGAAATACTCTTCAGATTTTTCTTTTTGCTGAATAAGGCATGGATGTTACAGTATTGTTTAGTCTTGGAAGATCAGACTGTACTTAATGGCGAAAATTACTAAAAATCTTTTTCATTATGCATGAAGAAATAATTGAACAATAGTGTCATAGATTAATCCGAAAATCAGAAATAAGAAATTTAATAGACCTTAAGTTTCTATCCAACAGATTAAGATGAGAGTCAGAGGCCAGATAGGAATTTCTTCAGGATTGACTAATAGCCAAAAATCCTAAAAAGTCAATCTCTAAAAGATAATTTTTGTGATATTTTTTTTTATGAATGTGTTTCTTAAAATTAAACCCCAAATAAAATTTCAATGAATTGTAAACAGTTAATAAGACATTGTCAATGCAAAGATTTCAGTATTGAGGAACTACTTTCTTCAACCTACTTAAAATCCTACTTGGAAGTGTTATTTTACCATTCAACTTCTTACCCCATAATTTTCCCAGTACACTCATTTAAGCTTAATCTTTATTAAGGAATTAAGAAGTAAGGAGTCTGTTCAAGAACTGGAATTGATGAAAAAGATGCTTTCATAATTAAAAGGAGGTTGTAGTGCCCTGGTTTCTTTGTTCAAATTGTTCTCATATTCTACAAGTGTTGAGATTTATTTCATTTGTTTTACTAACAAAGTTGCTGTCTTGAGCGAAGCCAAAATATCCTCAGATTTTTTATAATATACCGTAGTTGGTAATGGCAAGTGTGGAAAGGGGGAACAACACCTCTTAACTATATGGGAAAAGTGACCTTTGTCTTTGGCCACAGTGTGAACAGCGTGCAATTAGGTTCCACACAGTCTCTCCTCTCTCTCTCTCTCTCTCTCTCTCTCTCTCTCTCTCTCTCTCTCTCTCTCTCTCTCTCTCTCTCTCTCTCTCTCTCTCTCTCTCTCAACTTTTGATCTTTTTTTCCTCTTTTTGGTGAAGAGTGTTGTTATCTTTGGTGAGTGCTTAAGCAATAATGTACTATGCCCTCAAATCCTACCACCTGGAGATGTACTTTCCATCGCCTGCTGTCGCATTGCGAGAATTTTTCAGCTCTGCCAACAAGGGTTGTGGGACCAAAAGGCTTTGCTCGCCCTTAGGCAAATGACCAGTGTCGCTCACCTACATCCAGCCGCAGATGGCTCTCCTTGTGAAGTGAATGTCCTTCTTGTCCAACACATTCGGCTCATACCCGTACCTGTAAGTCCTTCTATCGCCAATGTTGATATTTGGCCCAAAAGATCCTGATGACTAAAGTCAATGGCCTTATGGACAGCCACTTCACTACCTCCCAGACATCCATCAATGCCTTTACTCCTGATGAAGTGGACACCTATCCAACATCCACCAAAGGCAACGTGAATGCAGGTCACAGATGCCTAAAAAGGGAAGGGCCTTACTGGCAACAAAGATGCCCACCATCCAGAAATGCCACAGCTCGCTTATGCCCCAGCCTACGACCTCTCCAGGCATATCCTGATGTCTATTGGCTGCAGTCATGCTACTACTACTCCAAATTAAGTGGTACTATGATTAAAAGGGTGAAATGTTGTCAGTGGTAAAAAAACATGTAAGTATGCCATTGTTTGTGGTGGTGGCCTACCATGTCAATAATATTTTCTTTTTACATGACGCAGGCACATGAGTGTGAATTTTGGTAAACAGGGGTGCTTGCCGTTCTCTTCTGCCAACGCGTATTCTTACTCATAACGCCTCCCCAACCCGACCCCTCAGACCTTATTTTCCACACCCACACAGTTCCCAGTTGCTACGAAACACGGTATTTATCACCATATCAAGATGACGTGTCCACGCGTGTTTGCCAGTTTTAGAAGTCTAGCACTGGATTGTTTGGCCTCCACTAATCGAACTTTCCCCAAAATAGAAGAAATGGGCCTTTGTCAAGAGGCCTCAATTCCATAATTGTCACCATTGCACATGGCCCTGAAGAAACATGTCTCCCTGCGTCGGTGTAGGGATTATAGGATGCAGACAGAAAAGGAGCACTTCTGCCTCCCAAACAATGGAAAGAGAATTCCTATTTGGACAAAGTGAAGGTTTTCTCAACATACGACCTACTGAAGGGGTATTATAAGGTGCCCATCAACACAGAAGACATCCCTAAGACCACCATTCCCATTGGTTTTGGTACATACACTTTCAATTACTCCTGTTTTGTCCTTCGTAATTTCCGGGCCTCTTTTCAATGTCTTTAGGAAGTCATCTTAGGAGACATGACATTCTGTGTATGTTGCTGAACGACATACTTATGTCATCTTACTGCAAAGAGGATCACCTCCGTCATCTATGCATTGTACTCGACTGCCTACAACAGAACGGTGTTGCCGTACAGTATGACAATGTACCGTTGGCGCTAATGAAGTATCGCTCATAGGGCACCGTTTCACTCCTGAAGGAGTCCAACCACCTCCAGAGAAAGTATCAACAGTTCAGAACTTCCCCACGCCCTCGACCATCACAGCAGTGCAAGAATTATTTTGCATGATCAGCTATTATCACCATTTCCTGCCAGACATCGCCGCCCATCTTGCTACCCTCTATGCCTCAGTCAAGTGCAAACTAAAATACCTGATGTGGGGTCCCCTCAAAAAGCACCCATCTTCAATGCAGAAAGTGCCCTATCAACCGCTGCCAGTCTCACTTTTCCTGTGCCACATGCACCTCTCCTTCTTTCCACTAATGCCAGCGATGTCGCTATTGGGGGAGTTATAAAACAGGTTTTCAATGGCTCGTCCTGCCCATTGGCTTTCTTCAGTAGGAAAGTGTCCAAAGTGGAATCCAGCTACTCTACTTGCGTCCATGAATTGTTTGCGGTGCACTTGGCTCTCCGTTACTTTTGCCCTTCTCGTGAAGTACACCCTTCCTCGTTCTCCTGAACCAGATGCCTCTGGTGTAGGCCTTCACACGATAGTCTGATGTTTTATCCTTCTGCCAACGTCGACATCTCTCTACCATGGCTGGATACAAGTATACCTTCCACCACGTCCCTGGGAAAATTGATTCGTGCTGATGCCCTGTCAAGAAACACATTGGCCGCCAATCACCTAGGATTCGATTTTAAGGCCGTAGCAGAAGACCAAAGAAAAGATCAAGAAAACCTCGCATGTAGGATATCCTACATATTCATTGGTTCGGAGGGCATCACTCTGGACGATTACAATGCCACCCTCCTCTGTGATGTCACTACTGGTAGACCTAGACCTTGGACACCTTTTCCCATCCACCGACCGGTTTTTTATTTCATCCATGATATCTCACATCTCTCGCACCATTCTACTACACAGCTGCTGAAGACAGAGTTCATATGGCATGGAACTACTATGGATGGTCAGGTTTGGGTCCGTTACCGAGCTTTATTCCAAACCTCAGAAGTACATTGACAGAAAGATTTAGGAGTAAGCACCTTTCCTCAACCTCAGCAGTGCTTTGCCCACATTCCCGTTGATGTTTTAGATCCCCTACCCACATCACAAGAACATCGTTACTTGTTTACCGTCATCAACTGCTCCACTGGTTAACCTAAAGTCATTCCCCTGGAAGCCGCAACGTCTGGCAACTGCACATCCACCTTACCTTACTCACAGGATTGAAAATGAGATTTGGTATCCCCAAGCATATTACTTCTAACAAGGGTGCAAGTTTAAACTCTCAATTGTGTATATATTAGTGAATCTCGTGCGTGTCACCCTTCATCTTACAACCGTATATAACCATTCAGCCTACAGTATTGCTGAACATTTTCACTGTACACTCAAAACAGTTTTGATGTTCCACATCAAGGGCTGGTTTACACAGCTTACCGGGGTTCTTTTGGAACTAAGGACTACTCCTAAAGACGACCTGGATGTCTCAGCAGCTGGGAAAGGGTATGATAACCCGTTCGTCGTCAATGCCGATTTTTTCCGGTCTGCAACCCCCTCCTAAAAGCTGCCGTGCCTCTATCACATTGTGAGGAAATTTTTTTCAGCCGCCCGATTTACAAGCCCCTGCCAAGGAACATATACCGACAGAACTGCACTCTCTAACGCAAATTTTCCTCACACAACCCTTTCTTCGTGATCCGCTGTACACAGTAAGAATTCCTCCCGAACAAGTGTGGCAAAGCAGACTGGGTCTTCATTGACTGCCTAAAACCTGCATATCTCCTGACAGACGACGGCCTACAGTACGCCTCTCAGAAGCATGACGGCCTCTCTCAAATGTACGTCTTTTTTTAGGGGGGAGCAATGTACCGCACATTTATCACACACTCATACACTCAAACTGTATTTCTGTTTTTTTTTTTTCTGCAATTTGTCAAATTTATTGTGAAAAGTGTATTTTTTTTTCCGTGAGTGATAAAGCAATTACGTACTAAGCCCTGATATCATAACTCCTGGAGAGGTACTCTCCATCGCCAGCCGTCGTATAGCGAGAGTTTTTCCAGTTCTCTCAACAATGGTTTGGGGACAAAAAGGCTTTGCTCGCCCTAAGGGATTTGTCCAGTGTCTCTCGCCTACACCCGGCTGCAGACAGCTCTCCTCATGAAGTGAATGTCCTTCTTGCCCATTGCATTTGGCGAACCCCGAACCTGTATGTGCTGCTATCCTCAATGCCTATATTTTTCTCACAAGGACCTGACGACCATAGTCAACGCTCTTATGGACGACTGCTTCACCACCTTCCAGACCTCCGTAAACGACTTTACTCCTGAAAAAGAGGACACCTATTCCACATCGACCGAAGCCAGCATGAATGCAGAAGGTTACAGACGGCCACCAAGTGAAGGGCCATAGCAGCGACAAAGATTCCCACTGCCCACAAATACTACTGCTCTCTTTTTCCCAATAGCTGCAGTTATGCTACTACTACTCCAAATTTTGTGATACTTCAATGAAATATCGAAATTGTTGTCAGTGGTCAGAAAACCTGTGAGATTGCTTTTGCTTGCGATGGGGGCCTACCTGTCAATAATCTTTTAATTTTCCATGACAAAGGCACGGGCATGCAAATTTTGGATGACAGGGTTACTTGCCGTTCTCTCCTGCCAATGCCAGTGTCCAGGACAAAAAGTCGTCTAACTAAGTCTGCCAACAACCACCTGGTAGCTGCCAATGAATCTTTGCTACCCATATATGGTTTTGAAACCCTCACACTATCACTTTGAAGCCAAAAAGATATCTGGAAGTTTCTCGTTGTTGACCTCACATTTCCTATCTTCCGTACAGATAACCTCTCACATTTCCAACTCATGGTCAATATAGCTCACTGACTGTTAATAAACTCAGATCCGTACTCCTGAACAAATCTTTGTCGAAATAGAAGAAACAGGCCTTTGTGAAAAGGCCTCAAGCCCATGATTTTCACCATTGTAATTTGTCCTGAAGAAACAGTTCCCTCTGCATCAGTGTGGGGATTACAGGGGGCCTTAACATGCAGACAGAACCGGATCAAAAACATTGGAAAGGGACCTCCTACTGTGCGAAATTTTTTTCCATGTACGAACTCCATAATGGATATTTCAGGTACCCATGAAAACAGAATACATCCGGAAAATGGCCATCCCCACCCGCTCCGATAATTGCACCTTCAATTACTCTTGTTTTGGCCTTCTTAATGCTGGGGCCAGTTTTCTACATCTTAAAGAAGGCATGTTAGGGGATCTCACCTTCTGTCTATGTTACGTGGTCAACATACTTGGGTTTACTTCTTCCAAAGTGAATCATCATCATCTATGGATCGCACTCCACTGCCTAAAAACAAAACGGTCTCTTAGTCAAGTATGACAATGTATCTTTGGTGCCAACGAATTATCGCTCTTGACCAATTACATCACTCCTGAATGATTCCAACCCCTTCTTGAAAAGGTAGCATAAATTCAGAACTTGCCAACTTTTCTCACCATCAAAGCATGGTAAGAATTAGTTTGCATGATCAGCTATTATCACCATTTCCTGACAGACATCACCACCATCCCCCCCCCCCCCCCTTTACGCCTCCATCAAGGGCAAGCCAAAAGACCTGAAGTGGTGCCCTTCAAAAAGTGGCATTCTGCCACACATTAAATGCCCTATCAACCGCTGCTGCTCTTACTTTTCCCGTGCCACATACACCTCTCCTCCATTCCAATGATGCTAACGATATTGCTATTGAAGGGGGGGGTGGGATTCTCGAGCAGTTGGTCAACGGGCTGCGCTGCCAATTGGCCTCCAGCTACTCTACCTTTGTCCGTGAATTGTTAGCAGTGCACTTGACTTTCAGTCACTTTGGCCACTTCTTGGAAGGTACACCCTTACTCATTCGTCTGTACCACATGCCTTTGGTGAATGCCTTCACTCGATAGTCCGACGCCTGCTCCACCTGTTAACACCGACATCTCTCTGCCATGGTTGAATACAATTGTACATATCAGAATGCCCCTGGGAAAAGGAATCCTGTGCCGATGCCCTGTCAAGAAACCCATTGGCTGTCATTCACCTGGTATTTAATTTCAATGCCTTGGCAGAAGCCCAACGAAAAGATCAAGAGTACCTCTCATGTAGGACATCCTGCATATCCCTTCGATGGGAGGGTGGTCCTCTTGACGACTCCAATGCTTTCATCCTCTGTGACGTCAGTGCTGGCAGGCCTAGAGCACGGATACCGTCTCCAATCCAGTGATATGTTTTTGATTCCATTCATGACATTTCACATCCCTTGCACCCTTGCACTGTTCTACTACAGAGGTGCTGAAGACAGAGTTCATTTGCCTTTTAATTACTATGGATGCTCAGGATTGGGTCACAGACTACTTCATGCCAAACCTCAAAAGTACATTGACAAAATGATTCAAGTGTGAGCATCTTTCCTCTACTTCAGCGGTGCTTTGCCCACATTCCCGTTAATGTTGTAGGTCCCCTACCCTCATCACAAGAACATCGTTAACTGTTTACCGTCATCGACTGCTTGACTGCTTGTCCTGAAGCAATTCCCAGTGAAACTCCAACGTTAGGCTAGTTTAAATCTGCCTTACTCACTAGATGGATAATGTGATTTGGTGTCCCTGAGCATATTACTTCTGACAGGGATACAACTTTCAACTCTCAATTTTGGATATCATTAGTGAATCTCCTGGTTGTCACCCTTCATCAAAAACATCCGTATATAACCCTGCAGCCAAGAGTTTGATTAAACATTTTTATCGTACCCTCAAAACATCTTCGATATTCCGGTACAATGACTGGTTCACACAGCTTCCCGGGGTCCTTTTGGAACTAAGGACTACTCCTTAAGATGACCTGGATGCCTCGGCAGCTTAAATAGTATATGGTAACCCAATGGTCATCCCTGCCTAAATTTTTCTGTGTGCAACCTCCTCCCACCATCTCAAGTGCCTGCATCACATTGTGGGAAAATTTACTCCATGCTGCCACACTTACAAGCCCCTCAGCTAAGCAAAACATACCAACAGATCTGCACTTGTCAACGTAAATTTTCCTGCGCAACAACACTAGCAAGCCACAGTTAACGCTTCCTTACACGGCCCTTTCGTTGTGATCCGCTGTATGCAGAAAGAACTACTCCTTGAATATGCATGGCAAAGACGACTGGGTCTCCAATGATTACCTAAAACTTGTATATCTCCGTCCAAACGACCACCTATACTATGCCTCTCAAAAGTAATGCGCCCTATCTCACATGTATGGGTTTTTTCAGGGGGGAGCCATGTATCGCACACATATAACACAGTCATACACTATTACTGTATTTTTTTTTTTTTGTATGTTGTCGTTATTGTTCTCGCCTCACACTGATAATTTGCTTCGGCCTGTATATACTTGCATCAATCTTTTTGAATGTTTGAGCCTTTTTTCACTGAAAATGTTGCTATAAAAGCTCACTGTCTCCTGAAATGAATTTACTTGTCATTTTTAAGTGTCTCATTTACCACCTAACTGGTTTATCTGCAAACCATTTGCACTTAATATATAGAGAGACAAATACACAGGTCGAATGCCCTATTTTCTCAGCCTCTGGTCAAACTCCCATCAAACAATCTAAAGACCACTATATTTACCCTAACACTTGACAAATCATTCTAGATGCAGTATTACTCATTTTATTATTACTAGGTACTGCATACGTTAATATTCTCATATGATCTACCATAAAATATCTTCCTGCATCAATGAGTTCTCGTAATTACAGCAAATGAAACAAAATCAAATATAAACATCTCAAAGGGGCTTTTTCCATATCATCTCAGTACATGTTGCCTTGCATATTCCCATTGATATATCCTTTTCTAACTTTCTTGACAGGTATTCTCTACATCACTATAAATTTGACTTAACCCAGGCGTAAACAATCCCTCTCTAGCATAAACTCCCAAAAATACTCCTTATTAATTCCCAATATCTATCATCCACTAATATATGCAATTAGCTTACAAATATCAATCCCATCACATATATAAAAAAATTAACGACATTGTTACAAAAAGTAGTTATTTTGATAATCAAACTATACATTTCCAAATCATGAGGCCATTCTTCTACCCTAATACATTCAAAATACATTTATGTAGCTTATCAATTTCCAAATATCCATCTTGCATTTTTTTCCAACTCTTCTTTAATTGTTAAGTTATCTCCATTCTTCACATCATTCTTATCTACAGAATTTGCCATAACAATTATATTATTACCCTTACTTTACAGCCATTCTTCTTTAAGTAAAATATCACAACATGCAATCTCAATAAAAAAATTCCTATAAAAAAACCGCTTTGAATTTCATTCTCACCTATCATAATAATATCATATTCCACTTCATTACCCCAAATTTCCACCTTCAACTGTACCACTTCCGTAAATTATTAAAGTTCCTTCAATTATTCCATGAATTGTTACGCTCATACATTGTCATTTTATTTCTTAATTCTTTCTCTCATATTCTGCAATAACCATTGCATTCACTAAAGACCCTTGAGCACCCGTAGCAATCATATTGTAATATTCAATGTCATATTTTCACATATTTCATCATTCTTCCGTTTACACAATGAATAAGGACATTTACTTTCTTTGCGAATTCGTCACATACTTTGTAAGTATTTTCATTTTCACATATACTCCCTTCAATACTCTTGTACCTAACATTAAAGCCCCTCACACAATTCTCACTAAGCAAATACCGCCATCCATCATTACATCGAATTTTTGAGAAATATTCTCTATCATTCTCCTTATATGCTATGCAAGTGGGTTGTTGCTTTTTTATTAGAGAGAAGAGACAAATGAAACAACTTTATTAAACAAAGGATAAGCCTATATACAAGTACTTGTGTGCAATAACCTCGAAAAATTCAAATCAGCTAATGCATTAAAAGCAAGCTTTGAACAGGTTCTATTATCAGTGCTGTGGGAGAGCTAGATATAAAAAAACGGAAATACCTTAAGAGTGTACGACAGTTTGTGAAACACGTGTGTTACATGGCTACCTCCCTAAAAATGACATATATGGGAAATTGGCCACCCTGATCTTGAGAGGTGCACTAGAGACAGTTCATCTTGCAGTAGATACGTAGGTTGATTACCAAATCCTTCATTGTGGCAAAGATCAAAAGAATTGTGCAAATGTAATGGTATGTTAGTTAGTGCTTGCTATGGTCCATGCGCAGGAAAATGGGTTATGCCTTGTGCAAATCTGTCAGTATGTGTTGCTCTACTCTGGGCTCGAAATCTAGCAGAATGGAGAAAATTTTACCACAACATGACGTAGGCACTAGTGATTTTTGGAAGGGGTTGCTGCCACAAAACAATACTGGCAAGGATAACCAACAGGTCGCCATACACCACTTCTACCAAGACATCCAGGACATCTTCAAAAGTTGTCCTCAGTCAGAGGTGGACCCTAGAAAGCTGAGTAAAACAGATATAATTATTGCATGGGGACAACAAAGCTTCTTTGAGAGTGTGATGAAAATGTTCAACAATTCAGTTGAATATAGAGTTGCAGGAAGATTTCTGATTTAAAATGATGCCCGGGTGATTCACTAATGAGGTCCCCAATAGAGAGGTGAAAGTGGTACCCCTGTCAGAAGTAATATGATCTGTGATATTAAATCTCATTATCCACACTTAGAGCAGGGTGTATGTACATGAGGTTGTCATTGCACTTTGCATGGGGATTGTTCCAGGCTTATGAGTGGAGGTCTAAATGTCAGTAAACAGGTAAAAATATAGTTGTGATGTGAGCAGGGGACCTACTACATCAGAGTGGACGTGAGTTGAGGTTGCGGGAATGGGACGACTCCTGTATCAGTGTCTCGATATAATTTTGAAGTTTGTCATGAAGTTTGTCTTAAAGTAATACCTTTATTGAATGCTCTGCTAAATAAACTTTGTCGTTAGTAGCTGTGGAGTAGATAGGCATAATAGATGTGAAAGGGCATGAATGATCTCAAACACCTGATGGAACATGAGGGTAGGTATCCATATTTGTGGTCTACCAGTACTGTTATCACAGAGGAGGGGCCGTGAAGGCAATGCCCTCCTGATGAAGGTATGTGCAGGATGTCCTAAATGCTTGATACGCCGGATCTTTTCTTTGGGCTCAAAAAATTCATTATAATCCAATCCCAGATGAATGGCTGCCATGTATTTCTTGACAATTTATAGGCAATAGGATTCAATTTCAGGGGTATGCGCTTAACGATGCAATCTAGCTCATAACAGGAGAGAGGTGTCGACATTGATGAGCAAACCAGTCGTTGGACTTTCGAGTGAAGGTATACATTAAAGGAAATATTATTATTATTATTATTATTATTATTATTATTATTATTATTATTATTATTATTATTATTATCATAACTAGCCATGCTACAACCCGATTTGGAAAAGCAAGATGATATAAGCCCAAGGGCTCCAATAGGGAAAAATAGCCCAGTGAGGAAAGGAAATAAGGAAATACATAAATGATGGAAACAAACTAACAATAAATCATTCTAAAAACAGAAACAACGTCAAAACAGATATGTCATATATAAACTATTAACAACGCAAGAAACAGATATATCATATAAACTATAAAAAGATTCATGTCAGCCTGGTCAACATAAAAACATTTGCTCCAACTTTGAACTTTTGGAGTTCTACTGATTCAACTACTCGATTAGGAAGATCATTCCACAGCTTGGTAACAGCTAGAATAAAACTTCTAGAATACTGTGTAGTATGGAGCCTCTTGATGGAGAAGGCCTGGCTATTAGAATTAACTGCCTGCTTAGTATTACAAACAGGATAGTATTGTCCAGGGAGATCTGAATATAAAGGATGGTCAGAGTTATGAAAAATCTTTTGCAACATGCATATGAACTAATTGAATGACAGTGCCAAAGATTAACATCTAGATCAGGAATAATAAATTTAATAGACCATAAGTTTCTGTCCAACAAATTAGGATGAGAATCAGCAGCTAAACACCAGACAGGAGAACAATACACAAAACAAGGTATAATGAAAGAATTAAAACAATTCTTCAGAATAGATTGATCACCGAAAATCTTGTAAGACTTTCTCAATAAGCCAATGTTTTGTGCAATTGAAGAAGACACAGACCTGTGTTTCTCAAAAGTAAATTTGCTGTCGAGAATCACAGCTAAAATTTTAAAAGAGTCATAAAAATCTAAAGAAACATTATCAATACTGAGATCCTGATGTTGAGGAGCCACCGTCCTTGACCTACTTACAATCATACTTTGAGTTTTGTTAGGATTCAACTTCATACCCCATAATTTGCACCCTGCATTAATTTTAGCTAAATTTATATTAAGGGATTCACCAACCCCAGATCTACATTCAGGAGATGGAATTGATGCAAAAAGAGTAGCATCATCTGCATATGCAACAAGCTTGTTTTCTAGGCCAAACCACATGTCATGTGTATATGGTATGAAAAGTAATGGGCCAAAAACACTACCTTGTGGGATACCGGATATCACATTCCTATACTCACTATGGTGCCCATCGATAACAACTCTTTGAAATCTATTACTTATAAAATCAAAAATAATGCTAAGAAATGACCCACCCACTCCCAACTGTTTGAGTTTGAAAACAAGGGCCTCATGAGTAACACGGTCAAAGGCAGCACTAAAATCAAGGCCAATCATATAGAACTTCCTGACCACAATCAAGGGATTTCTGTACAGCATTGGAGATTGTAAAAAGGGCATCGCATGCTCCAAGGCCTTTACAAAAAAAAAATTACAAACTAGGGAGTAGATTATTACCTTCAGCAAACCTATTAAGACGTTTTGCCAGAAGACGTTCAAAAACTTTAGATAATATGGGAGTTATGGAAATTGGGTGGTAATCAGTGGGACTTGAGCTACCACAAACACATTTACATAGAAGAGTAACATTACCAATTCTCCAACAAGTTCTAAAAGCTCCTCTTCTTGCTAACTTGTGCAAAATAACAAATAACTTTCGAGCTAAAAAATCTGCTGTCTTTATAAAAAACAAAGGAAAAATACCATTTAGGTGTACACCTCCATAAGCATCAAGGTCCATCAACAGAGCTTTAATTTCACGAGATCGAAAAGCTAAACTAGTTAGTTTAGCCTCAGGAAAACAGGAATGAGAAAGACCAAGTTTTTCATAACTCTGTTTACTGTCAAAAACATCAGCCAAAAGAGTTGCCTTTTCCTTTGGACAATATAGTCATTACGAACGATGAAGGCGTACCTTCTAAGAAGTGGCAGAAGTAATGCCCCTCCATCAATTCTTTGTCAAATGTATATCCAGATACCACCTTAGACAGTTTCCTACCACAATAAGCCACCTGCTCGAGTACTGCACTAATAGCAATGTCGCTGTCATTGATGGAGATAATTAGAGCAGCATGTAGGAAATGAAAACTGTGAGCAGCAGTGTTTGATAGGGTATTCTCTGTGTTGTATAAGGCTGTATCTTGAAGGGAACCTCACTTCAGGTCTTTTGACTTATCTTTGAGGGAAGTGTGAAGGGGGCTAGAAGTAGTAACGATCGCTGCCAGGAACAATGATAATTGTTAATCATGAGCAAAAATTCATGCAGTGCTCTGACGGTTGAGGGCGTGGGAGTGTTCTGAACAGTTGTTATATTCCTGGAGGTTGGGTCTTGGGGGTGTGGACTTTTTCCATAGTGATGTGTTACCCTTAAAACAATATTTTGCTGGAGCTAAAGATACACTTGTCGTAACCGACTACAAGGCCATACTGTTGTAGGTGATCAAGCATGACTCGCAGGTGACGGAGTCCTTTCTCATTGAAGGAAGAAAACAGAAGTTTGTCATCCATGTAACACACTCTGAAGGCCTAGGTCCCATAATATGCCATCCATGAGGCGTTGAAAAGTAGCCCCAGCATTACGAAGGCTAAAAAAGGATTATTCCAGCTGCACATAATGGAAGGGGTGGTGATGGAGGTATTGAGGAGGACTTATGGGTTCACTGGTATCTGATAACACCCCTTCAGGAGGTCAACTTGGAGAATTTTTTTTTTTCATGCACGTAAGATATAACGGCAGTAAGTTTTTGTACGAGTAGTAAATCCCTTCTCTCTGCATGTTCATATACCTGTACGCATATATGCAGGGACATATCTTTCTGCAGGATGATATGCAGTGTCAACAACCAAGAGCTTGATAGCCTTTTGGCAATGGCCCATTTCTTACGTTTTGGCGAACATTTTTTAATGACTGCAAAACTATTTGTCAAAAGATTCTTGAAATAGGCAAGCACTGATAGCCCCATTGTCATAATATGGTAAAAACTACTGTGTTTATATGGAAAAGTTGACGTTTGGTGAAGTTCAGGATGGAAGACTTCTTGATATGATTTGATGAGGTAGGCATTCGCATCCATTGGTGTGCTGACACGGAGAGTAATTTTGGAGGTGGTGTGTTGAAGAGGTGTCGACAAGTGTCTGTGTTCACTAAACATCGGTGAGTAACCTCCACCAGGTGGATCTATGCGAGGAAATCTACAGCGAGGATTTGCAATGTGATGTCAGCATCAAGATACTTTAAATAATATTTGGCTCTCCAAAAGTATAATGTAATGGTCTCTTAACCCTTGGTGGAGATTGCAGATACATTGGCAGTTGAATTTGGATTTTTGCAGGCTTAGACAGACAATGTCGTCGACTATTGGAGACTGGCTTTGGTAGAAGATAACAGCAAGCACTGATGTGTACCAAAAATTGCAGTCTTTGACAGAATCTTATAAATAGAAAAGACTACAAATAGGAGAAGCCACTGCCTAAAACGCTGGGTTGCTTACAAGTTTTTCTGGATAGTTATAACTATTTGCAGATTTCTTCACACCAGCTCTGAATTTGTAATGGTATTACCATAACTGCAGCAGAGGAGGTTGTTGGTAGGGGTGTGAGATCAGGGTGGAATATATCGATGGTGGGCGGTTTTGTCGCCACTTCAGCATTACGCGAAGTGTGTCTGTATCCTACCACATTCCATCCTACCCCAATCATGTGAACTTCAGTACATGTTGAGAATTTGTCATCTTCAACATGGGTAGGGGCGTTGATGGAGGTTTTGAAGCTGGTTATTTGGTCATCGTCAAACGCGTTAACTTTGGTCATCAGGTTCTTCAATGAAAAATATATACATCAGTATGGTAGCGCGTACAGGTTCAGGGAGGCGCCGTACCCAAACTACCGGAAATAGGTTCACAACCAGAGGAGAGCCAATTATGGCTGGTTGAAGGCATACAGTACTGGTCATTTCCCTGAGGGC
>NC_090758.1:65574094-65589094 GCF_036898095.1 Palaemon carinicauda | reverse complement strand
CTGACTTCAATTAAATTGCAAAAAAAAAAAAAAAAAAATAAATAAATAAAAATAAAAAAGGGCTTATCGAGAAAGTAGTCTATGATTTTTGGTTTTAATTTATTTCTTATACATTGTTTAGAGTATTCTTCTCATGTCTGGTTTTCCGCTTCTGAAAATATTAAATTTCTTATTTTTTATGCTGATATTAATATCTAGTTACCTCATTCAGTTATTCTGTTATTCCTGACTCATCATATTTATGGACAGGTTAACCTAGGTCACTTCCTATACTTTATATATGAAAAATCTATTTTAATGTCGTTATTGTTCATGATAAATTTTATCTCTATTGTACATGCTTCTCTTGTAGTTCATTTATTTTCTTATTTTCTTCTCCGTTGAAGTCCTTGTGCTTACATCATTCTGATTTGCCAGAAAGGGTTGCAGCTTAAGTAATAATAATAATAATAATAATAATAATAATAATAATAATAATAATAATAATAATAATAATAATAATAATATAATCTAAATTCATAGCACCATCCTTATCGACAGCAACAACATGACTACCAACTGACTGATATATGTTTTTAATATCACACCGTTCCTCATTATTTGCTTGCTTTTCGTTTTTGAAGTCTCTAAGACTACAAATCAAATCCTACATGCGGTTGCAAAGGTTTCTCTGTGCTCTTCTATTAGCATAGTTGTATCAAACCTAAGTATTCTATCTACCTTTCTTTTGGACGATAAGTTATGACTTGAATTTGAGAAAAGCTATTAATATGCACAAGCTGTATGTTGTGATACAGAGCATATATGAAGTTTGTGAATATTCAAGATAATTTACCCTGAGCTAAAAGAGTAGGGCGTTTGAATCTCAGTCTTGTCCTATTGCATAATATGTGACAATGTTTATCAGCTGCAAGTCATGATTTGCAATGAAGACAACATTTCTTAATCCTTCACAAAATGCTATTTTATCAAGATATTATCCTGTGTTGCATTCTTCCGTCTTTTTTTTTAGGAATTGTTTAAATGCTATGACTTAACCAAGGTCCTAATATTGAACAAATTTATATTTCTGGAAAACAATCAAATTTAATTAAAGCAACATTCTCAGATGTTACCCGATTTTTTAAGCAAGCATGATGCCATAGTTTCTTGAACAAAGTAGTGATGCTGACCATCTTTTGTATTTCAAGCAATAACTTTACAAACTAATCCTTGCTTCTGTTATTTTTTATTAATTTATTATAGTGAAATTCTCATTTTTTTCTATATAAAAAATAGATTATTACATTTTAGTGCTATTTAATGTTATTGTTTGCATTCTATATATCTTATACCCGGTAGTAAACAGCTATATATCAATTTATTGTTTTGAATATGGGAGGAGATTGATTTTGAAAAACATGAATATAACAAGAAAAAAGTACAATGAAATTCATAAAAAAAAAATATTCGCTTGATGTTATAAACAATGAACTGTGTGAATCCCAAAACTGTAGCTGAAAAATAATTTCCGAGCCCACCGATACCATTGATACAATCTGTGCAGCTGCTTAAAGATAAATAATTATCTATAATGATGAACCTAATGTATTTGTTCTTTGCAACCACTTTTTCATCATAATGCGTAAACCAAAGTTTGAAACTTCTGAAAAAAATTACTAAAACAAATGGGTCATTTGTTTTCGGTGCATAGCCCCAGTACTGCCTATCTCAGAAATGTTATATCTTTGTGCAAAAATTTAGATGTAATACACTACCACTCTCGTTCAAAGAAATCAAAGCTGCTGTCATGAAAAGGTAAATTTAGTTTCATCAATGTACAAAGGTCTTTTGACAGACTGATGCAACAAAGGAAAGCAACGTAAAACCTGGGGAGGTTGGTTTCGATGTGGGAAAAACGCTGCAAGAAAATCTAAAGACGATGTGTTTTCCAGATATAACCTAGAAGATTGACTTTAATACACTGCCCCCTAATATCAGATATAAGGTAAAAAAGATGGTAGGATAACATTGTCTATAGCAGGTGATAACTATCATGGCGTCATGGAAATGGAAAGTACTTGCATGCTATCAGCAACAGATAGCCATTCCAAATTGATTCAGTGCAACAGGAAAATGGCTTAAAATATAGTAGGATATACCTGATATAAGCAAGGTTTGCTGGTGTATTAACAAAACGTTGAGTTCGTTGTGGGTAATTCAAATTAATCAGTATTCGAATAGGAGAAATTCAGATAATTACTATAAACTGATTTTTTAACTAAATAAAAAAAATTGTCTTCAAATTAATGTGTTTTCTACATATAATTTTGAAGATTGACTTTAATACCCTACATCAGATATAAGGTAAGAAGGATGGTAGGGTAACAACTGTCTATAGCACGTGATAGCTTCTATGACGTCATGGAATTGCAAAGGACTTGCATGCTCTCAGCAACAGATATCCATTACAAATTGATTCGGTGCAACAGGAAAATTGGTTAAAATATAGTAAGATATACCTGAAATAAACAAGTTTTACTAGAGTTTAACAAAACGTGGAGTTCGTTGTGGGTAATTCAAATTAACCAGTGTTAGAATATGAGAAATTCAGATAATTTCTAAAAACTTATTTTTCACCTAAATAATAAAACTATCTTTAAATTCATCTTGTCATGTACAAATAATCTATTACAATACCAGAGTAAGAAAATAAATATATAGTATTCTTCAAATGTCAGAAAAAGAAAGAATTAATAAAAAAAATATTTTGTTTCAATTCATTTGAAGTTTCTGGAGGTCCCCTAATGCAGACATATAAGGTCTTACTCTTCATCATTGAGGGCATTTATTAAAACCTTCTTTGTCTTTCCAATCATTCAAAACTTGGTCTTCATTCAAAGTGTACTGCACATGTTTCAGACACATTCGTAAACTGTAACAGTATTTTTTTTTTGTAACTCACTTGCCCCTTCACTGTTAACAAAACCTTTTTAATCCTGTCTTTACATGAATAAGCATGTTTGAATTTTCACGACATTCAAGACTGGAGGCTCTTTTATATAAAATCTACTCTGATAGAAAAGAATCAGTTGCTTTAATCTCAGTTACAACCTATCAGCCTTCTCGTACAACTGGTGACAACGGGAATACTCGCTGCCTTCTGTCTTCCCTCCCTCTTATCAACACACATCGCCTCATTAGAATTAAAATTGACACCCCTCATAAGCGGAGAAGTGTTTGATGGGGTGAAGCATGCCGAAGTCCAGTTTCCCCACAAGGGCATGCCTTGCTCAATCAGTAAGGCACACTATGTCCTAGCAAAGACAAAATTTGCGGCTGCTATAAACAAATCTGTGAGACATTTTCAGTAAAAAAAAAAAAAAAGTTTCAGTAAGGTTTTAACAGTGGCGGTGGCCTCCCCTCTCACATTTTTTTTTGGTTACCTCCTGTTAAATGCTGCTCACTGACTGTTAGTCAATGAGTCCTCTCTCTCATCCACACCTTTGCAACCCACCCCCTCCGACCTCACTCTCTACATCAGCTTAACACTGATCCTACACCCAACAACTCATGTTATACACAGAAGTCTTCCGTCCACAACTTTGCCAAATGCCTATGTATCCCACCAAACATGGTATTTTTTACCATATCAACATGACGAGACTCAGTATTCAACAGATTCAGGAGTCTGGCACAAGATTGTTATTATTATTATTATTATTATTATTATTATTAAGATTTGAACTACAACTGTGTTTGGAAAAGCAGAATGCCGATAGCCACTAGGTTCCAACCGGGAAAAGAAAGGAAATAACAGAAAAAAATATGATATACATAAATAATTTGCTGGATCTGTTATAATAAAGAGAAGATGGCTGACTGATCGATAGATATTGAGATATCTGGCATCCTGACCTCCAAGTTCATTGACGCCGGAAGAGAAGATGAATAAGGGCAACGTTTGATGGAACACTTTAGTGAGGTTATTAATACGAGATATGAATGGAATAATTTTATTTATAATCCTGAAGCTTATGAAAACCTCGATTTGCCCATGATTGAATTTATTGTGTTTGAAGTCAAAGCTAATCCTAAACAGACTAAAGAGATGGAAAGCATCGGGATACGATGGAATAACTACCTAGATGATGCTGGCCGAAAATGAAGTAACTCCCAGACTATTTACAAGATTATATTGTAGAAAGTGGCAAGAAAAGGCATAACCTTGTGAATGGTTGTAATGAGTGTAGGTCAAAATGACAAAAACATGACACTTGACTGATTGCAATAATTGCAGAGGCATAACGCTCACGTCAGTTGCTATGGAAATATACAATATGCTCAACCCAAAGAGACTGGAGAGAAAGATTGATGAAACGCTAAGAGTTGAATACAAAGGGGTTTAGTAAATATAGAAGTTGCATCGACCAATTTTTATTTTGAGACTTGTTTTACAGTAATGCTTAGAATACAGAAAACCCCTATTGATTGCATTTGGGGACATTGAAAAAGCCTTTGATAGGGTGCACTGGTCAATTTTGTGGAGAGTCTAGCATTTTTATGGAATTCCATTTGAATATGTAAATTTGATAAAGTTTCTCCATGAGTAGAGCAAGTGCAAAGGAGTCTTATCAAATGAATTTCCAGTGATGAAGTTGTCCTTGTTAGCAGGACACCACAGTATTTGCAATGCTTGCTTATCAGAATGCCTGAAATATAAAATGAGGTTCGGCTGAGGATGAATAGAAGAAACGCAGAGATAATGAGAATAGAGTATGCAATGTAAGATTAATTATCATTGAAAGGTGAAAAGATTAATGAAGTAGAATCTTTTAAGTATCTAGGAACTATGATTTCCAAAACAGGATCTTTGTAATTAAGGTTTCGTGAAACATTGAAAAAAGAAGCAAATCAAACATATGGCTAGGTTAAGTAGAATTTGGAAATCAAATCGCCTAAAAAAATCATCCTAACTGACATTGACACCTTTGTCAATAGATTTAGTAGACTTAAGAACAGAAACCTCAGAAGGATATTGTGAGTTAAACGTCAGGACAACATCAAAAATGAAACTATAAGAGAGATTACTCGAGTGCCGTATGTGGATGCGATCATGATGAATGGTATATGGAGATAGTTTGGACAAGTTCTTTGCACTTCCCAAGAGACATTAGTTCACAAAACGTTCAGCTGGGCTCCTTAAGGAACTAGAAGATGTAACCGAATTCCATTGCACCTGTAGGCGTTCAAAGAGATAATGATGTCATGAATAAAACATACAAAATTTTTCAATATCAGCAAAATCGTCAAAATAGTTCAATCATGTAGATTGGAAAAACGGAACTTTTTGTTCAGCAGAGATTAACTTACAAAATGTTTTGACTTCTGTAGTTCCAGCAATTCAATTACTGTATTATGGAGATTATTCCATTATCCGGTCAATACTCTAAGAAAGTACTACACATATTTTGCTTTATGGTGCATAGGCCATGAATGTTACGAGATTGTGTAGTCTGGGAAGATTAGACTGCATATAATGACCAGAACAGCTAAAAATCCTTTGCATTTTGCATGAGGAACTAACTGAACAATAGATTAATCTTAAGATCAGGAATAAGGAATTTATTATCCCTCAAGATTCTATCCAACACACTGAGATGATACTCAGCAGCAAGATAGAAAATTCTTCAGGATTGACTAATATCCAAATATCTTATGAAGTCAATCTCAATTACCCATTTTTGTGTAATTGAAAAAGAAACAAATAAACTTTCTTAATATACTTTATGATATTAAACCACAAATAAATTATTTTATGAATTGTTAATAGTTAATAAGGCCATGTCAATGAAAAGATTTAAGTTTCGATTATCTATTTTTTTTAACCTTCTTATGATTCTACTTTGAAGTTTTTCTTTAATGTTCAACTTCATACACCATAATTTTCTAAGTACACTGGTCTAAATTTAATCTTCATTAATTAAGGAATTCAGAAGTTAGATGTCTTTGTTCAAGAGCTGGAATTCATGAAAAAATATGCTTTTGTAATAGAGGGGAGGTTGTAGTGCCTTGTCTCTTTGTTTGAATTGTTCTGATATTCTACAAGTGAGGAGCTTTATTTAATTTGTTTTACTACCCAAGACGCTGTCTTCAGCAAAGCAAGAATATCCTGGGATTCTTTTACAAGGCAAAATACTTGATAGTGGCAAGTGTGCAAACGGGGAACAATACCTTGTACCTACAAGAGAAAAGTAATCTCTGTCTTTGGTCATAGTGTGTACAACCTGCGGTTTGGCTATTATCTCTCTCTCTCTCTCTCTCTCTCTCTCTCTCTCTCTCTCTCTCTCTCTCTCTCTCTCTCTCTCTCTCTCTCTGCCAACTTTTTGATCTTTTTTCACCTTTAATGTGAAAAGTGTAGGATTTTTTTTTTTTTAGTGCTAAAGCAATAACGCACTATGCCCTGATATCATACCTCCTGGAGCAGTACTCTCCATCGTCTGCCGTAGTATAGCAAGATTCAGCTCTTTCAACATTGATTGGGGGACCACAAGGCTTTGCTTGCCCTCAAGGAAATGTCCAGTGTCTCTCGCCTACAGCAGCCCGCAGACAGCTCTCCTCGTGAAGTGAATATCCTTCTTGCCTATTGCCTTCGGTACATACCAGAACCTTTATGTGCTGCTATCCCCAATGTCCATATTTTTCCCACATGGGCCTGGCGACCAAAGTCAATGCTCTTATGGACGGCTGCTTCAGCACCTTCCAGATCTCCATAAACTTCTTTTCACCTGAAGATGCGGACACCTATTCCACATCGACCGAATCCAGCGTGAATTCAGAAGGTCACAGACAACCAAAAAGTGAAGGGCAGTAGCGGCGAAAAAGATGCCCACCACCCACAAATACCAAAGCTCGCTTATGCCCCAGCCTACGACCTTTCCTGGTACTTCCTGATGCCCATCAGCTGCTGTTATGATACTACTACTCCAAATCTGGTGCTACTACGATGAAATGTGCAAATAGTTGTCATGGGTAAAAATACCTTTCAATTGTCATCACTTGCGATGGTGGCCTACTAGTCAATAATTTTTTTCCTTTTACATGACGTCGGCACTGTCGTGCAAATTTTGGTAGAAGGGGGATCTGGCCACTCCTTTCTGCCAATGCCAGTCTCCAGGACAAAAAGTCGTATGACCAAGTCTGCCAACAACCACCTGGTAGCTGCAAATGAATCTTCACTACCAACACATGGTTAAGAAACCCTCACACTATCGCTTTGACGCCAAAAAAATATTTGGAAGTTTTTCGTTACTGACATCACATTTCCAATCTTCGGTACAGATTTCCTCTAACATTTCCACCTCATGTTCGATATAGCTCACTATCGGTTAGTAAATGCAGATTTGTACGCCTAATCAAACATTCATCCAAATAGAAGAAATGGGTGTTTGTGAAAAGGCCTCATGTCTATGGTTTTTACCATTGCAATTTTTCCTGAAGGAACACCTCCCTCTGCATCAGTGTGATAATTTTAGGAGCCTTAACATGGAGACAGAACCGGATCAATACCCCTCGCACAAACATTGGAAAGGAAGCTCATACTTGCAAAAAGCTTAAATTTTTTCCATGTACGAACTCCTTAAGGGCTTTTTGAGTTGCCCATAAACCAAGATGATATCCACAGGATTGCAATCCCAACCACTACGATAATTACACCTTCAATTACTCCTTTTTTTTTGGGCTTCGTAATGCTGGGGGCACTTTTCAACGTCTTAAAGAAGACTTGTTAGGGGACCTCACCTTCTGTCTATGTTACTTGGATGACAAACTTGTGTTTACTTCCTCCAAAGTGGATCATCTCCGTCATCTATGCATTCTACTCCACTGCCTACAACAGAGCGGTCTCTTAGTCCAGTATAGCAATGTACCTTTGGCGGCAACGAAGTATCTCCCTTGAGGCACCGCATCATCAAAGCACTGTAAGAATTATTTGGCATGATCAGCTATTATCACCATTTCCTGACAGAAATCGCCTCCATCCCCTCCCCCTATGCCTTCATCAATGGCAAGCCAAAAGACATGAATTGGGGTCCTTTCAAAAAGTGGCCTTCTCCACACATAAAATGCCCTCTCAACCACTGCTGCTCTCACTTTTCCTGTGCCACATGCACCTCTCCATCATTCCACGGATGCTAGCGACATTGCTATTGGCGGGGTCCTCAAGCAGTTGGTCAACAGCCAGCCCCGCATATTGGCCTTCATCAGTAGGAATCTGTCTAATGCGGAATCCAGTTAATCTATTTTTGTCTCTGAATTGTTAGCGGTGCACTTGACTTTCCCTCACTTCGGCCACTTATTGGAAGGTACATCCTTTGGTGCATGCTTTTACTCGACAGTCCGATGCCTGATCCACCTGTTAACGCTGACATCTCTCTGCCATGGCTAGATATATTTGTACCTTTCAGCCCGTCCCTGGGAAAAGGAACTTTGTGCTGATGCCCTGTCAAGTAACACATTGGTTGCCATTTACCTGGTATTTCATTTCAATGCCTTTGCAGAAGCCCACCAGAAAGATCAAGATTGCTTCGCATGTAGGACATCCTGCATATCCCTCCGTTGAGAGGGTGTTCCTCTTGACGACTCCAATGCCATCCACCTCTCTAACGTCAATGCTGGTAGGCCAAGACCACAGATACCGTCTCCAATCCACTGATAGGTTTTTGATTCAGTTCATGATATTTCACATCCCTTGCACTGTTCTACTGCAGAGCTGCAGAAGACAGAGTTCATATGGGTTTTATTTATTATGGATGCTCAGGATTGGGTCAGTGATTGTACTTCCTGCAAAACCTCAAAAGTACATTGACACAATGATTCAGTAGTTAGCACCTTTCCTCAACCTCAACGGTGCTTTACCTACATTCCTGTTTATGTTGTAGGTCCCCTACCCTCATCACAAGAACATTGTTACCTATTTACCGTCATCGACCGCTTGACTGTTTGTCCTGAAGCAATTCCCTGTGAAACTCCAACATTTGGCTAGTGTAAATCCACCTTACTCACAAGAATAATAATGTGATTTAGTGTCCCTGGCCATATTACTTCTGACAAAGATACAACTTTCAACTCTCAATTTTGGATATCATTAGTGAATCTCCTTGGTGTCCCCCTTCATCAAACATCCACATATAACCCTGCAGCCCAGAGTATGGTTAAACATTTTCACCGTACCCTCAAAGCAGCTTTGATGCTCTGCTGCAATGACAGGTTTACACAGCTTCCCTGGGTCCTTTTGAAACTAAGGACTATTCCTTAAGATGAGTTGGATGTCTTTGCAATTGGAATAGTGTATGGTAACTCATAGGTCGTCCCCGCCTATTCTTTTCAGTCTGCAACCTCCTCCCACTATCTCATGTGCCTACATCATATTGTGGGAAAATTTACTTCATGCTGCCAGACTTACAAACCCCCATCAGAGCAAAACATACCAACAGATCTGCAGTCGCTAGCGCAGATTTTCCTGTGCAACAACACTAGCAAGCCACAATTAATGCTTCCTTACACAACCTTTTCTTTGTGATCAGCCGTACACAAAAATAATTCCTCTTGATCATGTGTGGCAAAGAAGACTGGGTCTCCATTGATTGCATATAACCTGCATATCTCTTGCCAAACAACCGCCTATACTAGGTCTCTCAAGAGTGATGGGCCCTATGTCACATGTATGTCTTTATTTTTTTTTCTATAGCGTGGATTTCGGTGTCAATGACATTAGAGGTCAGGAGGCCTGAAAACTTCAAATCAATCAATCAGAGGAAACCATGTACCACACTCACATCACACATTCATACACTGTAAAGCGATTTTCTTTTAATGTTGTCGTTACTGCTCTCCCCTTGCACTTATAATTTACTTCGTCTTGTATGTACTTCCATCAATCTTTTTGAATTTTCGAGAACTTCTTTCACTGAAATTGTTGTTATAAAGGCTCGTTGTCTACTAAAATTAATTTAGTTGCAATTTCAAGTCTATAATTTACCACCTAACTGGTGTATCTACAAACCATTTGCACTTAACATATAGAATTACGAATACACATGTCGAATGCCTTATTCTCTCAACCTCTGGTCAAACTCCCATCAAACAATCCTAAGACCATTATATTTACCCTCACAAAGGCAACTTCACTTGACAAATCATTCTTGATCCAGTATTGCTAATTTTTTTTTTATTACAAGGTACTGCGTACGTTAATATTTTCATATGATCTACCATAGAATTTCTTCTGCATCAATGTGTTCTCGTAATTACAGTCAATGAAAAACAATCAAATATAAACATCTGAAAGGGCTCTTTTCCATATTATATCAAGACATATTGCCTTGCATAATCTCATTGATATATCCTTTTCTTACTTTCTTAACACATATTCTCTACATCCCTCAACATTTGACATAACCCAGGCGTAAACAATCTCTTTTTAGCATACATTCCCAATATCGTTCTTTACTAATTCCCAATATCTGTCATGCACTAACATATATAATTAGCTGCATCCATAGGAAATTCATGGATTTACAAATATCAATCCCATTCCATATGTAAAAAATTAAGGACATTGTTACAAACAATAGGTATTTTGATAATCTAACTATACATTTCTAAATCATAAGAACATTCTTCTACCCTAGTATATTTGAAAATACATTCATATAACTTATTAATTTCCAAATATTCATGTTACATTTTTTCCACCTCTTCTTCAATCATTAATTTATTTCCATTCTTCATATCATTCATATCAACGGAATTTACCATAAAAATTATATTATTACCATTACTTTACAGCCATTCTTATTTAAGTAAAATATTACAACATGCAATCTCTATATATGAATTCCAATAAAAAACCACAGGGAATTTCATTCTCACCTATCATAATAATAACACATTCCTCTTAATTACTCCAAATTTTCACCTTCAACCAAGCCTCTTCCCCAAACTAATAAAGTTCCCTGACTTATTCTATGAATTGTTACCCTCATACATTGTCATTTTATTTCCTAATCCTATCTCCCATATTCTACAATAACCACTGCATTCACTATAGACCCTTGGGCACCCATATCAATCATATTGCAATTTTCAATATCATTTATTTTCACATATTTCAATCATTCTTCCATTTAAATCATGCATGATGACATTTACTGGCTTTGCAAATTCGTCAAATACTTTGTAAGTACTTTAATTTTCATATTCTCTCCCTTCCATACTTTTGTACCTGAGATTAAAGACCTTCACACAATTCTCACTAATTAAATACTGTCATCCAACATTACATCGAATTCTTAAAAAATATTCTCTATCATTCTCCTTATATGCTATGCAATTGGGCTGTTACTTTTTTAATAGAGGGATGAGACAAATGAAACACAACTTTATTAAACAAAGGACATGCCTATATACAAGTACATGTGTGCAATAACCTCAAAAATTTGAAACCAGCTAATGCATTGAAAGACAACCTTGAACAGGCTCTATTATCATTGCAGTGGGAGAGCTAAATCTAAAAAATTTAAATACTTTAACATTGTACGACAGTGTGTAAAACATATGTGTTACATGGCTACCTCCCTAAAAATGACATATATGTGAAATAGGCCACCCAGATCTTGAGAGGTGCAATACAGATAGTTCATCTTGTATTAGATACGTAGGTAGAATCACTAAGCCTTCATTGTGCTAAATATCAAAAGAATAGTGCCAATGTAATGGTACGTTAGTAGGTGCTTGCTAGGGTCCATGCGCAGGAAAACGGATGATGCCTTGTGCAAATCTGTCGATATGTGTTGCTCCACTCTGGGCTCGAATTCTAGTTGAATGGAGAAAATTTTCCCAGAACATGATGTAGGCACTAAAGATTTTTGGAGGAGGTTCCTGTCCCCCAAAAATACTAGCAAGGAAAACTAACGCGTTGCCGTACACTATTTCTGCCAAGACATCCAGGATATCTTCAGAAGTTGTCCTTAGTTCGAAGTGGACCCAAGAAGGCTGAGTAAAACAATTAGAATTATTGCTTGGGGACAATAAAGCTGCTTTGAGAGTGTGAATACAGGGTTGTAGGAAAATTTCTGATTTAGAATGATGCCCGGTTGATTCACTAATGAGGTATACAATTGAGAGGTGAAAGTGGTATCCCTATCAGAAGTAATATGCTCAGAGATAATAAACTTCGTCATCCACACTAAGAGTATGGTGGATGTACATGAGGTTGGCATTGCAGTGGGAAAGGGAATTGTTTCAGGCTTATGAATGGCGATCTCAATGACAGTAAACAGGTAACAATATAGTTGTAAGGAGAGCAGGGGACCTACTGCATCAGAGTGAACGTAAGCTGAGGTTGAGGAGATTAGATGACTCCTGTATCAGTGTCTCAATATAATTTTCAAGTTTGTCATGAAGTTTGTCATTAAGTAATATCTTTATTATTGCCGTGCTAAATAAAATATATCATTAGTAGCTGTGCAGTAGATAGATATGATAGATGTGAAAGGGCCTAAATGATATCAAACACCTGATGGTGCTTGAGGGCAGGTATCCATGTTTGTGGTCTACACGTACTGACATCACAGAGGAGGGGATGTTGAGGTCGTGAAGGCAATGTCATCCTAATGAAGGGATGTGCGTGATGTCCTAAATGCTTGATACGTTCTATATCATCTTTTGGCTTATACCAAGGCCTTTTAATCCAATCCCAGATGAAAGGCAGCCAATGTATTTGTTGACAAGGTATAGGCAACACAATTCAATTTCACAGGGATGCACTTATGGATGCAATTAAGCTCATAATGGGATAGTTGTCGACATTGACGAGCAGACCAGTCCTCCGACTTTCAAGTGAAGGCATACATTAGAGGAATGTAGCCAGCGCGAACGACGAAAGACATATCTTCTAAGAAGTGGCAGAAGTGTTGCACTTCAACCAATTCTTTGTCAAATATAGACTAACTAGATTCCACCTTAGAGTGTTTCCTACTACAAAATTCCACTGGGTGGTGTCAACTGTTGACCACCTGCTCGAGTAATGCAATAATAGCAATGTTGTCATTGATGGAGATAATTAGAGAGGCATGTAGTGAAGGAAAACTGTGAGCAGCCGTGTTTGAGAGGGCATTCTTTGCGTTGCAGAGAGCTCCATCTAGCAGAGAATCTTTTGATATCTTTTGATATCTTTGAGGGAAACGTAGAGGGGCATAAGAGTAGCTACGAAGGCTGCCAGGAACCAGCGATAATGGTTGATCCTGAGCAAAAATACTTGTAGTGTTCTGATGGACGTTAGCGTGGTAAGGTTCTTAACAGTTGGTATATCCAGAGGGAGGGGGGGGGGGGAGGGAGGGACTTTTACAGGAATTATGCAGTACCCTTAGAACAATACTTTACTGGTGCCAAAGGTACACTTGTCGTACCCGACTACAAGGCCATACTGTTTTAGGTGATCAAACATGACTCGCAAGTGACTGAGGTGTTCCACTTTGGAGGAAGAAAACAGAAGTGTGTCATCTATGCAACACACTCTGAAGGGCTATGTCCCATAGGATATCCTCCATGAGGTGTTGAAAAGTAGCCCCAGCATTACTAAGGCTAAAAAATGATAATTGCAGCTGCATATACGGAGGGAGTGGGGATGGAGATCTTGAGGATTACTTATGGGTTCACGGGCATCTGATAACACCCCTTCAGGGCATCACCATTGAGAATTTTTTTTTTTTCGTGCACGTAAGAGATAACGGTAGTGAGGTTTTGTAGGGGTATTTAATCCCTTCTGTCTGCATGATCATATAGCTGTAATCCCTACACGGACGCAGGGAGGTATCTTTCTGCAGGATATGTAATGTTAATAACCATGAGCTTGTTTGCCTTTTGGCAATGGCCCATTTTTTTACATTTTGGCGAACATTTTTTAGTGACTGCAAAACTATTCGCTGAGAGACGCTTTAATCTGGTGAACACTGACGACCCCACTGTCATAATAGGGTGAAAAATACTATGTTTATTGGGAAAAGTGCGTATTTGGTGAAGTTCAGGATGGAAGACTTCTGGATATAATTTGATGAAGTGGGCATAGCCATTTGTTAGTGTGCTGACGCGGAGAGTAATTTTGGAGGTGGTGTGTTGAAGAGGTGTCGACGAGTGTCTGTTTTCACTAAACATCGGTGAAGAACCTTGACCAGGTGGAAATGGGCGAGGAGATGCACAGCGGGAGTTTGCAATGTGATGTCAGCATCAAGAAACTTTAAACAATATTTGCACTCGCAAAGTATAATGAGTCGGGATTTCCTGCATGTCTAGATAGATCCTTGTACTGCATTTTAGTAAATTTTCTCCGTGGATTCACTAGTTCCAATATAGCTGTGAGCTTATATTCATGCATATCCTAGTCAAGCGAGAAAAATATTTTAATAATCCTGCTAGATACATCCATGGTTCCTGAATGTATACAATGGTACTAGTATTACAATGTAGTTAGCGATCATGTTGGTTTTGTCAGATCTAAAAAATCCTCGACAATCTCTCAGGAAGAGCAAATTGTTCCTTCCCTGGTAAAATTGGCCTTGAAACTTCTGTGTAATTACCTTTTCTTTTTCTTTCACCTGATTCTAAAAAGCAACAAAAGAATCTTGTGCAATCCTACTTTAAGCGTCATAGGTTCCTGTATGGGTAGTATAGTCCTTGTCCTGCTGAGTATATAGCTTTCATTGTGCCTGTTTTAGTTTTTGATGTAGTCAAAAACCCAAATAAATTATGCAAGTAAGAGTATCCAAGGTTCATGCATGCATAGCAACGAAGAAAGATAAAAGTCAATGACTATTCTTCGTGGCCGAGTGGTATGGTCACTGGCATACAGATATCCTGGACGAGGGTTCAAATCCCCGCTGGTCCGATATCATAATCTTTGGGCGGTTCCGCCTGGGGCTCTGATCCCCAGGTCGTTAAGAGAATCCAGACTTTAATGTATTA
>NC_090758.1:65556594-65569094 GCF_036898095.1 Palaemon carinicauda | reverse complement strand
CGATGATGTCTCTTAGTTTTCAAGATACAGCATTGGAATTTGGTATATAGCTTAGAAATAAATTATAAAACAAAGAAATTAAGCCCCTTTTTCTCATTTTTCCCCCTGAATTATATGATTTATGTTTTTACCATAATAAAAAAACTATATTTTTGACCAAAAAATCACTTTTAGGAAAAACCTTTCCATATTGTTTGAGGTCCCTATCAGATCTACATAGGGTAGTTACCTAAGATTTTAGTAATAATTATCTAGTTAGAATTTGAAAAATCAGTCATTTTTAGGATAAATCGGCCTAGCGTCGCAAAACCGAAGGTCAGAGGCTAAAAACCTATGCAACTTGGAGATGCCATAATTCACCTTAATAAGAGGTATGAATGTCAAAGTCCTGTCATTAAAAATCGGCAATAGCTACCTGGCCTCCTTAATCAAGAGGGCCCGTTTCTCAAGCTCAAACATTTGGAAGATGGTAGGTTGCTGTTAGCATCATTATTGAATATTTAAGTAATGGCCTCGTAGTGAATATAGGAATGTGATTTCTGGTGTTCCTGAGCATACTCTTCTTGGCCCATTACTTTTCATATTATACACACATGATATGTGGTTTGGACTAGAAAACAAGCTTGTCGCATATGCAAATGATGCTACACTCTTTGCATCAATTACACCTCCTGAATGTTGATATGAGGTTTCTGAATCCTTTAATAGAGGTCCAGCTAAATTCAAGGCATGGTGGAAATTATGGGGCATAAATTTACTCCTAACAAAACTCAAAATATGACTGTAAGTGTGACTATTCTAAGATTTTTGGTGTGATTCTCGACAGCCAATTTACTTTAGCTAAACACATTAGGCCTGTGTCTCCTTCAATTGCGAAAAAAAAATGGCTTACCAAGAAAGTCTTTTACTGTTTTCAGTGCCAATCTATTCAGAAGTGTTTTGATTTTTTCATTCAACTTTGTGTCGATTATTGTTTTTCTGTCTGGTCTTAAACTACTGATTCACATCTTATTTTGTTGGACAGGAACTTACGGTCTATTAATTTTCTTCTTTCCTGATCTAGATAATAATCTCTTGCACTGTCGTTCAATTAGTTTGCTATGCAAGTTACATAAGATTTTTCATAATTCCGATCATCCTTTACATTTAGATCTTCCCAGACAGCTCCATCAATTTTGTAATCCTAGGCATCCAGTTAAGTCTAATAGTAAGGCCTTTTCCATTATGAAGCTAAATACTACACATTATTCTTAGTTTTGGAATGATCTTCTTAATCGGGTAGAGCTTCGAAAGTTTAAAATTGCCACAATTTTTTTTAAGTTGAACATGCTGACATAAGTATTTTTATCAGAGACCTAATTCATATTCAATATACCCTTTCCGATTATTTCTTGTTAGGCTCTCAATCCAGCTTCATAGCTTACAAACATCAATAGCTTCCCCTCCAACCATATTTATCATTCTCAGACACACCCAACCTCTGTCTAATCAAAATTCAATACATAGTTACATGAATACATATATCTACTATTGTACAACATTGCATTATATGCCCTCTACAAACCCCCATTTTTATTCTAATTCATATATAATGTACATATTCGCAAAATTGGGGTGAATTTTCTTTTCTTTTTTTCTATTGCTCTTCCCTACACTGATAACTTGTTTTTGCACTGAAACTCTTGTTATAAAAGCTAACTGTCATCTCAGAAAAATCTAGTCCCAATTACACAATCTAAGTTGCTACCTCACTGGTGCATCTGCACATTGGTGACCACCAGAATGTTCAGCTTCCTCCAGTTTTCCAGTGCATTGTTGTCTCTTATTGTTTGATGATCCCGTGTTCAGGCAGTGACTATATCAGCAATGCCACGCACTGGAAATTACTGACCTTCGAGAGAGGAGGAGCGTTTGTCTGGGCATGACTTGGTCACGTACGAAAGCAAATTATGTTCTTGTGGTTACCCATGAGGACACTCTCCCGGAAATCTCCGATTAACTTTGCGAGAAAGGAGACATATCAATACTCTACAACACCCTCAAATCATACCCTGTCGAGCTTTACTCGCCATCGCCAGCCACACAGCGAAACTTTTTCCGCCATCACAAATAGTGTTTGGGGGAACAAAAGACTTTGCTTGACATCAGGGAAATGACCTTTATCTCTCACCTACAACCTGTGACAGACGGATCTCCTTTTGAAGAGAATCTTCTTTATGCCCTATGAGTTGTATCTGTGTGCCGGTGAGTGAATACACTTGTGCGTCCCTAAAAATATCCTGATTTAACGCGGATAACAAAAGGCTATCGAGTGCAGTATAGCTACAAGTTTTCATGAATACTCGGTGATTAGTTTGAGGGCAGAAATGTGGGATAAAACGTCGGCATAGGATAGTTATCTTGTGAATTAATAAAAATCTGATCAAGATGGCACTCTATAACACAGGCAACTCTTGGAGAGACATCGATGGAGTCAGCAAAAGTATATTCCATGAGTTGGCGAAACAGGAGCTCGACCGTCTGATAACAGAGGTCACTAGTAACTCCAACCAGTGTGACGGAGAAATATTCGCAGACATATTGAAACAATATGATCCAATAAACTGGAACAAATCTACGGAAAACATCAGCAAACTAATAGAAGAAATTCCAAAGAAGATCCAAGTGATAAAGAGACTTATAAAGAAAGTTTGCATCAATCAACACATTCAATCAAAGAACAATAAGAAGTCCAATAAAATGAATATGATGCTGATTGATGCATTGGGAAATAGAATGCCAAAATGGTTTAATACATGTAAGATATGGTATTTCATTAATAATCCTCAACAACTGATTAGAAAATGGGATGCCTGCCATGTTCCAACACACCCTACATGTGCTGAAATACAGCAAAAAATAAAAAATAGAGACACAAAGGTATTCTGCTCAACATGCTTAGTCTGAATAGAAAATATAATTAAGTCGAGACTAAATCTGCAAATAGTTGAAGAAGAAGAAGAAGAAGAAGAAGAAGAAGAAGAAGAAGAAGAAGAAGTAGAAGAAGAAGAAGAAGAGAAAAATGAACAGGATATGTTTAAGGATGCAGAGGAAATCATTGATATAACTTATGATGCCATCCAACAACATACTTATGTAGAAATAAATTATCAGATGGAAACAAATAATAGACCCAAGAGACTCTACCAGGACCTTCATACTTTTATGGAAGAGCAAGAACAAGAAAAAAAAAGAAAAGAAAGATATAGTCTGCAATATGCTGAAAAGAGGGAATTGCAGATTTGGCGAAACATGCTACTACAAGCATCCAAAGATATGCCATAATTATGAAATATATGGTAAATGTGCGTATTTAGACGGATATGGAGACGAATGCAGAGATCTCCATCCAAAAATATGCAAAAACCTAAAAGAAGGAAAAGGATGAAGTTTCAACAAAAAAATGTCGATATATGCATCCTGCAACCATGAATGAGAGTAAGAAAAATCAGCAAACTGAAAAGAAAAATGAAAGCAAAAATGAAAAAAAAGAAAAAAAAAGCAGGCCGTGTATATACCGCGCTATGCACCAAAAACCCCAAGATATGAGGCCTTTCAACCCAAATCTGCACATATAGAGCCCAACTACAAAGAATGCATCTATAATGCCAGGGGTTGGTGCAGATATGGGGATAATTGCAGGTATACACACAAAAATAAATATGAAGGCGAAAGAACAAATATAATAGAAAAATTGGATTTTTTAATGGCAGAATTCCGGGGATGAAGAAAAGAACATCATATCAGAACAGGAAGGAAGCATGGGAGAATCCATATTATTACCAATATTAAATAATGGGGATGAAACACAAACCATAATAGTGATGAATGCACAGGGTTTAGTCACGGGTAACTCTAAAAGAAAAATAGAGTTCTTAGAAGAACTAACCCAGATTGAAAAAATAGATATATTAAATATAAGTGAAACATGGTATTCCCAAGAGACTGGCAGTGATGACCAGATAAAGGGTTTCCAAACTTATAGATCTGACAGAAAAAATAGGAGTCAAGGGGGAACCGCAATATATGGAAGAGACATAAATCAAGGAAATGTCTGTGAAAAATACAGCAACACAGAATGTAAGTTGATTGCGGTAGAATTTGAATCTGTAAAACTAGTGAATATTATAGTTTACAGACCCCCAAATACTAAGGAGTTTGACATAATAATAGAAAAAATAGATGATATATGTAGAAACCAAAAAGACTTGAATATACTCCTATCCGGAGATTTTAACTTTCCATTCGTGGATTGGAAAGAACGGATAGAAGAAAGTGGTTGTATGTATACATATAAAAAAGAGAGTAATAGTAGCACAAAAGATAAGAGGCCATTTGAAAAGCTTCTAGATATGCTCTTAGAACATAATATGCAACAAATAAACCACATTCCAACAAGAAAGGAAAATGTCCTAGATCTAGTATTTGTGAATGAGGTGAATTATGTTAAAGAAATAGTGTATAACACGGGAATTTCAGACCATAATGTCATAGAATTAATAGTCCATTCCAAAGCAAGTGATCATAGAATTAATCAAAGCACAAAACATTGGGAAGGATATGGAAGATATAATTTTTATGGTAAGAATATAAAATGGTTAGAAATAAATGAAGAACTGAATAAAGAATGGAAAAATGTCTTTGTAAGTGATAATATACAGGTGAATACAGACATACTGTACAAAATACTGGAGAAAATTGTTGAAAAATATGTACCGAAGAAAAACAATAAACAAAAGACATGCATACCAAGAGAAAGAAGGATCTTATTTCAGAAAATTAGAAAGTGGAAGAAAAATCTTGCGAAAGAAAAAGATGTGTGGAAAATGATTGAAATAAGATGTAAGATAGAAAATACAGAACAGAAGATTATACAGTCAAAAGAAAATGAAAAAAGGGACTTAGAAGAAAGGACACTTCAAAATATAAAAAAAAAACCCCAAAGTACTTTACTCCTATACAAAAAAGATGAATAAAGGGAGATTAGAAATAGGCTCTCTAAGAATTGAAGGACGGCTAACGAATGAAAAAAAGGAAATATGCAACATATTAGCAGAAAAATATAAGAGTAAGTTCACGCCAAGAATTGTAAATGAGAATAATGAAACAGAAATGAGAGAAGAAAATATGGAATATCTAATGGATATAGATATTAATGAAGCAGATATTGTCAAGGCTATAAACGAAATTAAAAATGGATAAGCAGCCGGACCAGATGGAGTTCCAGTGATTTTGTTAAAAAGAAACTGCAAACACTAACGCGAAGCCGCTTGCAATACTGCTAAGACAAACTGTAGATATGAGCGAGATATATGTTAAACATAAATTAGCTTATATAACCCCTATCTTCAAAAGTGGATCAAGACTAGAGGCAAGCAATTATAGACCTGTTAGTCTAACATCACATATTATGAAAGTGTAAGAGAGGGTAATAAAAACGAAAATAATGGATCATTTGGTTAAAAATAATTTGTTTAATATAGGTCAACATGGTTTTGTGCCCGGAAAAAGTACACAAACCCAACTGATAGCACACTATGAAAACATATACAAAAATATGATAAATAAAAAAGACACAGATGTGATCTATCTAGATTTTGCAAAAGCCTTTGACAAGGTAGACCATAATATATTAGAGAAAAAAATGAGAAAGCATAATATTGTGGGAAAGATAGGAAAATGGGTAAAAGAATTCCTGCAAAACAGGAAACAGATAGTAGTTGCAAATGACGAGAAATCGGATGAAGCTCAGGTAATATCTGTCGTGCCACAAGGTACGGTATTAGCTGCACTGCTGTATGTGATTATGATCTCAGACATAGACTGTGTACGTTGTACACTCGAGTACTGCAATGTGATCTGGTACCCACACTACCAAAAGGATATTGCACAAATAGAGTGTACAAAGGTCCTATACTGCTAGAATAGAAGAAGTTAAGGACCTTGACTACTGGGAAAGACTGCAAATTTTAAAACTATACAGTCTAGAAAGGAGAAGAGATCGCTATATGATAATACAAGCATGGAAGCAAATAGAAGGAATTACTGAAAACATCATTGAGCTAAAAATATCAGAAAGAGCAAGCCGAGGTAGATTAATAGTGCCAAAAAATATACCAGGAAAACTAAGGAAGGCGCACAGGACATTAATCCACTACGCACCAGCATCGATAATGCAGCGATTATTTAATGTGCTGTCAGCACATCTAAGAAACATATCATGAGTGAGCGTAGATGTGTTTAAAAATAAGCTTGATAATACCTAAGATGCATCCCAGACCATCCAAGACTGGAAGATGCAAAATACACCGAAAGATGCATTAGAAACTCTCTGGTGGATATACGAGGTGCCTCACACTGAGGGACCTGTGGGAACCGAAAAAAAAAAAATAAGGTACCTATATAATATGTAAGTGTTACTACCTTGATGTTGATATTCTGCCATTGACAAACCTCATGACCAAAGTCAATGCCCTTACGGATAGTCATTTCATTAACTTCAAGACCTTCATCAATGCCTCCACTCATAACGAAATAGACACCTATTCAACATCGACCAAAGCCCTTGTGAATGGAGTAGGGCACAGAGACACACCCCTAGATGTGCTGGGGCGGCGATAATATCGCTCACCACCCACACATACCATCCCTCACTTAGGCCTCAACCTATGACCCATCTAACCACTTCTTGATGTCCATTTGTGCAGTTATGCTACTACCACTCTAAACTCAGGGCTGCTTAAGATAAATCTGGGAATGGTTGTCAGTGGCCAACTAAATATATTCTTAGGTCATCACCTGTAGCGTGACCTTGCCGTCAATAATTATTTCTTTCTAGATGACACAGATATGGTCGTTCCAGTTTTGGTAGACACAGGTGCTTTCCATTTTCTTCTGGCAAGACTATTCTCCAAGACACGACGTAGTCTAGATAAGTCTACCGACAACCATCTTGTAGCTGCTAATGGATCTGCGATACCGCTAGAGAGTTAGGGGTGCTTTGACTGGTCAGTCAATACTGCAGTGGCTACTATCCTCTTGGTAAGGGTAGAAGAGACTCTTTAGTTATGGTAAGCAGCTCTTCTAGGAGAAGAACACTCAAAAAATCAGACCATTGTTCTCTAGTCTTGAGTAGTGCCAAAGCCTCTGTACCATGGTCTTCCACTATCTTGGGTTAGAGTTCTCTTGCTTAAGGGTACACTCCGGCACACTGTTCTATCTAATTTCTCTCACTCTTGTTTTGTTAAAGTTTTTATAGTTTATATAGGAATATTTGTTCTAATGTTGTTACTGTTCTTAGAATTTTTTATTTTTCCTTGTTTCCTTTCCTCACTGGGCTATTTTCCCTGTTGGGGCCAGTAGGCTTATAGCATCCTGCTTTTTCAACTATGGTTGTAGCTTAACCATTAATGATAATAATAATAATAATAATAATAATAATAATAATAATAATACACACTAACTTTTATGGAACCATAAGTTTATCAATTAGAAATGCAAATTATATGCGGAAGCTTTTCGTTCCTGATTTCACGTTGCTAGTTTTCGTTACGATTTTCGCGTAGCATTTCCACCTCCAGGTTGATGTATCTCATTGATGGTTTGTCAACGAGGATTCGTACTTCTCGCCACCTCTCCAACCAGCCACCTCCAACCTTGCTCTCCACATCAGTGCACCCACAGATGTTTATCCCCCGTCTTCCCATAGTACCCGTATGTTTTCCATACAGAAGTTTGTCAAACAACAATGGATCCCATGAAACATGATATTTATCACTAAGATAACGCGCCTGACCTTCCATTATTCGTCAGATCTGGACATTTTGGCACTGAATGGTCTGGCTGCCGCTAAACAGACGTTGGACGAAATGGAAGAAATGGGCATTTACCAAAAGGTCTCAAGCTCACGGAATTCAATTTTGTACATCGTCGTCAAGTAAGATTTCTCTCAGCGTTTCAGTGGGGATTACAGGTGCCTTCACAGCCACACAGAACAGGACTACTGCCCACTCCTAAAAACTGGCGATGTGACCTTCTACTTGAAAAGAGATATGACTTTCTTCACGCTCTAACTCTTGAAAGGAAATTATCCGGTGCCCATGAACCCAAATGACATCCCAAGAAAGCCTTTTCCATTCCCTTTCTTACAAAAACCTTCAATTACTCTGGTTTTGGCCTTCGTAATGATGGGGCCACTTTTTGCTGTATGATGAATGGCATCTCAGATGACCTCCCTTCCAGTTTATGTCACTGGGACAACATACTTGTGTTCACTTCCTCCAAAGTAGGACACTTCGGTCATCTACGCATTTTGCTCAACTGCCCATAACTATACGGTCTTTAATTCTGTACGACAAATGTACTTTTCTCACGAATGAAGTATCCTACTTCGGGCACCGCATCACTCCTGAAACAGACTCCACCACCTCCCTGAGAATGTAGCAGCCATTCAGAAGTTCCCCATACCCTCTATCGTCAAAGTAGAGCAAGAATTCTTACGCATGATGAATATTTATCACTGTTTTCAACCAGACATCGCCGTCAGTCTTCAAGCAGATGGTCAACAGCTCGCTCCACCCATTGGCCTTCTTCAGTAGGAAACTGCCCAAGGTGTAATCGGGCTACTCAATACTCAGTCATGAATTTATGGCAGTACACCTATCTGTACATCACTTTCGACACTTTTAGGAAGGTACACCCTTTATCTTTCACACGGACAACCTGCCTATGGTGAATGCCTTCACTCGACTGTCGGACGCCTGGTCTGCCTGTTAACTCTGAGATCTCTCCGCCGATGCTGAATACATTTGTACCCTTCAGCATGTCCCTGGGAAAATGAATCCCATTGCCGATATCGTATCCAGAAACACAGTGGCTACCATTCACCTAGGTTGGATTACAGTGCCTTAGCAGGAGCCTAATGAAAGATCCATAATACCAATCATGTAAGATATCCTGCACATCACTCCATTGGAAGGATATCCTTTTCGAAGACTCCAACGCCACCCTGCTCTGTGACGTAGCTACTGGTTGAGTCTGAGCAAAGATCTGGCTTTAATTTTAGTCATCTGGAAGCATTTTCAAGGTTATAGAGGCTTTCTGGGCGAAAACAATACCATGGATACCTTCTTTTATGTGCTGACAAGCGTCTGATATCATTCATGACCATTCACATCCCTTGCTCTATTGAACTGCCAGGCTGCTGAAGACATATCTCATATGACGTGACATTCCTAATGATGCTAACCCTCATAAGTACATCGACACACTGATTCAGGAGTGGGCACCTTTTTTCAAACTCAACGCTGCTTCGCCCTCATTCATATTGAAGTTGTAAGTCTCCTAACCACATCAAAACTACAATATTACCTTTTTACCACGATAGACCGCTTCAATTGTTGTCCTAAGGCCAATCCAACGGAAACTGCAACGTCCACCTCATGTATATTGCCCTTAGTGTTAGGGTGGATAGCCAGATTTATTACCACTGAGAATATTACTTCTGACATGGGTATCACTTTCACCTTTCAATTGTGGACATCATTAATGAATCACCTAGGCATCAATCTAAATCAGACATTCACCTATAAACCAGCATTTAACTGAATGGTTGAACATTTTCCCTGTACCCTAAAAGCAGCTTTGATGTCCAGCTGCAAGGACTCTAACTGGTTTACTCAGTTTCCCTTGGTCATCCTGGGTCTAAGGATTACACCTAAAGACGCTTTGCATGTCTCAGCTGCTTAAATGGTGTATAACGACCGTTGGTGTTCACTGCCGATTTTTTCTGTCTGCAACCTTTTCCAACAATCTCCAGCTCCCACTTGACGTCGTGGAAAAGATTAGAACTTGCTGCCAGACTTACAAGCCCCTAGCTAAACAACACATATCGACAGATCTGCAATTGGCAAAGCACGTTTTCCTGCGCAACAACACTAGCCAGCCACCATTAACGCCTCCTTACACAACCCTTTCCTCGTTATCTGTTGTATGCCATAAGCATTACTCCTCAACATATGTGGTAAAGCAGAACATGGCATCCTTTTTCACATATATGTCTTTTTTTAAGGGGGAGCTAAGTACTGCATGCGTACTACTTGAACGGTATTTTGTTTTTTTTTATATTGTTGTTATAGTTCTCTGCTCGCACTGATAACTTGTTTCAGCTTATAATGTACTTGTATCAATATGTTTTTATTTTGTGACCTTTCGAAACTATTGATATAAAAGCATGCTGTCTGCTGAAATAAATTAAGATGCAATTATGCTGGTGCATCCACACACATTGACATTTGACATTTGACATATATGGAAACGAATATATATGTCCAATGCCTTATTCTCTTAGCATCTGGTCCAACTCCCATCCAAAAAACTTACGAAAATTATCATATAATCTTTGTATAGTCTTACACCCTCACATAGTCAACCTCACTTGACTAAGCATTCTCAATGCAGTATTGTTTTTTTTGTTTTTATCCCTGATTGCTACTACATACAGTAATGATATACACAATTTATAGATGAAAGTGGTCCCTTATCAGAAGTAATATACTCAGTGATATTAAATCTTGCTATCCACTATAAGAGTAAGGTAGATGTACATGAGGTGGGCCGTTAATTTTGCATTGGGATGTTGTCAGACCTTTGAGTGGAGTGGTCAATGATGATTAACAATCAACAATATCTTGTGATGTGACCAGGGGACCTACTACGTCAATGTGAACTTGAGAATAAAGATGGTGGGGTTGAGGGAATGTGACCACTCTTGTATCCGTGTTTTGGTGTACATTTGAAGTTTGTCATAAAGTATGCTAGGGAAATGCATCCTAGGTAATGCCGTACAAAATTACCTTCGTCTTCGGTAGCTGTGTAGTAGATGGGCACGATAGATGTGAAAGGGTATGAGTGAAATCAAACACCTGATAGCGCATGAAGTAGTTTTCCATATATGTGGTCTGTCAGTACTAACGTCACAGAGCATGGAAACGTTGGAGTCGTCGAGGATAACGTCTTCCCAATGAAGGGATTTGCAGTATGTCCTACATGCTTCTTACGCTGCTTCATTTCGGTAGGTTTCAGCCAGGGTATTATAATCAATCACAGGTTAATGATTACCAATGAATTCCTTGGCATAGCATTGGCTACGGGGTTCAATTTGGTGATGACGTGTTGAAGGGTACAATTGCACTAATACACGGCCGAGAGAGTGTGACGTTGACAAGCAGACCAGTTGTCGGATCATCCATTTATGGTATGCACCAGACAGAGGGCATACCATCTAAGAAGTGACAGAAGTGATACACTTCCAGTAATTCTTGGTTAAAGGTGGAGCACCTTGATTTTGCCTTACACAGTTTCCTACTGAAAAAGGCCAGGTGGTGGGGCAAACCGTTGACCATTTGCTCAAGTATTGCTCCAATCACAATGTCGCTACTATCGATGGAGATTAGGAGAGAGTTATATAGCATAGGAAAAGTGGGAGAAGCCATATTTTATGGGGCATTGTTTTGACATGTCTTCAAGGGAGGCATAGAGTGCTCCATGATTTGAGACCATGGCTACCAGGAAAGTGTGATAAGAGTTGATTTATTACAGTGCTTTGACAGTTGAGGGGATGTTATGAATCCCTGTTTCTGTTCCTGGGATGTGGTGGACTCCTTTAGGAGTGATGCGATGCTATAGAACGATACTTCGTTGGCATCAAAAGTACAATTGTCATACTCGACTACATGGCCATTCTGTTGTAGGCTGTGGAGCACAGCCTGCACGCGAGTGAGGTGTTTCTCTTTGGAGGAGAGAAACAAAAATATGTCATTCATGTAACACACTGAATTTAAGGTTGCCTAAGATGCCATCCATGAGGCATTGAAAAGTAGCACCAGCATTAGGAGGTCCTAAACAGAAGAATTGTCATTGACTTTTATCTTTCTTCGTGGCTGAGTGGTATGGTCACTGGCATACAGATATCCTGGACAAGGGTTCAAATCCTGGCCGGTCTGATATTATAGTCTTTGGGCGATTCCTCCTGGGATTCTGATCCCGAAGTCATTAAGAGAATCCAGACTTTAATGTATTAATATATATGGCTTATTTTAAATATGAAAGAAACATGTTTAAATGTGCAAGAATTTATCATTAATCGAATGCCAAGTCCCAAACCTACCAATTAGCTACGATGGTGAAGAGGTTGATTTCAATTCTCAGTACAGAAAACCTGAATTTGACAGGTATATGTACAGAAGAATTGTCATTGACTTTTATCTTTCTTCGTGGCTGAGTGGTATGGTCACTGGCATACAGATATCCTGGACGAGGGTTCAAATCCCGGCCGGTCTGATATTATAGTCTTTGGGCGATTCTGCCTGGGACTCTGATCCCGAGGTCGTTAAGAGAATCCAGACTTTAATGTATTAATATATATGGCTTATTTGAAATATATATATATATATATATATATA
>NC_090758.1:65506594-65551594 GCF_036898095.1 Palaemon carinicauda | reverse complement strand
CCCATCCACCAGACACCCATTCACCTTCTTCCATCGGCTCTGAAACCCATAACAGTCAAGAATGGCTAACAGGATTTGGAATTGCCCCCGTGGTTGCAAAACTGCATTTGTCTTACGACTTGTAACTTTTTACAGTCAAGAGAAAGCCCGTGGCCATATTTACCATAGCCTGAATAGGTAATTATTCAGTTTCTAGTTTAAATCCAATGTTTATGGTCTGATTTATATTTAGAGTAACATGATTATAATACTTGTAATGTCATTCAGGCTTTTTAACATTTCCATTAACTATTCACTATGCCACCATGAGAGAGAGGAAGAGAGAAGAGAGAAGAGAGAAATTGTATGTAAACAGTCTTTATATAACTATTTTTGTTAGAATTAGATTTTTGTGTTAAAATCTCCATCAGACCAACGGATCTTCTTCTTCATAGGCCGTACGACCGTGTTGGCTATGTTTTGGGCATGACTGCATTTTGTATATAAATCATGAATAGTTTTAGGAGTTTTATTTGTACATCTAATGGGAATTTATAGTAGTAAAATGAACGTAATTCAATTATCTTTTAAAAAAATTACTACATGTAGCCAAACAAATAGTAGTAAAGATGATAATGCAATGAAGGAATGATACCATACTTTATCTTTAGCTTCAACATCGGCAATAACATACCCAGTTGCCATAATTTGTCAGCTTAACGAAATAACCTATCATCTAATGTTAAACTTAATTTCTGAGGAGGCCATGGCTTATTGCACAGTGAAAAAACATGACAAAGACTTTATGAATGGCGGAACGATACATAAATGTGGGTGGGGTATCTGTGCTAGCGCAGTAATTCTACTGTAGCAGTAGTGCCACAACAGTAGTATACATGAATTAACTGGCGACTGCTGGGATCCTTGAGAATCATTTAGCACTTCTTACAACTACTCGAGAATTGAGTTTTTATAGCCAGAATTTAAATTTTATAATCCAACAATGCCCATGATAGCCTTCAGTGTTATCCTGAATTATAACGAGGCCAAAGTGGGTGGAGCCTCATGAAGTCATCATTCTGACGATAATTATTGGTGAAGGTTTAAAGCCAAAATACGGTACGGTTTTTTTTTTTTTTTTTTTTTTTTTTTTTCTTTTTTTTTTTTTTTTTTTTTTTTTTTACAGTAAATAGGTCGGTAAATAGACAATAAATAAAAATTGCTAGACATTGGATATAGCAGTTATCAAATCAAGCTTGTCTACTACGTTTTTGAAAATTACTAACTATTCCCTACACCTTGTCAATCTGATTGTGACCTATAAAGTAGACTGTAATTTCTTAGGAAACTTATTTTGGAGTTAGACTAATAATCGAAGTGTTTTTGTATTTATTAACATATTTTGTTGGTTTGTTCATTATGACAATTATCAGTGGAGAGGTTTCAGAGTTCATAAAGGTGTACTGCTTTGCTTTTATTTAAACCTTTGTGTCATTGTTGGCAGAGGTATAGCCTTCGTTACGTATAGCCAATCATCGATCGAGAAAAAGGGAAGAAATGCCGTCATAGGTTACGTAACGAGTGCGTTCGAAACCTTTTCTCTGAGTAAGTTGGCCCGTCTTCAAAAAACGTCACTTTTACATTATAAGTACTAAATTTATTCACCCTACGTAATGCAGAATATAGTCAAAATTTATGTGTAGATATAATGTGCATTCTGAATAAGCGTTATATTTATGAAATTTATAGATAAAAAACTATTGCGAAAAAACCGTGTTACAGAGGCCCAGAATCTCATAGTAGTTAGCCGAAATTAACGGAAAAAAAATATCATTAGCTTTAAAAAAAAAAAATCTTTCCAACAATGCAAAATACCTGAAAATAAATTTAATTACCTTAAATGTTTAAATCCTGGCCCCTACCCAAGTATAGAAAACTATAATTTTATTTCCAAATGTACTTCTCCTCGAAGAGCTGATTATCATAGCAAAGTAGTCTGCTCTCCCCTTTTCAAGTGGAAAGTAGGAACTGATCATTACATAGTAATAGTTAACCCCTTGACAGAAAAAGAATTTTTCAATTATATTGATGTTATCAGGTGTATAAGGAAAGAGAGGAATATGTGGAAAATAGGTCAGACAAATCAATGTATGTATTGATAAAGAAAAAATTACCCAAAACTAAAGGAGGATCTAATGTACTACTCTCTAGCCCGCCAAGGTACCCAATAACTCTATACCATTAGAATCTTAACAAGCGGCTAGTGCCCTGGCCAACGTAATATCTGCCATATTGTAGTTGTCATAGGAACCTTCATAGTTGTGTTACTTTCAAAAACCACATTTTAGGTATTGTGACTTAACCCTTACTCCTTGGACTATCACTAAGTATGCTGATTACTATTATTCTTACTCATTGGGATCAAACAAGCAACAACATATAATGATTTCAGTCAATTACAGAAATTACTAATTACCAGATTCGTTTAAGAGAACGCTTGACCCTTTCTCTACATGAAGAATTCATTGAGTTGTGTTACAAAGACATGAAAGGACATACTATATTCTGTTGTGCTTTGCCCTCAAATTATTACTTACCAGTTTCATATGATGTACTTGCCGAGTTCGGATTAAAATAGGCATGGGTAAACCACGATACCACTAATATATAATCAATTTTACCCAGTCACAGAATCCCATGCACAGATATGCATATCCCTAGCAATTTATCCCAGTCAAGGCAAATTAAATAATATATGATATGATAATCATCCAAACTTCGGTTGATTAATCCATCCACTTCATTAAATGCTGGGAAGAAATGTCATCGTTAATGGAAGTGAAATTCCATTCACTCTGATTAAGTTCTCCTGTTACCACACCATTCTACCAATGTTGAGAAGCGACTGCTCCCGTTTCCTTTACCCACCTCTGTGGTGAAAATAATACATTCGCTCTCTCACCCAAACCAACGACTTCAGCCTCGTTCGCTCACAACAAAAGAAACAACAAAACGAACGAAGCCAACAAACCAACATGAACCGAACGAAACTATCAAATTGTTAACCAGTTATACAAACTATTCACTAGACAATATTTCGTCGGTAACAATGCTTATTACAATTAAATATAAATAAAACATTCATTTGTACACAAACCTGCACATTTCCCCTTAACGTCATGTAATATAAAGGAACATTTTACATATACAACAAGAACATAAATATTCAATAACAATTGATTTTCTATGTCGTTATTGTAAGTAACGACAATTATTATTATTATTATTATTATTATTATTATTATTTAACTAAAACTGTGTTTGGAAAAGAAGAATGACGGGAGCCACAGGATCCAACCTGGAAAATAGCCTAGTGAAGAAAGGAAATAAGAAAACAATAAATATAATATACATTAGTAATGACATGGATCTGTTATAACAAACAAAGGATGATGAAGACAGTGTTTGATGAAACACTTTTTATTCATATACCTAGAGCTGATGAAAATCTTGATGTGCCTATGAATGGATTCAGTGTGATTGAAGTCAAAGCTATCCAAAGAAAACCTAAAGGGATGTAAAGCGTCTGGATACGATGGAATAACAGCAGAGATGATAATGGCTGAAGATGAAGTGACTTCCAGACTACTTACAAGATTATTTTGTAGAATGTGGCATCTTAAGGCAAAACCTGGTAAATGGGCCTTAAAGGTGTTGGTGAGAATTGACTGATTGCAATAAATACAAAGGCATAACACTTAAACCTGTTGCTAGGAAATTATCCAGTATGCTTAACTGATGAAATTTTAATTTTTAGACATGTACAGCAACGTATAAAATATCAAATGAGTTACCACCTAATAGCGGAGTACTCCAAGGAGGTATGTTGTCACCTATGCTCTTTATCCTCCTCGGGGATTTTGTAATGCACAGAACAGTCAGATATGGTGGAGAAGAATTGGACTGGATCGTTGATAGGAATTTAGCAGACCTAAACTATGGTGATAACGCTATCCTTGTTAGCAAAACAACACAGGATTTAGAATGCTTGCATAGCAGAATGCATGGAATATAACACGAGGTTCAGCTGAAGATAAAGAGAAGAAAGACAGAGATGATGCGAACGTAGTAAGCAATGGAAGATGAAATATCATTGGAAGGAGAAAGGATTAATGTGGTAGAATAATCTAAATATTTAGGAACTATGATCTCCAATACAGTGTCTTTAGAACTGGAGTTAATGAAAGATTGAAAAAAAAATAAGACAAGGGCTAAGTTAAGTAAAATTTGGAAATCAAATCGCCTAGAATTACATGTAAAAATTACTCTATATATCAATTCAGTGACATCTGTGTTACTCTATAGACATGAGTCCTGGTATGAAAATGAAGCAATTTCCAATAGATTTTATTGGTTGAAGAATAAAGCCTTCATCAGGATATTTGAAGTTAAATGTCAGGACAGGATTAAAGATGAAACTCTAAGATAGAATACTGGGTGCCATATGTGGATGAGATCATGATGAGTGGTAGATGTATATGGTTTGGGTCTGCTCTTACTGTAGTACTCCCCAAGAGAGATTAGTTCACCAAACGTTCAGCTGGGCTCCAAAAGGCACTAGAAGAGTAGGAAGACCCAGGCCTTCATGGATGAGGACTATGAAGCGTGAAGTAGGAGATGATAAATGAAGAGTTATTGACTAAAAAGCTCAAGATAGACATGACTGTCAATCTAACGGAGGCCCATTGGGTTAATAGGCACTTGAGGAGATGATGAAGTAATGAGTAAAACCTACAAAATATTTCAATATCAGTAGAAACATTAAAATAGCTCTGTCATATATAAACTCTAAAATGAGAGGTTTGGTTCAGCAGAAATTAACTTATAAAATGTTTTTACTTCTGAATCTCCAGCGATTCAGCTGCTGTATTACGGAGATCATTCCATAATCTGGTCAAAACAGTAAGAAAATACTGTGCAGATTTTTCTTTTTGTTTAGTCTTGGAAGATGAGACTGTATTTAATGTCCAGAATTACTAAAAATCCTTTTCATTTCGCATGAAGAAATATCTGAACAATAGTGCCATAGATTAATCTGAAGATCAGAATTAAGAAATTTAATAGACCTTTAGTTTCTATCCCACAGATTAAGATGAGAGTCAGAGGCCAGATAAGAATCTTTTCAGGATTGACTAATAGCCAAAAATCATAAAAAGTCAATCTTTAAACGATATTTTTTGTAGTTAAAAAAAATGAAATTTCTGAATATGATTCTTAAAATTAAGCCCCAAATAGAATTTCAATGAATTGTAAACAGTTAATAAGACATTGTCAATGCAAAGATTTCAGTTTTGAGGAACTACTTTCTTCAACCGTATTTAAAATCCTACTTAGAAGTATTTTTTTTAGCGTTCAACTTCATATTCCATAATTTCCCCAGTACACTAATTTAAGCTTAATCTTTATTAAGGAATTCAGCATTTAGAAGTCTGTTCAAGAACTGTAATTAATGAAAAAGATGCTTTTATAATTGAAGAGAGATTGTAGTGCCTTAGTTTCTTTGCTCAAATTGTTCTTATATTCTACAAGCGTTGAGATTCATTTAATTTTTCTTACTACCAAAGTTGTTGTCTTCAGCAAAGGGAAAATATCCTCGGATTTTTTATAATGTACCGTAGTTGGTAATGGCAAGTGTGCAAAGGGGGAAAAACACCTTTTAACTATAAGAGAAAAGTGACCTTTGTCTTTGGCCGCAGTGTGAACAGCGTGCAATTAGGCTACTCTCTCTCTCTCTCTCTCTCTCTCTCTCTCTCTCTCTCTCTCTCTCTCTCTCTCTCTCTCTCTCTCTCTCTCTCTCTCTCTCTCTCTCTCAAATTTTTTATCTTTTTTTACTTTTTTTGGTGAAAAGTGTTGTTATTTTTGGTAAGTACTTAAGCAATAATGTAACATGCCCTCCAATCATACCACCTGGAGACGTACTTTCCATCACCTGCTGTCGCTTTGCAAGAATTGTTCAGCTCTCTCAACAATGGTTGGGGGACCAAAAGGCTTTGCTCGCCCTTAGGGAAATGACTAGTGTTCCTCACCTACATTCGGCGGCAGATGGCTCTCCTCGTGAAGTGAATGTCCTTCTTGTCCAACGCATTCGGCGCATACCCATACCTTTAAGTCGTTCAAACCCCAATGTTGATAGTTTTCCCAAAAGGAACTGATGACTAAAGTCAATTCCCTTATGGAGAGCCACTTCACTATATCCCAGACCTCCATCAACGCCATTACTCCTGATGAAATGGACACCTATTCAATATCCACCAAAGCCAAAGTGAATGCAGAAGGTTAGAGAGGCCAACAAGTGAAGGGCCTTAGCAGCAACAAAGATACCCACCATCGACAAATACCACAGCTCGCTTATGCCCCAGCCTACGACCTCTCCAGGCATATCATGATGTTTATCGGCTGTAGTTATGCTACTACTACTCCAAATTCAGTGCTAGTATGATAAAATGTGCAAATTGTTGTCAGTGGTAAAAAAAACATGTAAGTATGCCATCGTTTGGGGTGGTGGCCTACCATGTCAATAATATTTTCTTTTTACATGACGCAGGCACAAGAGTGTGAATTTATGTACACAGGGGTGCTTGCCGTTCTCTTTTGCCATCGTAGATTCTTACTCCTTAACGCCTCCCCAACCCGACCCATCAGACCTTATTCTCCACACCCAATCACTATTCTATCTTATTATTTTTTTTTCTTCCTCCTGTTTTTTTTTAAATGGTGTGTTGGGAAGGCTTAATAGAACGGCCATGGATGCATGGTGGTTTATCAAGAGGTTGTCTTTTCCTTTTTCTGACTCTTTTTCTTCTCAAAACCATCCTTACTGTCCTCCCTTCAGTTGGAGTGGCTATCCTGGAAGGTATTTAGCCTTGCATGGTGTATCGGCTCATCCATGTTGACTAGTTTTTCCGACTTTTTACTATAGTCTATGGGTATCAGCAATCACTTTATTTATATTTCTGTACAAATTGTTTTTGTTATAATTCTTGTTAATCTAGTTTCTAAGTATGATGTCTCTTTTTTATTTCTATTAATTCTTATGCTGTCGGGAGACATTGAGCGAAATCCGGGACCAGTATGTCTTAGATTTCATCAATGTCGTCTTCTGTATTGCAATATTCGTGGTCTTCATGCAAATATCCAAGACCTTACAGTTGCGTCCAGACAGTATGATATTCTTTTGTGCTCAGAAACTTTAGTTTCTAATATAAGGCACTCATCTGAGCTCCTTATAACTGGTTTTTAGAAGCCAATAATGCTGAAACGTGATGCCATCCCTAGGGCCAGGGGAATGGCGGCGTATATTAGGACCGAGTACCCTGCTTCTCATAAGTCCTGCTATCAATGTGGGTGTCATGAGATTCAGGTAATAAAAGTTTGTGGCAGGCATAACAACTTTTATTTGTGTTCGATCTACCGGAATCCAGACATGGATGATTCTATCTTCGATTGTCTTCTTATTATTATGGGTAAGATACAAGAAGATGATAGAAAGGCTTCTTTTGTCTTTGTTGGTGATTTTAATGCTCACCATAGGGAGTGGTTAAGTTCTATCTCTCCTACCGATCGCCATGGCTTAGGAGCTTTAGACTTTGCCTCTGAATCAGGCTGTGAGCAAATCATAAAGGAAGCTACTCACAGGTCTGGTAATTGCTTGGACCTCGTATACACTGACTCCCCTGGAGTTATAACAAGTAAGGTTGGTTCTCCAGTCGGGACATCTGATCATGCCTTGATTTCATTATCAGTGAAGACTGAGCAGACTGTCCCTGATATATCATATTCTTGTGAAATTTGTAAGAAATCCCGAGCAGACTGGAATGGGATTTTGCATGATCTTTTGTGCTTGAATTGGTCACAATTATATAATAGTGTAGATCCTGTTGTCCCTTTGAATGAGAATCTAGTCAACATAATTGATAGGCGTATCCCTTCTCGTGTACTAAAGTACCGAGTGAAGGACAAACCGTGGTTCAATGATGATTGTAGACGTGCTTATTTGGAGAAGCAGGAGTCCTATCACCTTTGGAAGGGTAACAGATCAGATTTTACCTGGAACAACTATACTCAGCTTCGAGCTTTTGCTCAGAGAGTTTATGCCTCAACTGAAAAGGAGTACAATTTAACCATAAAAGAAACACTTTCTGGTACAACTCAGGAACATAAATGGTGGTCTACCCTTAAATCTGCACTCTTTGGTGTAGATGCAACAGTTCCTCCTTTACTTAAACCAGATGGCTCAGTCACTCACTGTCCAAAGGAAAAGGCAACCCTTTTGGCTGATGTTTTTGACAGTAAACAGAGTAATGAAAAACTTGAACTTCCTCAATCCTGTTTTCCTGAGGCTAAACTAACCAATATAGCTTTTCGATCTTGTGATATTAAAGCTCTGTTGGTGGACCTTGATGCTTATGGAGGTGTAGATCCAAATGGTATTTTTCCTTTGTTTTTTATAAAGATAGCAGATTTCTTAGCTCCAAACAATCTCCAATGCTGTTCAGAAATCCCTTGATTGTGGTCAGGAAGTTCGTATGATTGGCCTCGATTTTAGTGCTGACTTTGACCCTGTTAATCATGAGGCCCTTGTTTTCAAACTGAAACAGTTGGGAGTGGGTGGGTCGTTTCTTAGCATTATTATTGATTTTTTTAAGTACTAGATCTCAAAGAGTTGTTGTTGATGGGCACCATAGTGATTATAGGAATGTGATATCAGGTGTTCCACAGGGTAGTGTTCTTGGCCCATTACTTTTCATACTATATACACATGACATATGGTTTGGCCTAGAAAACAAGCTTGTTGCATATGCAGATGATGCTACTCTCTTTGCATCAGTTCCATCCCCTGAATGTAGATCTGGGGTTGGTGAATCCCTTAATAGAGATTTAGCTAGAATTAGTGCATGGTGCAAATTATGGGGAATGAAGTTGAATTCTAACAAAACTCAAAGTATGATTGTAAGTAGGTCAAGGACGGTGGCTCGTCAACATCTGGATCTCTGTATTGATAATGTTTCTTTAAATTTGTATGACTTTTAATATTTTAGGAGTGATTCTTGACAGCAAATTTACTTTTGAGAAACATATAAGGTCTGTGTCTTCTTCAATTGCACAAAAAATAGGCTTATTGAGAAAGTCTTTCAAGATTTTCGGTGATCAATCTATTCTGAAGAAGTTTTTTAAAACTTTCATTCTACCTTGTTTTGAGTATTGTTCTCCTGTCTATTCTTCAGCTGCTGATTCTCATCTTAATTTGTTGGACAGAAACTTACCGTCTATTAAATTTCTTATTCCTGATCTAGATATTAATCTCTGGCACCGTCGTTCAATTAGTGCATTATGCATGTTGCATAAGATTTTTCATAACTCTGACCATCCTTTACATTCAGATCTCCCTGGACAATTCTATCCTGTTCGTAATACTAGGCAGGCAGTTAATTCTAATAGCCAGGCCTTCTCCATCACGAGGCTCAATACTACGCAGTACTCTAGAAGTTTTATTCCAGCTGTTACCAAGTTGTGGAATGATCTTCCTAATCGGGTAGTTGAATCAGTAGAACTTCAAAAGTTCAAAGTTGGAGCAAATGCTTTTTTGTTGACCAGGAGGACATGAGTCTTTTTATAGTTTATTTATGACATATCTGTTTTGATGTTGTTAATAGTTTATATATGACATGTCTGTTTTGACGTTGTTACTTCTTTTAGAATGATTCATTGTTAATTTGTTCTCTTCATTTATTTATTTCGTTATTTCCTTTCCTCACTGGGCTATTTTTCCCTGTTAGAGCCCCTGGGTTTGTAGCATCTTGCTTTTCCAACTAGGGTTGTAGCTTGGATAGTAATAATAATAATAATAATAACAATTTATCACCAAATCAAGATGACGTGTCCACACGTTTTAGCCAGTTTTAGAAGTCTGTAACCGGATCCTTTGGCAGCCAATAAAAAAAACTTTCACCGAAATAGAAGAAATGGTACTTTGTCAAAAGGCCTCAAGCCCATAGTTGTCACCATTGTACATCACGCTGATGAAGCATATCTCCCTGCATTGGTGTAGGGATTATAGGATGCAGACAGAAAAGGAGCACTTTTCCCTCCCAAACAATGGAAAGAGACCTCATATTTGGACAAATTGAAGGCTTTCTCCAGGTACGACTAACTGAAGGGGTATTATAAGGTGCATATCAACCCAGAAGACATCTCTAAGACCAACATTCCCATTGGTTTTGGTACATACACTTTCAACTACTCCTTATTTTTTTGCCTTCGTAATGCTGGGGCCTCTTTTCAACATATTTAGGAAGGCATGTTAGGAGACATGACCTTCTGTGTATGTTGCTGGACGAAATACCTATGTTAACTTACTCCAAAGACGATCCCCTCCGTCATCTATGCATCATACTCGACTGCCTACAACAGAACGGTCTTGCCGTACAGTATGACAATCTACCTTTGTCGCTAACAAAGTATCGCTCTTAGGGCACCGTTCCACTCCTGAAGCAGTTCAACCAGCTCCTGAGAAAGTATCAACAGTTCAGAACTTCTCCACCCCCTCGACCATCATAGCAGTGTAAGGGTTACTTTGCATAATTTGCTATTATCTCCATTTCCTGCCAGATATCGCCACCCTTCTTGCTCCACTCTAAGCCTCAGTCAAGTGCAAGCCAAAAGACCTTATGTGGGGTCCCCTCAAATAGTGGCCTTCGGCAATGCAGACAATGCCCTATCAACCGCTGCCACTCTCACTTTTCTTGTGCCACATGCACCTCTCCTTCTTTCCACCAATGCCAGTGATGTCACGATTGATGGAGGTATCAAACAATTTGTCGATAGTTCGTTCCGTCCATTGTCCTTCAGTAGGAAACTGTCCAAAGTGGAATCTGGCTACTCTATTTGCGTCCACGAATTGTTTGCGGTGCACTTGTTTATCCGTTACTTTTGCCCTTCTCGAGATGTACACACTTCCTCGTTCTCCTGAATCAGATGCCTCTGGAGTATGCCTTCATTTTACAGTCTGATGTCTGATCCATCGGAAAACGTTGACATCTCTCTATCATGGCTGGATACAAGTGCAACTTCCACCATATCCCTGGGAAAAATAATTCATGGTGATGCCCTGTCAATAAACACATTCGCCGCCATTCATCTAGGATTTGATTTTAATGCTGTGGCATAAACCCAACGAAAATATCAAGAGAACCTTGCATGTTGTATATCCTGAATATTCATCCATTGGGAGGGCGTCCCTCTTGACGACTCCAAGGCCACCATCCTCTGTGATGTCACTACTGGTAGATATAGACCTTGGATACCTTCTCCCATCCACCAACAGGTTTTTTATTTCATTCATATTTCACATCTCTCGTGCTATTCTACTACACAGCTGCTGAAGACAGAGTTCACTGGACATGGAACTACTATGGATGGTCAGGATTGGGTCCGTGACTGTGCTTTATGCCAAACCTCAAAAGTATATTGACAAAAGGATTTAGGAGTAAGCACCTTTCCTCAACCTCAGTGGTGCTTTGCTCACATTCCCGTTGTTTTAGGTTCCCTAGCCACATCACAAGAACAACGTAACTTGTTTACCGTCATCAACTGCTGCACTGTTTATCCTAAAGTCATTCCCATGGAAACTTCAACATCCGGCTATTGTACATCCACCTTACCTTACCACAGGATGAACAACGAGATTTGGTATCCCCAGGCATATTACTTCTAACAGGGGTACGACTTTTAACTCTCAATTGTGTATATATTAGTGAATCTCCTGCGTTTCACCCTTTATCATACAACCACATATAACTATGCAGGCAACAGTATGGCTGAACATTTTCACTGTACCCTAAAAGCAGTATTGATGTTCCACATCAAGGACTGGTTTACATAGCTTTCCAGGGTCCTTTTGGAACTAAGGACTACTCCTAAAGACAACCTGGATGTCTCGGCAGCTGAAAAAGTGTATGATAACCTGTTGGTCATCAATGCTAATTTTTTTCTGTTAGCAACCCTCTTCCACAAGCTCCAGTGCCTATATCACATTGCGGTAATTTTTTTCTTATTTGCTCAATTTACAAGCCCCCAGCTAAACAACACATACCGACAAATCTGCACTCTCTAACGCAAATTTTCTAGCACAGCATCATTAGGGAGCCACTGTTAACGCCCCCTCACACGACCCTTTCTTCGTGATCCGCTGTACACAGGAAGAATTCCTCCTGAATATGGTTGGTCTTCATTGATTGCCTAAAACCTGCATATCTCCTGACATACAACGGCTAACAGTACGTCTCTCAGACGTATGTCTATTTTTAGGGGGCAGCCATGTACCACTCATGTATCACACACTCATACACTTAAACTGTATTTCTGTTTTTGTTTTTCTTTTTTCTGCATGTTGTCAAATTTTTCCACCTTTATTGCGAAAAGTGTTGTTTTTTTTTAGTGATTGATAATGCAATTACACACTATGCCCTGATATCATGTCTCCTGGAGCAATACTCTCCATCGCCAGCTGTCATATAGCGAGAATTTTTCAGCTCTCTCAACAATGGTTAGGGGACAAAAAGGCTTTGCTCGCCCTCAGGGAAATGCCCAACGTCTCTCGCCTACAGCCGGCCGCAGACGGCTCTCCTCAGGAACTGAAAGTCTGTCTTTCCCATTGCATTCAGCGCATACCCAAACCTGTATGTGCTGCTATCCCCAATGTCTATATTTTTCACACAAGGACCTGACAACCATAGTCAACACTCTTATGGACGGCTGCTTCACCACCTTTTAGACCTCAATAAACGAACTTTACTCCTAAAAAAGGGGACACTACTCCCATCGACCGAAGCTAGCATGAATACAGAAGGTCACAGACGCCCACCAAGTGAAGGGCCATAGCAGCGACAAAGATGCCCACCACCCACAAATACTACTGCTCACTTTTGCCCATTGGCTGCAGTTATGCTACTACTACTCCAAATTTAGTACTACTACAATGAAATGTGGAAATTACTGTCAATGGTCAAAAAACCTGTGAGCTTTCCATTGGTTGCGATGGGGGCCTACCTGCTAATAATCTTTTAGTTTTACATGACGCAGGCACGGGCATGCAAATTTTGGTAGACAGGGTTACTTGCCTTCTCTTCTGCCAATGCCAGGTACAAAAAGTCGTCTGACTAAGTCGGCAACAACCACCTGGTAGCTGCCAATGAATTTCGCTACCCACACATGGTTTTGAAACCCTCACACTATTCTTTGAAGCCAAAGAGATATTTGGAAGTTTCTCATTGTGGACCTCACATTTCTAATCTTCAGTACAGATTTCCTCTCACATTTTCCACCTCGTTGTCAATATAGCTCACTGACAGTTAGTCAATGCAGGTCTGTACTCCTAAACAAACCTTTGTCGAAATAGAAGAAACAAGCCTTTGTGAAAAGGCCTTAAGCCCATGGTTTTCACCATTGTCATTTGTCCTGAAGAAACACTTCCCTATGCGTCAGTGTGGGGATTACAGGGGCCTTAACATGCAGACAGAAACGGACACAAACATTGGAAAGGGACCTCCTACTTGCACAAAGCAAAAGTTTTCTCTATATACGACTCCTGAATGGGTATTTCAGGTGCCCATGATGCCAGAATACATCCCAAATATAGCCATCCCCACCCGCTTCGATAATTACACCTCAATTACTCTTGTTTTGGCCTTCGTAATGCTTAGGCCACTTTTCTTTGTCTTAAAGAAGGCATGTTAGGGGGACCTCAATTTCTGTCTATGTTACGAGGACGACATACTTGTGTTTACTTCTCCAAAGTGGATCATCTCTGTCATCTATGCATCGTACTCCACTGCCTAAAGCAAAACAGTCTCTTACTCAGTATGACAATATATCTTTGGTGCCAACGAATTATCGCTCTTGAGGCTCCACATCACTCCTGAATGAATCCAACCCCTTCTTGAAAAGGTAGCAGAAGTTCAGAACTTCCCCACTCCCTCAACCATCAAAGCACTGTAAGAATTATTTTGCATGATCAGCTATTATCACCATTTCCTGACAGACATCACCGCCATTTCCTCCCCCCATCCCTCTACGCCTCCATCAAAGGCAAGCCAAAAGACCTGAAGTGGGGCCCTACAAAAAGTGCCATTTTGCCACACATAAAATGCCCTATCAACTGCTGCTACTCTCATTTTTCCCATGCCACATTCACCTCTTCTTCTTTCCACCAATGCTAGCGACATTGCTATTGGGGGGGGGGGGGGGTTTCGAGCAGTTGGTCAACGGCCTGCACTGCCAATATCCTCCTTCAGTAGGAAACTGTCTAAGCCGATTCCAGGTACTCTACCTTTGTCCGTGAATTGTCAGCAGTTCACTTGACTTTCTGTCACATTAGCTACTTCTTGGAAGGTAAACCCTTACTCATGCATCTGAACCACATGCCTTTTGTGCATGCCTTCACTCGACAGTCCTATGCCTGCTCCACCTGTTAATGCCGACATCTCTCTGCCTTGGCTGAATAAAATTGTACCTTTCAGAACGTCCCTGGGAAAAGGAATCTATGCTGATGTCCTCTCAAGAAACCAATTGGCTGCCATTCACCTGGTATTTCCTTTCAATGCCTTGGCAGAAGCCCAACAAAAAGATCATGAGTACCTCACATGTAGGACAACCTGCATATCCCTCCATTGGGAGGGCGGTCCTCTTTATGACTCCAACGCCATCATCCTCTGTGATGTCAGTGCTGGCAGGCCTAGCCACGGATACTGTCTCCAATCCAGTGATATGTTTTTGATTCATTCATGACATTTCCATCCATTTCGCTGTTCTACTACAGAGCTGGTGAAAACAGAGTTCATTTGGCTTTCTATTACTACGGATGCTCAGGATTGGGTCAGAGACTGTACTTCATGCCAAACCTCAAAAGTACATTGACACAATGATTCAAGTGTGAGCATCTTTACTTTACCTCAGCTGTGCTTTGCCTATATTCCCTTTAATGTTGTAGGTCCCTACCCTCATCACAAGAACATCGTTACCTGTTTACCAATCGACTGCTCGACTGTTTGTCTTGAAGTCATTCCCAGTGAAACTCCAACATTAAGCTAGTGTAAATCTGCCTTACTAACTAGATGGATAATGTGATTTGGTATCCCTGAGCATATTACTTCTGACAGGGATGAAACTTTCAACTCTCAGTTTTGGATATTATTAGTGAATCTCCTGGGTGTCACCTTCATCAAACATCTGCATATAACACTGCCGCCAAGAGTTTGATTAAACATTTTCGTTGTACCCTCAAAGCAGCTTTGATATTACGGTGCAATGACTGTTTACACAGCTTCCCGAGGTCCTTTTTGAACTAAGGACCACTCTTTAAGACGACCTGGATGTCTCGGCAGCTGAAATATTATATGGTAACCCATTTGGTCATGCCTGCCTATTGTTTTCCATCTGCAACCTCCTCCCACCATCTCAAGTGCCTGTATCACATTATGGGAGAATTTACTCCACACTGCCAGACTTACAAGCCCCTAAGCTAAGCAAAACATACCGACAGATCCGCACTGGCCAACGAAATTTTTCCTGCGCAACAACACTAGCAAGCCACAGTTAATGCTCCCTTATACGACCCTTTCTTTGTGATCCGCCATACGCAGAAAGAATTCCTTCTTGAACATGCATGGCAAGGAAGACTGAGTCTCCATTGATTGCCTAAATCCAGCATATCTCCTGCCAAACGACCATCTATACTATGCCTCTCAAAAGTAATGCGGTCTATCTCACCTGTAAGTCTTTTTTCAGGGAGGAGCCATGTACCGCACACATATAACGCAGTCGTACACTGTAACTATTTTTTTTTTTTTGCATGTTGTGGTTATTGCTCTACCCTAACAATGATAATTTACTTCGGCCTGTATGTACTTACATCAATCTTTTTGAATTTTGAAGCCTTCTTTCACTGAAAAGGTTGCTATAAAAGCTCAGTCTCATGAAATGAATTTAGTTATAACTGTCAAGTCTCTCATTTACCACATAACTGGTGCATTCGCAATTCATTTGCACTTAACATATAGAGAGACGAATACACATGTCGAATGCCATATTCTCTCAACCTCTGGTCAAACTCCCTTCAAACAATCTTAGGACCATTATATTTACCCTCACATAGGCAACTTCACTTGACAAATCATTCTAGATGCAGTATGACTCATTTTATTATCACTAGTTACTGCAAACGTTAATATACTCATATGATCTACCATAAAATATCTTCCTGCATCAATATGTTCTCGTAATTACAGCGAATGAAACAGAATCAGATGTAAACATCTCAAAGGGCTCACTTCCTTATCATCTAAAGACATGTTGCCTTGCATATTCCCATTGATATATCCTTTTCTAACTTTCTAAATTTTACTTAACCCAGGCGTAAAAAATCCCTCTCTAGCATAAACTCCCATAAATTCTCTTTACTAATTCCCAATATCTATCATCCACTAACATATGCAATTAGCTGCATCCATAGGAAATACAAGGACTTGCAAATATCAATCCCATTTCATATGTATAAAAATTAACGACATTGTTACAAACATTAGATATTTTGATAATCTAAATATACATTTCTAAATCATAAGGCCATTCTTCTATCCTAATATATTTCAAAATTCATTCATATAGCTTGTTAATTTCCAAATATTCGTTTTGCATTTTTTCCAACTCTTCTTTAATAATCAAGTTATCTCCATTCTTCATATCATTCATATATACGGAATTTGCCATAAAAATTATATCATTACCTTTACTTGACAGCCATTCTTCTTTAAGTAAAATATTACAACATGCATTCTCAATATATGAATTCTTATAAAAAAAAACCGCTGTGAATTTCATTCTCACTTATCATGATAATATCATATTCCGCTTCATTACTCCAAATTTCCACCATCAACCGTGCCTCTTCCCTAAACTAGTGAAGTGCCGTCAATTATTCCATGAATGGTTACTTTCATACATTGTCATTTTATTTCCTAATTCTGTCTCTCATGTTCTGCAATAACCATTGCATTCACTAAACACCCTTGAGCACCCTTATCAATCATATTGCAATATTCAATCTCATATATTTTCACATATTTCATCATTCTTCTGTTTACACCATGCATGACATTTACTCTCTTTGCGAATTCGTCACATATTCACTCCCTTCCTTACTCTTTTACCTAAGATTAAAGCTATTGACACAATTCTCACTAACCAAATAACGTCACCAATCATTACATCGAATTCTTGAAAAATATTCTCTATCATTCTCCTTATATGCTATGCGATTTGGCTGTTACTTTTTTAATAGAGAGAAAAGACAAATGAAACGTAGCCTTATTAAACAAAGGACAAGCCTATATACAAGTACTTGTGTGGAATAACCTATAAAAATTCAAATCAGCTAATGCATTAAAAGGCAAGCTTTCAACAGGTTCTGTTATCATTGCAGTGGGAGAGCTACATGTAAAAAAAAAAAAAAAAAGGAAATACCTTAACAGTGTACGACAGTTTGTGAAACACGTGTGTTACATGGCTACCTTCCTAAAAATGACATATATGGGAAATTGGCCACTCTCATCTTGAGAGTTGCACTACAGACAGTTCATCTTGCAGTATATACGTAGGTTAATTACCAAAGCCTTCATTGTGGCAAAGATCAAAAGAATTTTGCAAATGTAATGGCATGTTAGTTGGTGCTTGCTATGGTCCATGCGCAGAAAATGGGTTATGCCTTGTGTAAATCTGTCAGTAAGTGTTGCTCCACTCTGGGCTCGAAATCTAATAGAATGAAGAAAATTTTCCCACAACATGACGCAGGCACAAGATATTCTCGGAGGAAGTTACTGTCACAAAAAAATACTGGCAAGGAAAACCAACAGGTCGCCATAAACAATTTCTACCAAGACATCCAGGACATCTTCAGAAGTTGTCCTGAGTCAGAGGTGGACCCAAGAAAGCTGAGTAAAACAGTTAGAATTATTGCACGGGGACAACAAAGCTTCTTTGAGAGTGTGATGAAAATATTCAACGATTCAGTTGAAAATAGGGTTGCAGGAAGATTTCTGATTTAAAATGATGCCCGAGTGATTCACTAATGAGGTCCCCAATAGAGAGGTGAAAGTGGTCCCCCTGTCAGAAGTAATATGCTCTGTGATAATAGTTCTCGTCATCCACACTTAGAGCAGGGTGGATGTACATGAGGTTGGCATTGCACTTTGCATGGGGATTGTTTCAGGCTTATGAGTGGAAATCTAAATGACAGTAAACAGGTAACAATATAATTGTGATGTGAGCAGGGGACTTACTACATCAGAGTGGACGTGAGTTGAGGTTGAGGGAATGGGACGACTCCTGTATCAGTGTCTCGATATAATCTTGAAGTTTGTCATGAAGTTTGTCTTAAAGTAATAACTTTATTGGATACTGTGCTAAATAAACTTCATCGTTAGTAGCTGTGCAGTAGATAGGCATAATATATGTGAAAGTGCATGAATGATCTCAAACACCTGATGGAGCATGAGGGTAGGTATTCATGTTTGTGGTCTACCAGTACTGTTATCGTGAAGGCAATGTCCTCCTAATGAAGGGATGTGCAGGATGTCCTAAATGCTTGATACGCCGGATGTTTTCTTTGGCCACAAAAGATGCATTATAATCCAATCCCAGATGAATGGCTGCCCACGTATTTCTTTAAAAAGTATGGGCAACAGGATTCAATTTCATAGGGATGCGCTTAACGATGTAATTTAGCTCATAACAGGAGAGAGGTGTCGACATTGAGGAGCGAACCAGTCGTTGGACTTTCGAGTGAAAGTATACATTAGAGGAAATTATTATTATTATTATTATTATTATTATTATTATTATTACTAGCCATGCTACAACCCTGGTTGAAAAAGCAAGATGCTATAGGCCCATGAGCTCCAATAGGGAAAATAGCTTAGTGAGGAAAGGAAATAAGGAAATAAATAAATGATGGGAACAAACTAACAATAAATCATTCTAAAAACAGTAACAACGTCAAAATAGATATGTCATATATAAACTATTAACAACGTCAAAAAACATATATGTCATATATAAACTATTATGTCAGCCTGGTCAACATGAAAACATTTGCTCCAACTTTGAACTATTGAAGTTCTACTGATTCAACTACTTGATTAGGAAGATCATTCCACAACTTGGTAACAGCTGGAATAAAACTTCTAGGATACTGTGCAGTATTGAGCCTCATGATGGAGAAGGCCTGGCTATTAGAAGTAACTGCCTGCCTAGTAATACAAACACGATAGTATTGCCCAGGGATATCTGAATTTAAAGGATGGTCAGAGTTGTGAAAAATCTTATGCAACATGAACTAATTAAACGACGATGCAAAAGGTTAATATCTAGATCAGGAATATAAAATTTAATAGACCGTAAGTTTCTGTCCAACAAATTAAGATGAGAATCAGCAGCTGAACACCAGACAGGAGAACAATACTCAAAACAAGGTAGAACGAAAGAATCAAAACACTTCTTCAGAATAGATTGATCACCGAAAATCTTGTAAAACTTTCTCAATAAGCCAATTTTTGGTGCAATTGAAGAAGACACAGACCTAATATGTTTTTCAAAAGTAAATTTTCCGTCGAGAATCACACCTATAATTTTAAGAGTCATACAATTTAAAGAAACATTATCAATACAGAGATCCGGATGTTGAGGAGCCACCGTCCTTGACCTACTTACAATCATACTTTGAGTTTTATTAGGATTCCACTTCATACCCCATAAATTGCACCATGCAGTAATTTTAGCTAAATCTCTATTAAGGGATTCACCAACCCTAGATCTACAATCAGGGGATGGAATTGATGAAAGGAGAGTAGCATCGTCTGCATATGCAACGAGCTTGTTTTCTAGACTGAACCACATGTCATGTGTGTATAGTATGAAAAGTAATGGGCCAAGAACACTACCCTGTGGAACACCGGATATCACAGTATGGCCTTGTAGTCGGGTACGACAAGTTTACCTTTGGCACCTGCAAAGTATTGTTCTAAGGGTAGCACATCACTCCGGAAAAAAGCCGACACCCCCATGCCCCACCCCCCAGGAATAAAACAACTGTTCAGAACATTCCCACGCCCTGCACCGTCAGAGCAGTGCAAGAATTTTTGCTCATGATCAACAATTATCGTTGTTCCTGGCAGCCATCGTTTTTACTCCTAGCCCCGTTACGCTTCCCTCAAAGATAATTCAAAAGACCTGAAGTGATGTTCCCTTCAAGATGCAGCCTTATGCAGCATAGAGAATACCCTATCAAACATGGCTGCTCACAGTTTTCTTTTGCTGAATGATGCTCCAGGTATTAGTGCAGTACTCGAGCAGGTGGTCAACAGTAAACCCCACACAGTGGCGTATTGTAGTAGGAAACTGTCTAAGGTGGTATCTGGATACCCTATATTTGACAAAAAATTGATGGAGGGGCATCACTTATGCCACTTCTTGGAAGGATATCATACTGTTGTAGGTGATCAAGCATGACTCGCAGGTGACGGAGTCCTTTCTCTTTGGAGGAAGAAAACAGAAGTTTGCCATCCAAGTAACACACTCTGAAGGGCTAAGTCCCATAATATATCATCCATGAGGCATTGAAAAGTAGCCCCAGCATTACGAAGGCTAAAGAAGGATAATTGCCGCTGCATATAATGGAAGGGGTGGTGATGGAGGTGTTGAGTAGGACTTATGGGTTCACTGGTATCTGATAACACTCCTTCAGGAGGTCAATATGGAGATTTTTTTTCATGCACGTAAGATATAACGGCAGTAAGGTTTTGTACGATTAGTTAAACCCTTTCTGTCTGCATGTTCATATACCTATACGCATATTCGCAGGGACGTATCTTTTTGCTGGATGATATGCAGTGTCAACAACCAAGAGCTTAATTGCCTTTTGGCAACGGCCCATTTCTTACATTTTGGCAAACATTTTTTAGTGACTGCAAAACAATTCGTCAAAGGATGCTTGAAATAGGCGAGCACTAATGACCCCGCTGTTATAATATGGTAAAAATTACTGTGTTTATATGGAAAAGTGGACGTTTGGTGAAGTTCAGGATGGAAGACTTTTTGATATGATTTGATGAGGTGTGCATACGCATCCGTTGGTGTGCTGACATGGAGAGTAATTATGGAGGTGGTGTGTTGAAGAGGTGTCGACGAGTGTCTGTGTTCACTAAACATTGGTGAGTAACCTCCACAAGAAAATCCACAGCGAGGATTCACAGCGAGGATTTGCAATGTGACGTCAGCATCAAGAAACTTTAAATAATATTTTGCACTCCAAAAGTTTAATGTAACAGTCTCTTAACCCTTGGTGGAGATTGCAGTCGTCTACTACAGGAGACTGGCCTTGGTAGAAGACAACAGCAAGCACTATTGTGTACCAAAAATTGCAGTCTTTGCCTACATCTCATAAATAGAAAAGACTACAGATAGGGGAAGCCACTGCCTCAAACGCTGCTGGTCTGCTTACAAGTTTTTCTGGAGGGTGATAACTATTTGCAGATTTCTTTACAGCAGTCGTGAATTTGTAATTGTATTACCATAACTACAGCAGATGGGCGTCAATAAGTGGTGAGGTTGTTGGTAGGGGTGGGATATCAGGGTGGAATATATCGATGGTGGGCGGCTTTGTCACCACTTCAGCATATGGCGAAGTGTGTCTGTATCCTACCACATTCCATCCTACCCCAATCATGTCAACTTCAGTACATGTTGAAAATTTGTCATCTTCATCAGGGGTAGGGGTATTGAGGGAGGTCTTGAAGCTGGGTAATTTGTCATAATCAAACGCATTAACTTTGGTCATCAGGTTGTTCAATGGAAAAATATATACACCAGTATGGTAGCGTGTACAAGTTCAGGTAGGCGCTGTATCCAAACTACCTAAAGTAGGTTCACCACCTGAGGATAGCCATTTGTGGCTGGTTGAAGGCATACAGTACTGGTCATTTCCTTGAGGGCAAGCAAAGACTTTTGGCTCTTAAACGGTTGTTGAGAGAGCTGACAAAGCTTGGTTATATAGGCGGCTGGCAAATGCCAGTACTACTCCATGAGGTATGTTATCAGGGCGTCGTACAATGTTGGCATGTCCCTTTGTTCACAAAGCTAATCAGAGATTTCTCAGAAGGTGTCCTTGGTGATAGCAGCGAGTATATAATCTGCTTTTGTTGCTCTTTCTAGTCATAGCCCTTTATGTGAAACTGATATCAAGTGAATATCTCCCTACTAGTGTGAATGTGGCATGAAGAGATGAGCTAGAGGCCGCATCACCAAACAGTATGCTACAGCATTAAAGGTGAAGGCGGGAGTGAGCTGTTCCTCCCTTGAGTACCTAGTGTGTGATTGGGCTATTAGGTTATAACAAAGGGGACAGGAGGAATGCAACTAAACTTTTTTAAACAGACAATAACTTCACAAAAATTCAAACCAGCAAATGCATGAAAACTGAAGCATAAATGGGTTCTTTTGCCTGTGTAGGAGGAGAGCAAGATATACAAAAGAGTAATTACCGATATAGTGTACGAGCCTAGGTGAAACATTTGTGGTACAATGCCTTATATTACATCAGTTGATTCCATATAAAATACACATACACTGTTACATGGAACTGCATACTTACCACTCTTAATATCATAGATAGACATTCACTTTTAAAAATATTCTCATTAAATATATCTTTTTCATTACGTTATTCATTGCCTTGTTTTCAGCCTACCTATGGTACCAAGATTCTTCTTAATGGTACCTCTCTTTATTTTTTAGTTAATGCACTCAAAACTCATTTGCATAGCATATCTTCACTTCAAAAATTATGTTCCAAACCTTTCAAAATCAGAATCAATCCTCTTATCTTCAATCTTACTTTGCATCCTTGGCACTGAAACATTTTTGCATATTTTAACCTAAAATAGAATCAATCCAAATTCTGTATTGACAAAGCATTCAGGTTAACATATGCTATCACTCCCAATTACACTTCCATATATAATCTTTGCATTTGAACCAAAGATCGGCTCACACTAATGCTACTCACACCTGTATAAAACTCAAGATTATTTCTCTTCTCAAACCACTCTGTACATACCAAAGTAACATCCTAAACCTAACAAATGGTTTTATTTTTTGATCTTCCAATTTCAGTTTCGTACTGTTCCTCTTGCCTATCCATTAATTCAAAGACGTCCTGATATATGAACACTCTAATATAATTGCAGCCTAAACCAATCAAATCAAGAAAACATTGCCAATCACGCACACTTAGGAGATTGGGAAATTATCATGCTTTACTCAAAAACTTACCATTCTTACTAATACCCGATTCACCCACGATACACCCAAGAAATTTCACCTCCCTTGCCAACAACATAGAGTTCTTAAATTTAACCAACGTCTATTGGATGTATTAACAGCCCCTCAAGCAACAGCAAGTTTTCCTCAACAGCTTCACTTACAATCTAAATACCATATATAAAACCAGTCACCCTCTTCCTATCAAACACGGTCTAAACAACAATAATCACCATCTGCAAGGCAGAAGGTGATTTCAAAAATTGATTCTTAGCCTATTCTGTATTTTTGTTGATCTTTCATTATCCTCTTATCTACAATATAACTTATGGGGAATAATATGGAAACTGATACTTTGGGTAGCTCATTCTCTTGTATAAATATGTCCTCTTTGTATATATATATATATATATATATATATATATATATATATATATATATATATATATATATATATATATATATTGTATTTATATACAATAATCGGGAGCCCCTCGAATTTACTGATAGGACGAAAGTACTAAAGCTAATCAAGTCTTGGATATAAAACACGTTTCTCCTGTATCAAAGTTCTTTTTCTCATAATATTTATAGAAAACCTGAGCACAACATTACAGGTGTGATAACATCAAAACTGTTGATTGGGAGGAGGATACAAAGTAAGTTTCCTTGGATGCATCACGAAGTTAATTAAAATTAAGATGTTATAAACACCTGGAAAGTCTACCAAAAGTAAGCCAAGCCATATTTCTCGTTCATCTAGTGTCATGTTATGGTAACAACTTACAATACCTAAGATAAATGGATACCTGGAGAAGGTGTTAATTGTACAGAACTTATTATGGTGTACAAGTTTATATATATATATATATATATATATATATATATATATATATATATATATATATATATATATATATATATATATATATATATATATATATATATATATATATATATATAGATATATAAATATATACATATATATATATATATATATATATATATATATATATATATGTATATATATATATATATATATATATATATATATATATATATATATATATATATATATATGTATGTATATATATAATGCAACTTCATATTGATCTTTCACACATAATTATGAATCATCTAGATCGATCGGATTTCTGGTATGAATAATTTCTGGAATCCATTAAATCAAAATGAGCCAATTGTCCACCAATATGTTCAACCACTAAATATAAATTGAAATTAATTTATAAAGCTAATTCGGAATGATGTTAGATTAGTTCCTAATCGGATGGAAAGTGGCAAGCATCCTGAAATATTATATTTGAAAAGTTTGTATAATTTCTAGTGAAGGTGAGGGAGATTTATGAATGTCACTTGGAAAGGAATTGTAATTTAAGTAATATATGGATGATTCTATATTTGATTGTCCTCTTATCATTATGGCATGATACAAGAAAATGGTAAAAAAGGAATCTTGGTTTCTGTTGATGATTTCCATTTCTTACCATATGGAATGATTATTTTTTCTCCTACTCATTGCCTTAGCTTGAGAGCCTTGAAATTTTATATTTTTGTGCAAAAACTTAGATGTAATACACTACCACTCTCGTTCAAAGAAATCAAAGTTCTTGTCGTGAAAAGGTAAATTTAGTTTCATCAGTGTACAAAGGTCTTCTGACAGACGGATGCAACAAAGGAACGCAACGTAAAACCTGGGGAGGTTGGTTTAGATGTGGGAGAAACGCTGCAATAGAACGTTAACATAATGTGTTTTCTACATATAATTTTGAAGATTGACTTTAATACCCTACATCAGATATAAGGTAAGAAGGATGGTAGGGTAACAACTGTCTATAGCAGGTGATAGCTTCTATGACGTCATGGAATTGCAAAGGACTTGCATGCTCTCAGCAACAGATATCCATTACAAATTGATTCGGTGCAACAGGAAAATTGGTTAAAATATAGTAAGATATACCTGAAATAAACAAGTTTTACTAGAGTTTAACAAAACGTGGAGTTCGTTGTGGGTAATTCAAATTAACCAGTGTTAGAATATGAGAAATTCAGATAATTTCTAAAAACTTATTTTTCACCTAAATAATAAAACTATCTTTAAATTCATCTTGTCATGTACAAATAATCTATTTCAATTCCAGAGTAAGAAAATGAATATATAATATTCTTCAAATATCAAAAAAAAGAAAAAAAATAATAAAAAAATAATATTTTGTGTCATTTCATTTGAGCTTTCTGAAGGTCCCCTGATGCAGTCATATAAGGTCTTACTCTTCATCATTGAGAGCATTTATTAAAACATTCTTTGTTTTTCCAATCATTCAAAACTTGGTCTTCATTCAAAGTGTACCGCACATGTTTCAGACACACTCGTAAACTGTAAAAGTATTTTTTTGGTGTGTGTGTGTGTGTAACTCACTTGCCTCCTCACTGTTAACAATACATTTTTAAACCTGCCTTTACATGAATAGTCATGTTTGAGTTTTTGGGACATTCAAGACTGGAAACTCTTGTATTTAAACTTCCAATCTGATGGAAAAGAATCAGTTGCTTTAATCTCAGTTACAACGTATCATCCTTTTCGCTGCCTTCTGTCTTCCCTCTCTCTTATCAACACACTTCGCCTCATTAAAACTGACACCCCTTATAAGCAGAGAAGGGCTTGCTAGGGTCAAGCATGTCAAAGTCCAGTTTTTCCAGAAAGGCATACCTTGCTCAATCAGTAAGGCAGACAATGTCCTCGCAACTACAAAATTTGCAGCTGCTATGAACAAATCTGTGAGAGATTTTACGTAAAAAAAAAAAGGTGTAAGTAAGGTTCAAGACCCTCACCTAATCCTGTTTAAGTGTTAAATATCAATGGAATTTTCTCATTCCTGAAGACATATTGCAAGTTCCTCTCCCATTTCAAACTCCTGTTAAATGTTGCTCACTTTCTGTTAGTCAATGAGCCCTCTTTCTCATCCCCACCTTTGTAACCCACCCCCTCCGACCTCACTCTCTACATCAGCTTAACACTGACCCCTACACCCTACAACTCATGTTGTACACAGAAGTTTTCAGTCCACAACTTTGCCAAATGCCTAAGTATCCCACCAAACATGGTATTTTTTACCATATCAACATGACGAGAATCAGTATTCAACAGATTCAAGAGTCTGGCACAAGATTGTTATTATTATTATTATTAAGATTTGATCTACAACTGTGTTTGGAAAAGCAGAATGCCGGTAGCCACAAAGTTCCAACTAGGAAAAGAAAGGAAATAACAAAACATCAAATATGATATACATAAATAACTTACTGGATCTGTTATAATGAAGAGAAGATTGCTGACTGATCGATTGATATTGAGATATCTGGCATCCTGACCTCTAAGTTCATTGACGCCGAAAGAGAAGATGAATAAGGGCAACGTTTGATGGAACACTTTAGTGAGGTTATTAATACGAGATATGAATGGAATAATTTTATTTATAATCCTGAAACTTATGAAAACCTCGATGTGCCTATGATTGAATTTATTGTGTTTGAAGCCAAGCTAATCCTAAAGAGACTAAAGAGATGGAAAGCATCGGGATACGATCGAATAAGTGCCTTGATGATGCTGGCCGAAAATGAAGTGACTCCCAGACTATTTACAAGATTATATTGTAGAAAGTGGCAAGAAAAGGCATAACCTTGTGAATGGATGTAATGAGTGTAGGTCAAAATGACAAAAACGTGACTCGTGACTGATTGCAATAATTACAGAGGCATAACACTCACATCAGTTGTTATGGAAATATACAATATGCTCAACCTAAAGAGACTGGAGAGAAAGATTGATGAAACGCTAAGAGTTGAATACAAAGGGTTTAGTAAATATAGAAGTTGCATTGACCAATTGTTATTTTGAGACGTTGTACAGCAATGCTTAGAATACAGACAACCACTTTTGATTGCTTTTGGGAACAATAAAAAAGCCTTTGATAGGGTGCACTGGCCAATTTTGTGGAGAGTCTAGCGATTTTATGGAATTCCTTTTGAATATGTAAATTTGATGAAGTTTCTCCATGAGTAGAGCAAGTGCAAAGGAGTCTTATCAAATGAATTTCCAGTGATGAAGTTGTCCTTGTTAGCAGAACACCACCTGATTTGCAATGCTTGCTTATCAGAATGCCTGAAATATAAAATGAGGTTCGGCTGAGGATGAATAGAAGAAAGGCAGAGATAATGAGAATAGAGTATGCAATGTAAGATGAATTATCATTGAAAGGTGAAAAGGATTAATGAAGTAAAATCTTTTAAGTATCTAGGAACTATGATTTCCATTACAGGGTCTTTGTAATTAAGGTTTAGTGAAACATTGAAAAAAGAAGCAAATCAAACATATGGCTAGGTTAAGTAGAATTTGGAAATCAAATCGCCTAAAAAATCATCCTAAATGACAATGAAACCTTTGTCAATAGATTTAGTAAATTTAAGAACAGAGCCCTCAGAAGGATAAAGTGAGTTAAAAGTCAGGACAACATCAGAAATGAAACTATAAGAGAGATTACTCGAGTGCCATATGTGGATGCGATCATGATGAATGGTATATGGAGATAGTTTGGACAAGTTCTTTGCACTTCCCAAGAGAGATTAGTTCACAAAACGTTCAGCTGGACTCCTTAAGGAACTAGAAGATCTAACCGAATTCCATTGCACTTGTAGGCGTTCAAAGAGATAATGATGTCATGAATAAAACATACAAAATTTTTCAATATCAGCAAAATTGTCAAAATAGTTCAGTCATGTATAAAATGGAAAAATGGAACTTTTTGTTCAGCAGAGATTAACCTACAGAATGTTTTGACTTCTGTAGCTCCGGATATTCAACTACTGTACTATGGAGAATATTCCATTATCTGGTCAACACTCTAAGAAAGTACTACACATATTTTGCTTGATGGATGTTACGAGATTGTGTAGTCTGGGAAGGTCAGACTGCATATAATGACCAGAATAGCTAAAAATCTTTTGCATTTTGCATGAAGAACTAACTGAACAATGGTGCCACAGATTAATCTTAAGATCTGGAATAAAGAATTTAGTAGACCTCAAGATTCTATCCAACAGATTGAGATGATACTCAGCAGCAAGATAGAAAATTCTTCAGGATTCACTAATAACCGAATATCTCATGAAGTCAGTCTCAATTAGGCATTTTTGTGTAATTGAAAAAGAAACAAATAAACTTTCTTAATACTTTTTGAAATTAAACCACAAATATAATATTTTATGAATTGTTAATAGTTAATAAGGCCTTGTCAATGAAAATTTTTCAGTTTGGATTTTCTATTTTTTTAACCTACTTATAATTCTACTTTGAAGTTTTTCTTTAATGTTACACTTCATACCCCCTAGTTTTCTAAGTACACTTATATAAATTTAACCTTTATTAATTAAGTAATTCAGAAGTTAGAAGTCTTTGTTCAAGAGCTGGAATTCATGAAAAAATATGCTTTTGTAATTGAAGGGAAGTTGTAGTGCCCTTTGTTTGAATTGTTTTGATATTCTACAAGTGTTGAGCTTTATTTAATTTGTTTTACTACCCAAGTTGCTGTCTTCAGCAAAGCAAGAATATCCTGGGATTCTTTTACAAGGCACAAAAGTTGGTAATGGCAAGTGTGCAAGGGGGAACAATACCTTGTAACTATAGGAGAAAAGTGATCTTTGTCTTTGGTCATAGTGTGTACAACGTGCAGTTTGGCTATTATCTCTCTCTCTCTCTCTCTCTCTCTCTCTCTCTCTCTCTCTCTCTCTCTCTCTCTCTCTCTCTCTCTCTCTCTCTCTCTCTCTCTCTCTCAACTGTTTGATCTTTTTTCACCTTTATTGTGAAAAGTGTAGGATTCCTTTCTTTTTTTTTAGTGCTAAAGCAATAATGTACTATGCCCTAATATCATACCTCTTGGAGCAGTATTCTCCATTGCCAGCCGTCATATAGCAAGAATTTTTCAGCTCTTTCTACAATGATTGAGGGACCAAAAGGCTTTGCTTGCCCACAAGGAAATTTCCAGTGTCTCTCGGCTACAGCTGGCCGCAGACAGCTCTCCTCGTGAAGTGAATGTTCTTCTTGCCTATTGCCTTCGGTGCATACTCGAACCCGTGTGTGCTGCTATCCCCAATGTCTATATTTTTCCCACAAGGACCTGGCGACCAAAGTCAACGCTCTTATGGATGGCTGCTTCACCACCTTCTAGACCTCCAAAAACTTCTTTAGTCCTGAAGATGAGGACACCTATTTCACATTGACCGAAGCCAGCATGAATTCAGAAGGTCACAGACGACCAACAAGTGAAGGGCAGTAGCGGCGACAAAGATGCTTACAACCCACAAGTACCAAAGCTCGCTTATTCCCAAGCCTACGATCTTTCCTGGTACTCCCTGATGTCCATCGGCTGCAGTTATGCTACTACTACTCCCAATTTGGTGCTACTACGATAAAATGTGCAAATAGTTGTCAGTGGTAAAAAAAACCTGTGACTTGCCATTACTTCCAATGGTGGCCTAACAGTCAATATTTTTTTTTCTTTTACATGAAGCTAGCACTGGCGTGCAAATTTTGGTAGACGTGGGATCTTGCCATTCTTTTCTGCCAATGCCAGTGTCCAGGACAAAAAGTTGTCTGACTAAGTCTGCCAACAACCACCTGGTAGCTGCAAATGAATCTTCACTACCAACACATGGTTAAGAAACCGTCACTCTATCGATTTGAAGCCAGAAAGATATTTGGAAGTTTTTCCTCACTGAACTTACATTTCCAATCTTGGGTACAGATTTCCTCTAATAGTTCCAATTTTTTGCACAGATTTCCTCTAACATTTCCACCTCATGTTCGATATAGCTCACTGATGGTTAGTAAATGTAGATTAGTACTCCTGAACATTCATTCATCGAAATAGAAGAAACGGGCGTTTGTGAAAAGGCCTCAAGCCCATGGTTTTCACCATTGCTATTTGTCCTGAAGAAACACTTACATTTGCGTCAGTGTGGTAATAACAGGTGCCTTAACATGCAGACTGAACCGGATCACTACACCCCCCTCACAAACATTGGAAAGGACCCTCCTACTTGAAAAAAGCAAAAATTTTCTCCATGTATGAACTCCCGAAGGGGTTTTTCAGGTGCCCATAAACCAAGAAGACATCCCCAGGATCAAAATCCCCACCCACTCCGATAATTAAACCTTTAATTACTCCTTTTTTTTTGGCCTTCGTAATGCTTTGGAGCACTTTTCAACATCATAAAGAAGACTTGTTAGGGCACCTCACCTTCTGTCTCTGTTACTTGGAAGACATACTTGTTTTTACTTCCTCCAAAGTGGATCATCTCCGTCATCTATGCATCCTACTCCACTGCCTACAACAGAATGGTCGCTTAGTCCAGTATGGCAATGTACCTTTGGCATCAACAAAGTATCGCTCTAGAGGCACCGCATCCTTTGTGAAGGAGTCCAACCCCTGCTTGAGTATGTAGCAGCAGTTCAGAACATCCTCAAGCCCTCGACCATCAAAGAACGGTAAGAATTATTTTGCATGATCAGCTATTATCACTATTTCATGACAGATATCCCCAACATTCCCCCCCCCCCCCTCTATGCCACCATCAAGGGAAAGCCAAAAGGCATGAATTTGGGTTCTTTCAAAAACTGGCCTTCTGCCACATCTAAAATGCCCTATCAACAGCTGCTGCTCTTACTTTTCCCGTACCACATGCACCTCTCCATCTTTCCACCAATGCTATCAACATTGCTATTGGCAGGGTCCCGGAGCAGTTGGTCAACGACCAGCCTCAACTATTGGCCTTCTTCAGCAGGAAACTGTCTAAGGCAGAATTCAGTTAATCTACTTTTGTCCGTGAATTGTCATTGGTGCACTTGACTTTTCGTCACTTCGGCCACTTCTTGGAAGGTACACCCTTTGGTGCATGCCTTCACTCGACAGTCCGATGCCTGGTCCACCTCTTAACTCCGACATATCTCTGCCATGGCTGAATACAATTTTACCTTTCAGCCCATCCCTGGGAAAAGGAATCTTGTGCTGATGTCCTGTCAAGAAACACATTGGCTCCCATTGACCAGGTAATTCCTTTCAATGCCTTTGCAGAAGCTCAACAGAAAGATTAAGATTGCCTCGCTTGTAAGACATCCTGCATATCCTTCCATTGAGAGGGCGTTCCTCATGACGACTCCAATGCAATCTTCTCTGTGACGTCAGTACTGGTAGGCCTAGACCACAGATACCCTCTTTAATCCACCGATAAGCTTTTGATTCAGTTCATGACATTTCACATCCCTTGCGCAGTTCTACTGCAGAGCCGCTGAAGACAGAGTTCATATGGCTTTTAATTATTATGGATGCTCAGGACTGGGTCAGTGACTGTACTTCATGCCAAACCTCAAAAGTACATTGACACAATGATTCAGGAGTGAGCACCTTTCCTCAACCTCAGCGGTTGTTGTTGTAGGTCCCTTACCCTCCTCACAAGAACCTTGTTACCTGTATACTGCCATCGACTGCTCGACTATTTGTCCTGAAGTCATTCCCTGTGAAACTCAAACGTTTGGCTAGTGTAAATCCGCGTTACTCACTAGATGGATAATGGGATTTAGTGCCCCTGAGCATATTACTTCTGACAAGGATACAACTTTCCACTCTCAATTTTTGATATCATTAGTGAATCTCCTTGGTGTCGCCTTTAATCAAATATCCGCATATAACCCTGCAGCCAAGAATATGGTTAAACATTTTCACCATACCCTCAAAGCAGTTTTGATGTTCCGCTGCAATGACTAGTTTACACAGCTTCCCGGGGTCCTTTTGGAACTAAGGACTACTCCTTAAGACGAGCCGGGATGTCTCAGCAGCTTAAATAGTGTATGGTAACTAATTGGTCCTCCCCGCTTATTCTACTCCGTCTGCAACCTCCTCCCACCATATCATGTGCCTACATCATATTGTGGGAAAATTTATTCCACGCTGCCAGAATTACAAGCTCCCAGCTAAGCAAAACATTCCAACAGATCTGCACTAGCCAGCGCAAATTTTCGTGCAAAACACGCTAGTAAGCCACAGTTAACGCTTCCTTACACAACCCTTTTTTTGTGATCAGCCGTACGCAAACATGTGGGGCAAAGAAGAGACTGGGTCTCCATTGATTGCCTATAACCTCCATATCTCCTGCCAATGACCGCCTATACTAGGTCTCTCAAGAGTGATGGGCCCTATGTCACATGTATGGCTTTTTACTTTTTCTTTCCAGAGGGGAGTTCGGTGTGAATGACCTTACATGTCAGGATGCCTCAAAAACTTGAAATCAATCAACCAGGGGGAGCCATGCACCACACGCATATCACACACTCATACACTGTAACTGTATTTTTTTTTCTTTTTTTTTTTGTATGTTGTAGTTATTGCTCTCCCGTTGCACTTATAATTTGCTTCGGCCTGTATGTACTTACATCAATCTTTTTGAATTTTTAAGACCTACTTTCAGTGAAATTGTTGTTATAAAAGCTTGCTGTCTGCTGAAATGAATTTAGTTGCAATTTTCAAGTCTCCAATTTACCACCTAACTGGTGCATCCACAAACCATTTGCACTTAACATTTAGAATGACGAATAGACATGTCGAATCCATGTTATCTCAACATTTGGTCAAACTTCCATCAAACAATCTTAGGACCATTATATTTACCCTCACATAGGCAACTTCACTTGACAAATCATTCTTGATGCAGTATTGCTCATTTCTTTATTGCAAGGTACTGCGTTCGTTAATATACTCATATGATCTATCATAAAATTTCTTCCTGCATCAATGTGTTCTCATAAATGCAGCCAATGAAAAACAATCAAATATAAACATTTCAAGAGCTCTTTTCCATATCATCTCAAGAAAGGTTGCCTTGCATATTCTCATTGATATATTCTTTTCTAACTTTCTTAACACATATTCTCTACATCCCTATTCATTTGACATAACCCAGGCGTAAACAATCTCTTTCTAACATATACTCCCACAATTATCCTTTACTAATTCCCAATATCTGTCATGCACTAACATATATAATTAGCTTCATCCATAGGAAATTCAGGGACTTACAAATATCAATCCTCATTCCACATGTAAGAAATTAACGACATTGTTACAAACAATAGATATTTTGATAATCTAACTTTACACTTGCTAATCATAAGGCCATTCTTCTACCCTAGTATATTTCAAAATACATTCATGTAACTTATTAATTTCTAAATATTCATCTTGCATATTTCCACCTCTTCTTTAATCATTAAGTTATCTCCAGTCATCATATCATTCATATCAACAGAATTTGCCATAAAAACTATATTATTACCTTTACTTTACAGCCATTCTTCTTTGAGTAAAATTTTACAACATGCCATCTAAACATACGAAGTCCTATAAAAAATCGCAGGGAATTTCATTCTCATATATCATAATAATAACATATTCCACTTTATTACTCCAAATTTTCACCTTCAACAGTACCTCTTCCCCAAACTAGTAAAGTTCCTGACTTATTCCTGAATTGTTATGCTCATACATTGTCCATTTATTTCCTAATCCTATCTATCATATTCTGCAATAACCATTGCATTCAATAAAGACCCTTGAGCACCCATATCAATCATATTGCAAAATTCAGTCTCATATATTTTCACATATTTCATAATTCTTCCGTTTGCATAATGCATAATGACATTTACTCGCTTTGCGAATTCGTCAAATACTTTGTATTTTAATTTTCATATTCACTCCCTTCGATACTAAGCCCCTCACACAGTTCTCACTAACTAAATACTGTCATCCAACAGTATATCAAATTCTTGAAAAATATTCTCTATCATTCTCCTTATATGATATGCAAGTGGGCTGTTACTTTTTTTAAAAGAGAGACGAGACAACTGAAACACAGCTTTATTAATCAAAGGACAAGCCTATATACAAGTACATGTGTGCAATAACCTCAAAAAATTCAAATCAGCTAATGCATTAAAAGGCAAGCTTTGAACATGTTCTATTATCAGTGCAGTGGGAGAGCTAGATATAAAAAAAAACTAAATACTTTAACAGTGTACGATAGTGTGTAAAACATGTGTGTTACATTTCTACCTCCCTAAAAATGACATATATATGAAAAAGACCACCTTGATCTTGAGAGGTGCACTACAGACAGTTCATCTTGCAGTAGATACGTATTTTGAATCACTAAGCCTTCATTGTGCTAAAGATCAAAAGAATAGTGCCAATGTAATGTTACATTAGTGGGTGCTTGCTATGTTCCATGCGCGGGAAAATGGGTGATGCCTTGTGCAAATCTGTCGATATGCGTTGCTCCCCTCTGGGCTCGAATTCTAGCTGAATGGAGAAAATTTTCCCAAAACCTGACGTAGGCTCTAGAGATTTTTGGAGGAGGTTGCTGTCACAAAAAAAAATACTGACAAGGAAAACCAACGGTCGCCATACACCATTTCTGCCAAGACATCCAGGATATCTTCAGAAGTTGTCCTTATTTCGAGGAGCACCCAAGAAAGCTGAGTATAACAGTTAGAAATATAGCATGGGGACGAAAAAGCTGATTTGAGAGTTTGATAAAAATGTTCAACGATTCAGTTGAATACAGGATTGTAGGAAAATTTATGATTTAGAATGATGCCCGGGTGATTCACTAATGAGATCTACAATTGAGAGGTGAAAGTGGTATCCCTGTCAGAAGTAATATGCTCAGAGATAATAAACTTCGTCATCCACACTGAGAGTAAGGTGGATGTACATGAGGTTGGCATTGCAGTTTGCATGGGGATTGTTTCAAGCTTATGAGTGGCGCTCTAAATGACAGTAAACAGGTAACAATAAAGTTGTAAAGTGAGGAGGAGACCTACTGCATCAGAGTGGTTGTGAGCTGAGGTTGAGGGAATGGGATGACTCCTGTATCAGTGTCTCGATATAATTTTCAAGTTTGTCATGAATTTTGTCATTAAGTAATATCTTTATTAATGCTGTGCTAAATCAAATTTGTCATTAGTAGCTGTGCAGTAGATAGGCATGATAGATGTGAAAGGGCATGAATGATATCAAACACCTGATGGTGCATGAGGGCAGGTATGCATATTTGTGACCTTCCAGTACTGACATAAAATGAGGTGATGTTGAGGCTGTGAAGGCAATGTCATCCTAATGAAGGGATGTGCATGATGTCCTAAATGCTTGATATGCTGGATATTATCTTTTGGCCTATACCAAGGCCTTTTAATCCAATCCCAGATGAATGGCAGCCAATATATTTCTTGACAGGGTATAGGGAACACGATTCAATTTCACAGGGATACGCTTAAGGATGCCATTAAGATCATAACGGGAGAGAGTAGTCGACGTTGACAAGCCGACCAGTCGTCCGACTTTCGAGTGAAGGTATACATTAGAGGAATATAGTCAGTGCGAACGACAAAGGACCTACCTTCTAAGAAGTGGCAGAAGTGATGCACTTAAGTCAATTCTTTATCAAATGTAGACTATCCAGATTCCACCTTAGAGAGTTGCCTACTACAAAAGGCCAATGGGTGAGGTGAACTGTTGACCACCTGCTCGAGCAATGCACTAATAGCAATGTCGTCGTCATTGATGGAGATAATTAGAGAGGCATGTAGCGAAGGAAAACTGCGATAGCCGTGTTTGATAGGGAATTCTTTGCATTGCACAAAGCTGCATCTAGAAGGGAATATCACTTCAGGTCTTTTGACTTATCTTTGAGGGAAACGTAGAGGGGAATAAGAGTAGCAACGAAGGCTGCCAGGAACCAGCGATAATGGTTGATCCTGAGCTAAAATTCTTGCAGTGTTCTGAGGGACATTGGCATGTGGATGTTCTGAACAGTTCGTATATCGGTGGGGGGTGTGGTTGAACTTTTTCAGGAATGATGAAGTACCCTTAGAACAATACTTTACTGGTGCCAAAGGTACACTTGTCTTACCCGACTACAAGGCCATACTGTTGTAGTTGATCAAGCATGACTCGCAAGTGACTAACGTGTTCCTCTTTGGAGGAGGAAAAAGAAGTGTGTCATCCATGTAAACACACTCTGAAGAGCTAGATCCCACAGGATGTCATCCATGAGGTGTTGAAAAGGAACCCCAGCATTACGAAGGCTAAAAAATTGATAATTGCAGCTGCATATAACGGAGGGGGTGGTGATGGAGATCTTAAGGAGTACTTATGTGTTCATTGGCATCTGATAATATCTCTTCAGGAGGTAAACATGAGGATTTTTTTTTCTTTTTTCGTGCACTTAAGAGATACGGCGGTGAAGTTTTGTAGGGGTAGTTAATCCCTTCTGTCTGCATGTTCATATACCTGTAATCCCTACACAGACGCAGGGAGGTATCTTTCTGAAGGATGATATGTAATGTCAACAACTATGAGCTTTATTGCCTTTAGGCAACGACCCATTTTTTAAATTTTGGCAAACTTTTTTTAGTGACAGCGAAACAATTCACCGCAAGATGCTTTAATCTGGTGAAAACTGACGACCCCACTGTCATAATAAGGTGAAAAAATACAATGTTTATTTGGGAAAGTGGGCGTTTGTTGAAGTTCAGAATGGAAGACTTCTGGATATGATTTGATGAAGTGGGCATAGGCATCTGTTGGTGAGCTGACATGGAAAGTAATTTTGGAGGGGGTGAGTTGAAGAGGTGTCGACGATTGTCTATGATCACTAAACATCGGTGAAGAACCATGACCAGGTGGATATGGGCAAGGAGATCCACAGCGTGAATTTGCGATGTGACGTCCACATCGAGAAACTTCAAATAATATTTGACACTCTCAAAGTTTAATGTAACAATCTCTTAACCCTTGGTGGAGATCGCAGATACATTGGCAGTTAAATTTGGACTTTTGAGGCTTAGACAGACTACTTCATCGACTATTGGAGACTGGCCTTGGTAGAAGATACGAGCAAACACTGTTATGTACCAAAAAATTCATGCTGTACCTGCATCTTATAGATAGAAATGACTACAAATAGGGGAAGCCACTGCCTAAAACACTGGTCTACTTACAAGTTTTTTGGCCACGGATAACTATTTGCAAATTTCTTCATATAGCCGTAAATTTGTAATAGTCAGTAAGTGGCTAGTGAGGTCTTAGGTTGGGGTGTAAGCTCCGGGTATAACATATCGATGGTGGGCGACTTTCTCGCCACTGCGACATAGGGCAGGGTGTGTCTGTGTCCAACCATATTCCATCCGACAACATTCGTGTAAACTTCAGTTGATGTTAAGAATTTTTCATCTCCATCAGGGGTAGGGGCATTGATGGAGGTTTTGAAACTGGTTAAATGGTTATCGTCAAGTGCGTTAACTTTGGTCATCAGGTCCTTCAGGGGCAAAATATAGACATCAGGATGGTAGCGCGTACAGGTTCTGATAGGCGTCTTACTCAAAGGGCCTAAAGTAGGCTCACCACCTGAGGAGAGCCATTTGTGGCTGGTTGAAGGACAAAAATACTGTCAATTTCCTGAGGGCAAGCAAAGACTTTTGGTTCCCAAGGAGTTGTTGAGAGAGCTGAAAAAGCTTGGTTATACGGGCGGCTGACAAAGGCGAGTACTGATCCGTGATGTATGTTATCAGGGCGTCATATATTGTTGGGGTGTCCCTTTGTTCACAAAGCTAATAGGAGATTTCTCAGACGGTTTCCTTGGTGATAGCTGTGTTTACATAGTCTGCTTTTCGTGCTCTACCTAGTCATAGCCCTTTATGTGAAACTGAAACTTGCTGCACTGATATCAAGTTAATGTCCCTCTACTGTTGTGAAGATGGCATGGATGTATGAGTTAGGGGCGGCATAACCAAACCATATGCCACAGCAGTGAAGGTGGAGGCCAGAGGGAGCTGTTCCTCTGGTGAACACCAATTGTGTGATTGGGCGGGTAGGTTATAGCAGAGAGGCGAGAGGAATGAAACTAAACTTTTTTAAACAGACAATAAGCCTATATATAAGTACTAATAAGCAGTAACCTCAAAAAAATTCAAACCAACTAAAAGGTTCTTTTGTCTGAGCAGGGGGAGAGCGAGATATACAAATAAGTATTTACCGATACAGTGTACGGGCGTGTGTGAAACATTTGTGGTACAGTGCCTGATATTACATTGGTTGATTCCGTACAAAATACAAATACACATTTACATGGTACTGCATACTTACCACTATTTTTTTAGTTAATCCACTCAAAACTCATTTGCATAGTATATCTTCAATTTGAGAACTCTGTTCCAAACCTATTCCTTCAGATTACCTTTGAAAATTAAAATCAATCTTCTTATCCTCAATCCGACTATGTATCCTTGACATTGAATGGGCTAGAACATATCTGCATTTTTTAACCTGAAATTGAATAACTCCAAATTCTATATTGTCATAGCAACCCTTACATTCATGCTAACATTTGCTATTACCTCCAATGGCTCTTCTCTATATACTCCTTGCATTTGAACCAAAGATCGGCTCAAACTAATGCTACTCATACCTGTATATAACTCAAGCTTATTTCTCTTCTCACGCCATTCTGGAAATACCAAAGTAACGTCTTTAACCTTTCAAATGCTTTTATGTTTTGATCTCCCAATTTCAGTTTTGTACTGTTCTTCTTTCCTGTCCATTCATTCAAAGACTTCCTTATATCCGAAGATTCTAATAAACTTGCAACAGAAACCAATGAAATCAAGAAATTATCGCCAATCACACATATTGTGGAGATGGGGAAATTATCATACATTATTAAAAAAATTACCTGAATAACCCATGACATAACTAAGAAATTTCACTCCCTTGCCAAACAACATAGACTTCTTAAATTTAACCAACGTCTATTGAATGTATTAACACCTCCTCAAGCAACAGCAAGTGTTCTTCAACAGCTTCACATACAATCAAAATACCATATATAAAAGCAGTCACCCTCTTCCTATCAAACATAGTCTAAACAACATTAATCCCCCTATGGAAGGCAGTAGGTGAATTCAGATATTCAAAACTTAAGCTTTCAAACTGAAGATGAAAATGTACAGTTAATAATGTTGTGATGGGCCTGTTCCTTTATGCCAGAGGCTTCTGATAAAAGTCACAAACTAAATCTAATTCAGTAAACACTTTAATAGCCTCCTATATAGACAATCAAACACCACAGTAATCGAAAAAATTCTTTAACAGTCACATCATTAATCTTTCAATTTTACTTAAAAAACATATTTTGATTAAGAATAGTTCTGAATATATCTTGTTTTATGTTGGTCAAATATCTAAAGGCATCTCTGTTGGAATTAAGGAGCATAAGATGGAAATTTCTTGGGAATCTCTTAATATTACAAATGTATAATTTTTTTATATATTATGAAACTTCATATTGATCAATTCCAATCATAGTTATGAATCCTATAAATCATTCCAATGTTTGTTATGAATGAATTTCTGGAATTTGTTATACCAAAATAAGCTAATTTTCACTTACGTGTTCAACCACTGAATATAAATTCAAATTTGTTTTTAGCCTATTTCAGAATGATGTTAGATTAGTTCTTAATCGGATGAAGAGTGGTAAGCTTCCTGAAATATTAGATTTGAAAAGTTTTGTATAATATCAAGTGAATGTGAAGGAAATTTTTTAATGTTACTTGGAAAGGAATTGTAATTTACGTAATTTATGGATGATTTTATGTATGATTGTCTTCTTACCGTTATTGCATGATACGAGAAAATGTTAGAAAGGACTCATGGTTTCTGTTGATGATTTTCATTTACCACCATAGAGAATGATTATTTTTTCACACTTATTGCCATATCTTCAGAGCCTTGGACTTTGCCTCTGAATGAGGCTGTGAGAATATCATAACTGAAGCTACTCAGAGTAACTCTTTGAAGATAGTATACACTGACTCCCCTATCATTATAACAAGTGAGGTGGGTTCTCCTTTGTAATAGGTGATTATAACCTAATTTCTTTAGTAATGAAGATTGATCAGTGTGGCCATGATGTATCATATTCATGTAAGTTATATATAAGATCTTAAGCAAACTGGAATGGCATTCTAAGCGAGTTTTCAAGCTATAATGGGTCACAATTGTACTATAATATTAAGCCTGTTATTCTTAGGAATTAGAATCTGGTCAACATAAATGACAGGCAAATCCCTTCTCGTGTACTGAAGTACCGAGTGAAAGACAAAGACAAGTTCAATGATGATTGTAGACTTACTTATTTGGAGAAGTAGGAGGCCTGTCAACTTCGGAAGTGTTAGGGATCAGATTTTACTTGGAACATCTATACCCACCTAAGAGCTTATCCTTCAACTGAAAGCGAGTAAACTTTTAACATAAGAAAAACGTTTTCCAGTAAAAATCAGGAACATAAGTGGATGACTTTATTTGGTGAAGAGGTAACAGTTGCTCCTTTACTCAAACCAGATGGCTGTGTCACTCACTGTCCAAAGGAAAGAGCAACACTTTTCGCTGATATGTTTACCAGTTAGCAAAGTAAGGCGGCACTTGATCTTCTTAATTGTAGTTTCCGGAAGGCTAAACAATGTAATATAACATTTCCTCTCCTAAAATTAGAGCTCTCTCGATGTACCTTGCTTCTTATGAAGGTCTAGACCCAAATGGTATTTTTACTTTATTTATTTTTTTTTTTCATAAAGCCTACACATGTCTTACTTCTCAAAATATCTGTTAATTTCCTATATTTGGCTACAAGAGGTTCGGAAATTTTACATGATTATGTAGATGTGCTGTGGTAGCTCATTCCCAGCTAATCACCATCCAATTTCTACAACTTTCATATTATATAAAGTTTTTGAACAACTTTTCAAAAATCGTTTAAAGAGGTTTGCTGAAGTTTATCATCTGTTCCCTAGATAGCAATTTGGCTTTTGAAAAGGCCTTGGAGCTTGATTTTCGTGCTTCATGTGACCGTGTTACTCATGATAATCTTGTTTTCAAACTTAAAATGTTGGGAGTGGTGGATCTTTTCTTATTATAATTAGTAATTCTTTAAGTAATAGATCTCAAAAAGTTGTTGTTCATGGGTACCATGGTGAGTCAAGGAATGTGATGTCTGGTGTTTCTCAGGGTAGTGTTCCTTGGACCAATTCCTTCACCTTATTGGATGTCTGGTTTTTTGAAGTCCCTTAAGGGCGATCAAGTTAAAATCGGGGAAAGATGCAAGTTATATAACTTAGAGTTGAGCTCTAAAATAACCCAAAGAACGAGTGTAAGTAGATCAAAAGTATTTTGTCTTTAACATCCAGATCTCAGTTTCGGACACATTTTTTTTTTAACAGAGTATGACACTTTTAAAATTATAAGTATGACTCTTCATAACAAATTTACTTTTAAGAAACATATTCGGTCTGTCTTTTGTTGAATTGCAAAAAAATAGTTCATTTAGAAAGTCTTTTATGATTTTTGGCATTCAATCTGTACCCAAGAATTGTTTTAACTCATTTCTTCTACATTGTTTAGAGTATTCATTTCCTGTCGGGTTTTCGCTGCTGAATCTCATCTTAATTTGTTGGCCAGGAACTTTCTTTCGGTCTAATCAATTTCTTATTTTTTTATGCAGATATTAATTTCTGGGCCCCTCATTCAGTTATACTGTTATTGGTGTTGCATAAGATTTTTCATGTTTATGGACAGGTTGACCTAAGTCTCTTCCTATACTTTATATATGAAAAATCTATTTTAATGTCGTTATTGTTCATGAAATACTTTTTTTCAATTCTACATGGCTTCTCTTCTCGTTAATTTATTTCCTTATTTTCTTCTCCGTTGTAGTCCTTGGGCCTATATCATTCTGCTTTACCAAATAGGGTTGTAGCTTAAGTAATAATAATAATAATAATAATAATAATAATAATAATAATAATAATAATAATAATAATAATAATAATAATAATAATAATAATCTAAATTCAGAGCACCATATTTATCGACAGCAACATCATTGACTACCAGATGACTGATATATGTTCTTAATATCACACCATTCCTCATTATTTGTTTGCCTTTCGTTTTTAAAGTCTCTAAGACTACAAATCAAATCCTATATTCGATTGCTAAGGTTTCTCAGTGCTCTTCTTCTAGAAGCATAGTTGTATCAAACCTAGGTATTCTATCTACCTTTCTTTTGGATGATAAGTTAGGACTGGAATATGAGAAAAGCTATTAATATGCACAAGCTGCATGTTGTAATATAGAGCATATGAAGTTTGTGAATATTCAAGATAATTTACCCTGAGCTAAAAGAGTAGGACTTTTGAATTTCAGTCTTGTTCTATTGCATAATATGTGACAACGTTTATCAGCTGCAAGTCATGATTTGCAATGAAGACAACATTTCTTAATCCTACACAAAATGCTATTTTATCTAGATATTATCCTGTGTTGCATTCTTCCTTCTTTTTTTAGGAATTGTTTACATGCTATGACTTAACCAAGGCCCTAACATTAAACAAATTTATATTTCTGGAAAACAATAAAATTTAAAGAAACATTCTCAGATGTTACCCGATTTTTTTTTAGCAAGCATGATGCCATAGTTTCTTGAACAAAGTAGTGATGCTGACCATCTTTTGTATTTCAAGCAATAACTTTACAATTTAATCCTTGCTTTTGTTCTTTTTTTAATTGTTTATTACAGTGAAATTCTCATTTTTTTCTATTTAAAAAAAATATATAATTACATTTCAGTGCTTTGTTATGTTATTGTTTGCATTTTATATATCTTATACCCGGTAGTAAACAGTGATGTATTTATTTTTTTCTCAAATAAGGGATGAGATTAATTTTGAAAAACATGAATATAACAAGAAAAAAGTACAATGAAATTCATAAAAAAAAAAAAAAAAATATTCGCTTGATGTTATAAACAATGAACTGTGTGAATCCCAAAACTGTAGCTGAAAAATAATTTCCGAACCCACCGATACCGTTAATACAATCTTTGCAGCTGCTCACAGAGTAATAATTATTATTAAACTGAAAAAAAAATACTAATAAAATGTTCCATTTGTTTTCGGTGCATAGCCCTAGTACTGCCTATCTTTGAAATTTTATATTCTTGTGCAAAAATTCAGATGCCATACATTACCACTCTCGTTCAAAGAAATCAAAGCTGTCGTCATGAAAGGATACATTTAGTTTTATCAGTGTACAAAGGTCTTCTGACAGACTGATGCTACAAAGGAAAGCAACGTAAAACCTGGTGAGGTTGGTTGAGATGTGGGAAAAAAATGCTGCGATAGAACCTTAACACAATGTGCTTTCCAGATGTAACCTAGAAGATTGACTTAAATACCCTGCCCCCTAATATCATATATAAGGTAAGAAAGATAGTAGGGCAACATTGTCTCTAGCAGGTGATAGCTTTTATGGCGTCATGGAATTGCAAAGTACTTGCAGGATATCAGCAACAGATAACCATTACAAATTGATTCAGTGCAACAGGAAAATGGCTTAAATTATAGTAAGATATTCCTGAAATAGTCAAGGTTTGCTAGTGTTTAACAAAGCGTGGAATACGTTGTGGGTAATTCGAATTAATAAGTGTTAGAATATGAGAAATTCAGATAATTTCTATAAACTGATTTTTTTACCTAAATAGCAGAATTGTCTTTAAATTCATCTTGTCATGTAAAAATAAACTATTACAATACCAGAGTAAGAAAATGAATATATAGTATTCTTAATATGTGAGAAAAGAAAGAATTAATAAGATGATAATATTTTTTTTTCATTTCATTTAAGCTTTCTAAAGGTCCCCTAATGCGGTCATATAAGGTCTTACTCTTCATTATTGAGAGCATTTATTGAAACCTTCCTTGTCTTTCTAATCATTCAAAACTGTCTTCATTTAAAGTTTACCGCACCTGTTTCATACACACTCGGATACTGTAACTGTACTTTTTTTTTCTTTTGTAACTCACTTGCACCCTCAGTGTTAACAAAACCTTTTTAAGCCTACCTTTACATGAATAAGCATATTTTATTTTTTTTTTACATTCAAGACTGGAAACTCATATATATATATATATATATATATATATATATATATATATATATATATATATATATATATATATATATATATATATATATATATATATAACTTCCTATCTGTTGGAATAAAATCAGTTGCTTTCACCTCATTTAAAACCCATCAGCCTACTCGTACAACCGGAGTACTCGCTGCCTTCAGTCTTCCCCCTCTCAGCTATCCCATACTGTTTGATGATGTCAAATACTGAACCAGACTTCTCACCACACATCGCCTCATTAAAACTGACACCGCTCATAAGCGGAGAAGTGTTTGCCAGGGTCAGTGATGCCAAGGTCCAGTTTTCCCATAAGGGCAAGACTTGCTCAATCAGTAAGGCAGACTCTGGAAGAAATAAGATATTAACAAGCAAATGTAGGGCCATGGTCATCACCTTTACACATTTTCCTAAAGGGGTATAATCACATACCCATGAAC
>NC_090758.1:65466594-65496594 GCF_036898095.1 Palaemon carinicauda | reverse complement strand
TGATAACTTTACTAGTTATTCCACATATTTTAATCTTAGTTCTTTCGTAAAGGCAACAGGAGTAAATCCATTAGTTTGGCAAAGCTTGATTTATTACATAACCGGTTGCACATAAGTGTCTGGAAATGCAATTAGAATTCCTTCCAAAACGTCTAAAAGAAGGATTTCTTTTCAAGAGACTAGTGATCAATCCAAATGTGAGGTAGAAAATTACATCTAAAAAACAAAATATTTCATTTGTTATCTCACTTTACTGAATTCTTTAAGGTAATCAACGTTAAATAGGGGTGGGTGGTAGTTGGAAATTCATACAAAACGGCAGGTTTATAAGACAGATAAATAATAAGGTGCTGTTAGCGATAGGGTTATGTCTTTTTTTATGGCCTCTTACATGATAGGTTGTTATTGTTGTATTTTTCCATGATGCTTATGCCATGAAAAATCCTAGATATTCATCCCTAAGTATCGAGATTTCTTGCATGACTAGATAGAGACTTGTACTGCAATTTAGCAAATTTTTTTTGTGGATTTACTAGTTCTGATATAGCGATGAGCTTGTATTCATGCATGTACTAGTGAAGCAAGAAAAATATTTCAATACTCCTATCAGATACGTCCAAGGTTCCTATATGTATACAATGATGCTGGCTGGAACTGCAGTGTAGTTAGCAATCACGTTTGATTTTGTCAGTTCTGAAAAATCCACGATAATCTCTCAGGACGTGCAAACTGTTCCCACCAGGGATAACATTGGTTTGGTACTTCTATGTAATTACCGTTTCTGTTTCTTTTACTGGATACTAAGAAGCAACACAAGAATCTTGTGCAATCCAACATTAAGCCTCTTAGGTAACTGCATACGTTGTATAGTCCTGGTTGTGTGATTGTTGTAGTTTTGGATGGAGTCAAAAGCTCGAATCATGATATAGAGATGTAAATTAATGTTTCCTTTGCTATATCCTTTTCAGGAGTAATGGGAGAATATAGATTATGCAAGTAAAAATATCCAAGTTTTATGCATGCACAAGGTATATAGAATAAGCGAGAGAGGTACAGTCACTTTAGTCGTTGGGGGTAGTTGTGGGGTATTTCCGTGATGCGCCTAGAGGTCTGGGTAGAAGCGGTCAAGGCAAGTACAACCTTGGGTCGAAGGGATTAGGCCTGTCTGCAAGTGTGTGTGATGTCCTTTTTACTCTGTTATCTTGGTGTTCTTTTGAATTCATATAGGTCACTATACTGCACATACAAAATCATGGATTAGTAATTTTGGATCTTTGATATATAATAGAAACCATAAATCAATATGCTTGATAGGACTTAAAAAAATATTCAATTAACATTTGACCTGGTATTTATTTACAAATGTTTATTTACAATTTTACAATACATTATTTAGTAAACTAACATAAATATACATAGATAACACATAACAGTATTCTGGCTTCATAATAGAAATGAGAAATATTTAGTAAAAGGGAAAAAAAATAAATCTATGGCATTATTCTATCCAACGCTTCACATTTTTTCCACTCGATGTTTTCCACCTGTGAAGGAGAAAAATTTTTCTCTAAAAAAACCTCTGCAACATGATGCTTCATTTTTCAAAATCTCTTAATCCTCCTTTCTTTATCGCACTGCTCTTTCTTTGTAAGGAGATAACTTCTTTCTTGAGTAATGCTGTTCAATTGACTCAGCAACTCATTTAAGTGTTGCTGTACAAACCCTTTCTTCACTTTGAGTGTAGTCTTTTCCACAGGGAACATTGTAATCATGAAGCTCATTTTCACAACCTGAAAACATTTCTGCAATTAAGCGTTTCCGATTTTTCTCTTTTATCCTTTTCATTCGAGATATACCAGATACACTATCATCTGAAATGTATAAAGAAAAACATTTTAATATCTCCCTTTTTCTTACACACACATATATAATATATATAATATATATAATATATATCATATATATCATATATCTCTCTAATCTCTCTAATCTCTCTATACATATACATACATATACATACATATATATACATATATATACATATATATATATATATATATATATATATATATATATATATATATATATATATATATATATATATATATATATATATATATATATATATATATATATATATATATATATATATATATATATATATATATATATATATATATATATATATTATTATTATTATTATGTGACTAACCACTGTGCAAACAATTACCCCTTTACAATGGGCGGTAGCTCTCTTCACACTATAAAATAGAAGTCATATGGGTAGACTTCCAAATTCACTTGTTTCTTATTACGAGTGTATAAGATTGTTGATTATGATCAAATGTATCTTCTTAAAGCTGGTTGCAGACAATCGAAGCACCAATAGCAGGATAATTGGAGGACAGGAACAATAAACTATGTTATAAACAAAACTTTAATCTTACGTTAAATAATATAATGAAAAAGCACTTCAAAACAACAATAATAAGCAATGCAAAGTGAATGGGTGAGTAAGGTAGATGAATCTCGTGATGAGAACAATGTATTCTAACAAAATCAATAAATTTGGGGTTACCTTATAACATGTAAGGTAAGAAAACAGGGATGATTTACAGCAGGAAGGCGAGTGTAAACAAAAGATAATGAGAAGAATGGAATGAAGATGACGCTGAAATAAGGTGATGTATTTACAAAGAAAATGGAAAAATAAACATTAGACAAATCAGATATGTTAGCATATGTACAACATATGGGGATATCACAGTCTCCCCTTGTTTTTGTTTTTTTTCCATTTCCCGAGGATCAACCGAGGTTATCCTTGATAATGAGTCTGCCACAATGTTTTCTCGTCCTGATATGGCGATTACTTGGATATTATGTGCAGATAGTATGTATGACCATCTTAAAAGTTTAGGGTTGAGAGTAGTGGACCTATGGAGATGCGACAGAGGAGAGTGGTCGCTGTAGACGTAGATCGTGTCTTGTCCATCAACATAAATCTCGTATCTCAGGATGGTAGCTACGATGGCGAATAGTTCTTTCTCCACAGTGGGCCAATTTAGTTGGGAACCCATAAATCGTCCACTGGAATAAGAGACTGGTAACAGATCAGCTAGTGGGGGCAGGTTTCCTGTTATGGCTGTTATTGGAGCAGGATGCTGTAATAAAATGCCCCCATATCCAAGATCACTAGCGTCTGTTTGGAGATAGAATGGTTTGGTGAGGTTAGGTGCCATTAATATAGGAGGAGATGACAAGTAAGTTTTTAGCTGGTTAAATATTTGATCATGTTGTTGGCTCCAAGAAAAATTTACTTTTGAAGAAGTTAAAGCAAATAGTGGTCCTGTGAATGGTGAGAAATTTGGACTGAACTCAGAGTAATATCCTACCATACCTAGAAATCTTTTTAATTCCTGTTTGGTAGTTGGAACAGGATAAGAAGTTATGGCGCTAATATTTGCATCATGGGGTAATACTTTACCACTGCCAACTCGATGACCAAGGTAATATACCTGACCTTTGCAGAAATTACTCTTTGCTAAGTTGATCGTTAATCCATGTTGTTTCAACCTTGAGAAAACTTCTTTTATCTTTTGAATATGGTTTACCCATGTGTCAGAGGCAATAATGATGTCATCTAAATATACAAATACTTTTTCCAAGTCCTGTAAAATTAAAGACATTACTCTTTGGAAGGTGGCAGGTGCGTTGGCTAATCCGAATGGCATTACGTTATAACTAAATAAGCCAAATGGAGTGATAAATGAAGAAATTTTCTTTGCCGTTTCTGTTAATTTAATTTGGTAATGACCCTTCAACAAATCTATTTGGGTTAAGTAGGTCGAATTACTTACTTGGTCAATGATATATTGTATTCTTGGCAGAGGATACGAATCTTTAATTGTTAAATTATTAATTTTCCTGTAATCGGTACAAAGACGAAATTTACCATTTTTCTTTCCTACTAAGAGACATGGGGAAGCCCATGGTGACGCACTGGGTTCTGCCAATCCTTCTCTTATCAAGTACTGTAGTTCACTTCTTCTTTCATGATACCCAATTTCTTCTGTGATGTTTGATAGAAAGCTTGTTTAATGGGTGCAGCACCTGGTTGTAGTTTGATGTCATGATCTAGCATGGTGCATCAGCCTGGTTTATCTGAAGTTATACAAGGAAATTCATGGAATAAAGCTACTAAAGATTTAAATTTTGATGCAGATAAGGGTTGTAGATAGTCTGATAAGTTTTCCAAGATCTTTGAGTTTTGAGAATCCTGCCATGATGCAGTTATTGGATCATCTGTAAATTGATCCATAGGACAATCTATGTATGGTATGGCATTAGTAATCATTACCATTTTACTTTCAGCTGTTGAGGGAGACAAATAGGCCTTTAAGAGGTTTATGTGGACTAATTGAGTAGACTTACGCTTATCTGGAGTGGCGATTATATAGTTGGTTGGCGAGATACGTTGAGTGATGGTATAAGGTCCCTGGTATTTCTCTCGTAGGGGAGAGCCTGCAATTGGATGGTATAGCAGCACTGCATCTCCTACTTTGAAACTTCTGGTTTTAGCCTTTTTATCATAGTTAATCTTCATCTTCTCTTGAGCTGTTATCAAGTTAGTTTTGGCAATGGAGTGAAGATCTGAAAGTTTCCTGTTGAGTTCTGAAATATATCGGGAAAGAGGTACCTCATTATCTCCCAACTTCAGGATGCGTTCTTTGACTGAACTGAGGATAGTTCGTGGCCGTCCACCGAAGAGTAGTTCAAAAGGTGACATACCAGTAGACTGGTTTCGAACTCCTCGTATGATGTACATGATCAGTTCCAAATCGCAATCCCACTCGTTACCTGAACTATGGATGTATTTCCGGAGAATATTTTTAATGGTCTGGTGAGTGCGTTCTAATGCTCCATTGGTCTGTGGATGGTAAGCTGAGGAAGATACTTGGGTTATATGGTAATCTTTCATAGCTGTTTTAAAAGCATGACTCATGAAATTGGTTCCTTGATCACATTGTAGTTCAGTTGGAAATCCTACAACAGTAAATATGGACACTAGTGACTTTAGGATGTTCTTGGCTGAAATGTTTCTTAAAGGTACTGCAAATGGATAACGGGTAGTTGGGCATAAGGCCTTAAGCAAGTATTCATGTCCCCTTTTTGTCTTAGGCAAAGGGCCTACACAATCTACTATGATCTTACTGAAAGGTTCTTTAGGCACAAGTATAGGTTTTAATGGTGCAACTGGTACTTTCACATTAGGACTACTTACTTTTTGACATGTTGTACATGTTTTTATGTACTCTTTAATGTCATTCTTCATGTTTGGCCAATAAAAGTCTTGACTGATGCGTTCATATGTTTTAGTGATACCAAGATGAGAGTCAGCAGAGTGAGACAATTCTAGGATCAGAGGTCTTATATCCTTAGGAACAACTACCTGGAATAGATCCTTCCAGGTTTCTAGATGACTGTTCTTGCTGGACCTGAATTTTCTCATTAGTAAATTATTATTAATATAAAAATAAGAACACTTGTTGGTATCCTTTGGTTTCACTTGGTTGAAACACTGCTGTAGAGTGACATCTTTCCTTTGTTGATAGCTAAAGGAATCAGGCTGGATCTTATATGTACTCATCAACTCGTTGAAATCCATAGTTCAGAGACTGGCAACGGGTTTGATGATGATTCAGTAGGGGTGTCCTTTTTACTGCTTTGTGTCACTACTAAGCATTCCTCCTGTACAACATTACCTGGAGATACTGCTATTAAGTTTGTTAAGACAACAGAGTTAGCTATGTCATTACCCAGGATTACGTCTACATTCTTGCATGGTAACAGTTCTGGATTTACAGCTACTTCAGTAGTTCCAGAGAAATAAGGACAATGAAGGTTTACATTAATGAGAGGCAACATAGACTTACTGGTTAGGTCATTAACTGCAACATACCTGTGAGTTTCACCTTTAGGTCTTATTACTTTAGGAGAGACGATCGTTTGAGAGGATCCAGTGTCTCTGAGTATGGTTACAGGTTTACCATTTATTTTGCCTGAGCAAGTGAAGGGTGCAAACGCTTGGGACTCGTGTGATGCACAATGGAAGGTCTTTTTCTTCTCCACCTTAGGTTTTGGTTCCTGTTTGGGCAGATTCATTTGCTTAGGAGAGAATTGAGGGGAATTAGGTTTTCTCTTTAAGTATGAAGCTGCACAATGTGGATCAGGACATTCTGAAATATGATGTCCTTCTTGTTTGCAGTATGTACAAGTTTCCTTAGGTCTAGTTTCTCTATATGGAGTTTTACCTACTTTATGAATAAGAGCATAGTCATCTGCCTTTAAAGCGGCTTTCTTAGGGTCAGATTCATTCTGCTCTCTTAGATATACATTAATGCCACCTGGTATTTTCCTTAAGAACTCCTCCATTATTATTAAATCTTTCAACTGCTCAAAAGTTTTGACATGTACTTTGTCTACCCACTTCTGAAACTGTTTAATCTTTCCATTCATCAATTCTAAAAAGGTCTGCTGAACTTGCTTCTGACTATTACGAAATATTTGCCTATATCCTTCCGCAGTAATAGAATAAGCATCAATGATTGCCTGTTTAATTATGAAATAATCATGTTCCTCTAACATAGTGGCACATACAGATAATGCTTTACCTTTAAATGAGTTCCGGATGATCAAATACCATTTGTCCTGAGGCCAATTGAGATTCTTGGCTGTGTCTTCGAACACAGAAAAGTAGTTATCAGGTTCCCGTTCTTCAAATATGGGAAGCAATTTCTGCACCTTGCCCATATCAAAGGGTTTGGGAATTAGCTTACCTTCTTCCTTTTCTTCCAGTCTTATAAATGCCAGATCCCGTTCTGTTAATGTGGCCGCTTCTCTCTCAATCTGCAGCCTAACACGGAGAGCTATGTTTTTCTGTTCACTTTCTTTTTCTTGTTGCTCCAAAGCAGTTGCAGCAGCTTCCACAGCAGTTTCCACCTTGATACGTTCTAGGGAAGCAGCGGCAGCAGCCGTGCGCTCTGCAGCAGCGGCTTTCCTCTCTTCTAACTCAGCGGCGGCAGTTGCGGCTCGTTCAGCAGCAGCGGCTTTCCGTTCTTCTACCTCAGCGGCGGCAGTTGCGGCTCGTTCAGCAGCAGCGGCTCTTTCTCGTTCTTTGGCAACTTTCTCTCGTTCTACCAGAGTTGCGGCAGTTGCGGCTCTTTCAGCAGCAGCGGCTTTCCTCTCTTTTACCTCAGCGGCGGCAGTTGCGGCTCGCATCTTCATCTTTTCCAACTCCAGCTGCAGACTTAGTTTATTCAAGTCACCATTTGGATTGGTAACGGTTAGAGCTCGAACGTCAGCCAATTCTTCTTCTGGAACAATATCTTCATCTACAAGGAAGTTCAAAATATGACTGAGAATTACACATTTTACGGCAGTTGCGGGAACCTGTACATCATAATGGCGAGCTAGATTCTTTAGGTCAGTTTTTGTGGCAACTGTGAGAGATTCCACATGATCCCGTGGTGATACAATAAATTGTTGCAAGTTGAAAGGCATTTTGAATGTCGCCCGTGGCGCAAGATAAGTACAAACTAAAATAAATATCCAAACTTTATAAGAATAAGAATAAGATCATACGATCGCAAAGTAATCTTTTGATCACAGAAATACAAAATAGCGATCACAAAATTACAAAATTATATGATTAAATCACATTACACAAAAATAGCTTAAATACAAAATTGAGTCTCGCGAAACTTACTATACTATTAAACTTTTATTCACCGTTAACAACTGAACAATTTTTTTTTTTTTCACGCTCGAGATCTTGAACACGCGGCTAACTACTTCATAACTACTCAAACGACACGCTTAACATCACAAACTTTTACAACAATTTTACCGAATCAGTAAACAAGGCTTTAAAACGCAAAGGTATTTTTTACTTTAAACATACCTAATTAGCACGTTCTAGTTTACATTTCCTTTTAATTTATACCAGCTTAATACGATAACTTTACAATGTTACCTTTTAATTTATATAAATACTATATTATTCTCGTTGTGATAAAGTATCTAGTTAATAGTCAACACCTAGTTTAAAGTAATTGATTATCAGAATAATGCGCAAACTGGACAAAATACGTAGTATGTGCTTTATAGTTATTTAACACAAGTATTTAAATATTCATTTATCGACACGTAAATGTTATTTGTACACCAAAATAGTACTTTCAACACCTAACAATATATAGGTTAATTTCCTGACTAGAGATAACGATTAGAATTACGAAAATCTCCGAAATTGGAAATTGGCTAATTTCACTTACGAAATTTATGTAACAAAATAAATCACTTTATAATGAAATAGAGATGGAGGAAATTTCACTTATAATGAAACTTAATTTAATAAATCACATATAATGAAATTTGACATATTTCCTTAATATCACTTTTGAATGGCGATTTTAAGAAATGGCAAAATCTTAGGGCTTCATATTTTTTTTTTATGAGAAATCTCTGGGATACGAGATTTGAGTAGGCGAAACTTTAAAAGCTACCTACTGGGGGCATCTTCAATTAATAAGGGTGGTTTAGAAGCTGGACAATCAGCATACCTAAGTCTTAACTATATTAAGCGTGACTTGTTCCTCTTACAACCAAATGACTACCCAGCCATATATTATACATATATGTCTAATGAGAGGGAGACGAGACATCTACCTTACCTTGGAATTATTACTGTCGTCCTTTATCCTTGGTACGCCACAACACAACACTCGATACTGTTCATAATCACTGGAACTGTTCTTTCACGATTCAATCACTTGATATAAATTTGATGAATCATATCGCACATCAGATCCCGGACAGGCCCCCAACTATTATGTGACGAACCACTGTGCAAACAATTACCCCTTTACAATGGGCGGTAGCTCTCTTCACACAATAAAATAGAAGTCATATGGGTAGACTTCCAAATTCACTTGTTTCTTATTACGAGTGTATAAGATTGTTGATTATGATCAAATGTATCTTCTTAAAGCTGGTTGCAGACAATCGAAGCACCAATAGCAGGATAATTGGAGGACAGGAACAATAAACTATGTTATAAACAAAACTTTAATCTTACGTTAAACAAAATAATGAAAAAGCACTTCAAAACAACAATAATAAGCAATGCAAAGTGAATGGGTGAGTAAGGTAGATGAATCTCGTGGTGAGAACAATGTATTCTAACAAAATCAATAAATTTGGGGTTACCTTATAACATGTAAGGTAAGAAAACAGGGATGATTTACAGCAGGAAGGCGAGTGTAAACAAAAGATAATGAGAAGAATGGAATGAAGATGGCGCTGAAATAAGGTGATGTATTTACAAAGAAAATGGAAAAATAAACATTAGACAAATCAGATATGTTAGCATATGTACAACATGTGGGGATATCACAATATATATATGTGTGTGTATATATATATATATATATATATATATATATATATATATATATATATATATATATATATATATATGTGTGTGTGTGTGTGTGTGTGTGTGCGTGTGTCTATCTATCTATCTCTCTATCTATCTATTTATATATATATATATATATATATATATATATATATATATATATATATATATATATATATATATATATATATATATATATATATATATATATATATATATATATATATATATATATATATATATATATATATATATATATATATATATATATATATCAGTGATTGAGGTATGGAATATGCCAAGTTTTCCCTTTATAGTGTCTTTTTATTTACTATATATATACACACAAACCCCCATATATAAACACTGATAACAGCTGTTATGAGTATAAATAGTGTGACTAATTAAAAAAAAGTAAATAGGTTTTTCAAGTAATACTGAAAAATTGAAGAAGTAAGATTGCCAACCTTGTGAATGAGGCACGTGTAGTGTGGGGATTGCCTTGCTCTTCAGGCGTTTGTATTTCATTGCTGGAGCTCGTGATCCAAGAAGTTCCTGTTGCAGGTCTCTCTTATATGCATTTTCTTCAAAATGTTTACTGCATATGCGATGAGTAGTAGGGTTAAAGTTGTCCTTTCTCTTACAACGATGAACCCATTTCCTTCTTGTTTCTTCATCACGAGGGAATCGGAAAAAGGATACCTTCTTTATTTTTCTACGATTTGAATAACAACCAAACACGGCGCAGTTGTTTGGCATTATTCAAATAATAATTTAGGTTATATAAATAACCAAAACTATGGTTTTATTCGAAAAATGTCAAACTAGATCACTGCAGAGATGACTGAAGTGACCTGTGTTCGACATTTGAATGAAACTGTAGCTGGATGACTTCTCGCCCTGACATGACCTCCAGGTGACGTGGTTCTTGGGGGGATAAACCGCAAACCCCCACAAATGACTCTACCTGCTTACTCTATATACCTTGTGCATGCATATCAAAGTCATCAAAATACGGAGCAATTAAGATTTATGGTGCTTCTGCCCTCAATGGTCACTAAAAGGCTCGGTCAAAGAGGTTCCTGAAAAAGGAAAGCCCTTGTTTTGAGCAAGTGCTGTGTAGTCCCCAAGGACTTTCTTGTTAAGAACAAAAATAAACTATATAATACAGCATAAAAGAAAACATTGTGTTCACTGCTCTCTGGCTAGTACATCAAAATGGAGAGCATGGTCTTGGTTTGTATATGGAAGACCCTCATGTTCAGGCATATTAGAAAAGGACACAGCACTACTCTATTTTTCTAAATCCTCTGCTATGAGTCAAATCTTTAAAATGTCATAATCCTCATAGAAAGTAAATAACCTTCTAGTTAACTGAAAGGCTACACACACTTAAACTAACACATATTACAATGCACAGGGCTAGATTTGAGGGAGGGTGCTGGAGACCACACAAGACTTTTCCATAATTTCCCTACATCAAAAACTGTTTTTCCACAATTAATGTGTTTTGTGGTCTGCAATGACTTGCAAAACCTTGCATAGAGCAAGAAAACCCAGACGTTGGAATAAATAAAATAGATCTGGATGAGGTAGGAGAAATTACAGGTACACATATATGAAAGGAAGCATTCTATCTAGATCAACATTGTGCAACTGCACAGAAAATACTGTATATATGCATGTGTTTCAGTTACTAGGAATAATAACTAACATATCTGAGTTTTACATCACAAGGGCAGACAGAAGAATACAGACTGCCCAACATTTCGCTCATGAGGGGACACTGCTTCTAAAGTTGTAGAGTAAGATTTCCTCCTAGAGGTTATAGAGAGCTACAAAGAATTCAAAATCACTATTTCGTATTACATATCTGTTCAACATACTTAAAATAGGACATATTATAGGGACTGAACACTTTTAAAACAATACTCTGAGCTGCATGTGAGAAGGAGAGATGTGAGAGACGATCTTGAGGGTGAATTTCTCTCTGTCTATGTGAACCTGGTGTTGCCTTTATATAAAACCTAACTGCTTCCTAAACTACCCAAGGATCTGGGAAGCATGAGGGCCGGGCAAAAAGCATCAGACATAACAAGTATCGCTCACCTGAACGCTATTTATGCCACGCCAGATGGCTCTCTCAGTAAGCAAGCTCTGCCCATCCTTTGTCAACGAAATAAAAAAAAATATAACATCCTATCTCTAGGTCCTTCGCGAAATTTCCAAAGCACAGGGTACAGATATTTCCAAAGGACATGATACTGTGCAATCTCTCTCAACAAACATATGGTAATTCCTCATAAAAATGTAAAAGAACATTATATAAGCCCCTGTTCATGCCGTGTATGATCAAATAACACTCTTAAACAATAAATACGTGAAAAAAAAGTTTATTCTATAAAGTAACGTAAATTTGTATGTACTGATTTGAATAACAAATACAATGAAATTAACGACGAAAGTCTCACATAATTTACAGAAAATACTTACATCTACATGCGAGGAGCCCATTTTACGGGCTGGCATTAATCACTTCAATGCAGAAATGAAATATACATAAAATCATTATTAAACTATTTTATTTACTCTACACAAGACCAGTTTCGTAAGATAACTCCCAATAAATAAGATGATTTATTTCGGGCCTTAACCCATCGATTCAGCATGAGATAAATAATATGGTACCCAATTACCTCAATCTCATATATGCTTTACATCATTACAATACAGTTACAAACAAAACGATCTCCTAGTTCACCTTTGATTATTATTTTTCATCCTATTCACAAAAGGTAAAGGATTATGATCCAAGTACAATGTAATCTCATTCTGTGGTCGATTAATGTAAATTAAAAACTTGTTTATGGCTATAATCAGTGGCAGCAGTTCTGTTCCAACTGTCGAGTTGACTCGTTGCTGCTTCTTCAGCTTCAGCAACATAACACTCGTAGGATGAAGACTTCCTTCCTTGTTTTCTCACAATAAGACAGCTCCAATCCCGTTATCTGATGCATCCACTTAGATAAGGAATTTCTCTGTTAAATTTTTTGCATGAAGTATTAGTTTCGAAGTTGAGATGGCCTTCCTCGGATTTTCCCTTTTTTCTGATATCTTCATAATATAGATCCGGTCACTGCTCTCCTCCATAATTTGGAGTGGTCCCACCTTAAACTTTCTTCTCATACCCTTCATACCAAACTTTTTTTTTTTCTCAGTCCTTGACTAGTTTCCCCGTCTTCTAAGGAAAATTTCCTTAACATGCGTATTCCTTCCCTCTAATCCTTGACATTTCCTTTGTACGTTTCTCATGATCCTTCCCTCTTCCGGCCAACCTTTTCTTTCGTCATTTCCTGAAGGATCCTCAAACCTTTCTGTTAGTATTTTTCCTACCAAAAACCATTCATCATCCGTCCTTGACTCGTCATTTTCTTGCCTTCTAAGGAAAATTTCCTTATCTTGCCAATCCTTTTCTTAAAATTTTTGACCTATTCTCCTTCAGTTTTCTCTTAGTCCTTCCATATTTCTGCTAACATTTTCATCGGTCCTTTTCTGAAGGGTCCTCTTACTTCCATCGGGCGTAAGGGAGCATCCATCATTCACTCGTTGGGCTTTTAAGCCATCTGGCATACGTGACAAGCACAGTAAAAGTAATTCATGTAATTATGCATGCCAGGCCAGAAACAGTGTTTCATTATCTTCTCCATCGTCTCCCTTGTCCCATATGTCCCCTCTCGTGTGCAATAGCAATCACCTGTCTTCTCATTGGTGCAGTAATTAATATCTGCCGATATATCCCCTATTCGGCATTTCCAGGGATATCGGCATATCTATGCTTTCTCATAAGCAACCAATCCTTCTGATAATAACAGATTGGAGACTCCTTTGCAACTGTCTCCTCCACCACACGGTACAATAACTCTGTTAATGTTGCATCCTTTCGTTGCAATCATATCAGCCTTTTCCTACTCACCTATCCCACTTCTAATATTGAATTTTTTATATCTTCAAAGTCAATTTCTTCTTTGTCCTCTTTTCCACACATCTGTCGTTCCTCTTCGCTCGGGTCTATTTAAGAGTTTTCTTGCGTACTATCAAGGGAATCCCCTTCTTAGGAAAAAAAATCCTCCAATTTCATTTTTATCAAGGTTAATTTTTTCTTTCTCCTCTCGTCTACTCGTGTTCCTCTTCGCTCGGGCCTACTCGGGAGATCTTTTCTTGTGTACCATCCAAGGAATTTTCTTCTTCGGAAAACAGATCCTCCAGATTCATTTCTTCCAGGTCCATTTTTTCTTTGTCTCTTTTCTACTCGTTTGTCATTCCTCTTCGCTTGGGCATACTCAGGAGTTCTCTTCATATGCACCATCAAGGGAATCCTCATCTTTGGAAAACGAATCGTCTATGTTCATCGTTCCTTTGATTTCTTTTTCTTTTTCAGTAGCCATTTTCTTTTTCATACTCTTTGTCTTCACAAAACTAGGAAACAAATACGAGGAGTCCTTTTTGAGTCATAGGCCTATAATTATATGATTTCTCAGTTACCATGGGACAAGGTATGAACGGCACTCCATCAATCTCATTACACAGCAGGACGTCACTCCTGCGACACTTAATCCTTTATATCAAAGTCAGAATTACTTATTACTAACTCGTATGACAGTGTTAAAGAGCAAATAGCATTGACCTCCTCACCTTCTATTTTTTTCAAACAAACTGACTCTTCTATGAGAGACTGATCAACCAACGGGTGTACTCCTCTTACCACCACACTAATGGTTACAACCTGTGTCGCCCATATCCTCAGTTCCCTCTACGTCCTTTCCTGACTGCTTCTTCGTCTTTGTATTCTGTGAATTCGAATTATAATTAATCAATTGGGTGACTTCTTTCGGTTATTTTGACCAACATTCCAAACTGATATGGACTCTCTTGCTATACTTAAAACAGATAATAGCATCGTTTTACACGTCTTTCACGATATTTGAATGAGGACGATTGAACATTTGTTGCTGTGGTACTATCGCATTCTGCTTAGTGACTGTACCAGTGTTACTTCTGTAGCAACGGTTGAACCTGTTTCCGTAGCTATTACTTAATTTGTTTCCAAGTTTCGGCAAATTTTTGACACTTGAACAGAACGATGGCTGAAACTTCATGCCCTAAGCGGGCTTATGACTGATAATATTACAATATTCACTCAGCGAAGCTGCTTTATTAGGTTTCTTTACCTCTCTCTCTCTCTCTCTCAAGAACGTTTGAATATGTTTAGTAATTCCTTGTAGATACTACTTTAGTATTATTAATTTTTCTAAATCAGCCATCTCCTTTTACGTTATTAGCCTCTGTCCATCTCCTGAAACATTGTTGTACCTTATAAGTGTAATCCAGGAAAACAGTTTTCTCGTCCCTTCTCAAACTTCGGAACTTTTCATTATAATATCAAAGTGCCATCTGATACAATTGTAGCAGGCTCCTTTTCACTTCTTGATACTCCATCCTCTGTTCCGGGGAGAAAGATAATTAAGCACTGCGGCCCTTCCCAAGAGCACACTCTGCAATAACACACATCATTTATCTGCTGGCCATTTCATTTTTGCTGCAACTGTTTCAAAAACATAAAAAAACTCATCTGGCGACTCTTCTGTGAATCTTCTGTTGTCTTCCGATACATTAAACATTGGATAGTACTTAGATGGGTCCGGCTCGTTTTCCATTGTTAACTGGGCACAGGCATTCAACAGTCCTAACTCCCATGCATGCCTCGCTTCTTCCACCTCTTTTTCTTCTCGCCTTGCTTCCATTAATCTTGCGTTTTTTGCGATATCTCTCTCTTCATCTTCTCGCATTACTTATATTTCTTTTGCTCGTCGTCTTTCTTCTCTCTCATCTTCTCATATTGCTTCCATTTCTTTCTCTCTTTCTTCCCGTGTTGCTTCCATTTCCCTGGCCAGCAGTGCTTCTTCTTTCTCTTCCGCCATCATTTTCCACTTGATCAAGTTCTCCTCTACTGTAATCTGTCTAATCTCTACCTCCACATCAATATCAGCTTTCATGCCTTCAGTTCATGGGTCAACCAGTCTTTGCTTCATTAAAAATTCTTCCTCAGTGCCTCCAACAGTTTATGAGCTTAAACAATTTTTTCTTCCGACGTCTTTTCCGAGTTTATCAATGTTTCTAAGGATATACACTTGATTTGGGCTTTAATCTTCCAACTCGTTGCATGGCCTCCACATGCCTTTAAAATAGAGAGTCACTGAGCTTTAGTTACATTAGCTTCTGACATATCCTGAATACACGTGTTTTTCAAAAACTCTTGTATATTAATGTGAGCTATCTTGTAATATAATAATATTAAATTCTTCTCCAAAAATATATCCAAACAATCCAACAACACTGTAATATTCAAAATATTATCCAAAATACGGCACAGTTATCACCAATATTTAAAACCGACTTGCACAATCCTAGGGTCTGGGCACCAAAACAATATTACTAGATTATGGCACCCTGGTCTGGGCACGAAAATATTTTATACCATAGCCTGTGACTAGGAACCAAATATATACTATAATATATAGTGTGACTGCCGTGTTAATAAAACCCTCGAAATCCAAAGTCATTTGATTGCTTTTTCATTAAAACTGTTACCCTTTGAAATATTATTACATGAAATATAAAACACTGAATATCCAAAGGTTTCTTCAGTACACTCAAAACTAAAATGGGTAATTACTCATGAGAATTATTCATAACTTATTCTGATTCTTAACGAGACCCGATCGAATAGGATTCTAAAAAATAGTGATTGAAGTAATTCACTCTTCACAAAAAATCATGTATATTAAATGAACTAATATTCTAAGAAAAGAATTTATATAATACAAAAATAAATCTCTTAAAAAATTAACACTGAGCAAAAGTCAGATTGGGAAAAGAATGTTACGATCTGAAAACTAATTATTATCTTGACTTGAAATATTATATCTGAATAAACCAGGGACTAAGAAATGAAATAACACTCATGAAATTTATACAATATACTTGTTTCACTTGAAATTAAATCTGAAAAAAATATTTAAGGTTGACACTTAATGAAAATAGATAATCAGATCACAATACAAATACCTAGCCTTCCTATAGGGCAGTTACAAAGACTTTACATAATGCCAACACTCAACCAAATACAATGAATTCAAAATCACCTTTTCGTCTTACGTATATTTTCAACACATGATATGCTTTGGGGTATATAGTCACTTAGAGAAGAAAAAACTATAGGTATTGAGCACTTTCAAAACAATACTCTGAGCTCCAGGCAAGATGGATAGAGGTGATAGACGTTCTTAAGGCTCAATTTCTCTATATGTCTATGTATGCCTGGTGCTGCCTTTTATATAAAGCCTAACTGCATCCAGAAACTTCTCAACGAGCTGAAAAGCGTGGGTGTCTGGTCAAAAAGCGACAGAGTTACCAAGTATCGCTCTCCTGAACGCTACTCATGCCGCCCCAAACTGCTCTCTCGCTCAGCTCCACCCACCCTTTGTCCCAGAAATGAGAAAAAAACATAACATTCTATCACTGTCCTTCGCAAAATTTCCAAAGCACATGGGACAGAATTTTCCAAAGAACAGGTTACTGCTCATTCTCTCTCAAACGTTACGCAATACTTAATACAAAAAAAAAAAAACACCACATAGGCCCTTGTTCATGTCATGTATGAGCAAATATCACTCTCAAACAGATCACGTAAAATTTCTTATCCAAACATGCGTGAAATAAAAAGTTAATTTCTTTAAAGAACGTAAATTTACATGTTATATCTTGAATACGAAATACATTGAAATTTATATAATATATATATAATATTTATATAATATACTCACTTATATAGGAGAGGAGCTCATTTTATGGGCTGGCAATTCATCTTCTCAGTACACAAATGATATATATATATATATATATATATATATATATATATATATATATATATATATATATATATATATATATATATATATATATATATATATATATATATATATATATATATATATATATATATATATACATTACAGTCGTGAGAGTGAAGTGTAATTTACTATTTTAGCAGGTGGGTTCAATGGACCATGATAATAATAGAATAAAGGTATTTGAATGTGAATACCATCAAACAAGATTTAAATATGATAATGCAAAAATTATTAACAAAACATTACAATTAACCTTAAGTTCATATAAAAGGAACACAAAGGTCATACAGGACAAGAATGACAATGCTTATTGCTATCCTTCGAATCGACGACGACTTCAGCTTCGCTGTGATGGTGATGAAGTTAGATATGCTGTCGATGTTGCCATCTTGCATGGCCGTGAAGACCAATTCTGGATCCACACACTCTGCCACACAACTTGCAAGTCAGGTCTCGACGGTTTTTACTTCTCTCCCTGCATGGTTGTCTTGCCTGGTTCCGAGAGTCTTCAAGTTAATTGACTCCTGCTTTACAGAGTGAGCGCCATAGTGGTTTGTCAGAGGCGTTCATTTCTAGTTGTTCATGTATGTTTCACTTCTTGAGCGTAGCTTTGATGTCGTCCTTGTATCTCTTTTTCTGACCCCCTTTATTTCGCCGAGCTTCAGGGAGCTGACTGTAGAGGACCTGGCGAGGAAGACTATGTTCTGGCATACGGATGACGTGGCCGATCCACCTGAGTTGTTTTTCTGCCATTGTGCATTCTATACTCAGCAGGTTTGAACGGTGGAGAATTTCAGAATGAGGTACTTTGTCTTGCCATGTGAGCCCTAATATATGCCGAAGACAGCGAATATAGAATGCTTCAACTTGTTCTACTTGTCGACGGTAAGCCGTCCAGGATTCTGCTCCATATAGCAAGGTGGACTTGCAGACAGCTCTGTACACAGATACTTTTGTTTCCGTCTTGAGGTGGTGATTTAGGAAGACTCTGGACCTAAGTCGACCTAAAGATGCAGAGGCATGATTTATCCGGGCAACCATTTCCTCATCAATATTGTGTTTTTTTAGTGGAGATGCTTCCAAGGTAGATGAAGCTATCAGCTTGTTTGATGGCTTTCCCATTCAGATGAAATACTGGGGGATCTCCTGCAATTATTTGCTGGGATAGGATTTCAGTTTTCTTGATGTTAACTTTGAGCCCCATGGCTCGGTAAATTGATGAGACAATGGTAAGTCTGCGTTGGGGGCCATCTGGCGAGTGAGCCACCAGAGCGCAATCATCTGCATATTGGAGTTCCATTAGGTGTGTCATTGTTGTTTTTGTCACAGACTGGAGGCGCTTAAGGTATAATAAGTTTCCGTGTAGTCGAAACTGCACTTTCAATTGATCTTCTTCGTTGACTTGTTGGTGGCTCAGGAGGGTGACTGAAGTGAGGTAGATGTTGAATATTACTGGAGCTAGGACACATCCTTGTTTTACTCCAGTTTCTACCCTGAAAAGCTGTGATTTACTGCCACCCATACTTACACAGGCTTGCATATCATTGTGTAAGTTTCTTAGAATGTTAAGGAATTTTGGAGGTACTCCGACAAATGTGAACCAAACAATACTTTTTACAAGGTAATGTACAATAGTACCAAAAGTTCTGGCTCCGTACGTGTCTTACCGGGGCGACAATTAGCTTACTTTGATAAGTGCTTGACGAAAATACCAGTGGGAATTCGTGTCATTGGAAAATATGAAGAGGAAGACCCACAGAACTTGGCAATGTCAGGGTCTTTTTATGTTGGTGTCTTGGCAGAGATTCCTACTGCTACTATCAAATACAGTTACCTGGTATTTTTTGATGGAATGACAATAGGACATATGACAAATGACAAATGACAAACGACAATTGATAAACGACAACCAGGTCTCGAAAAGTAATCATACTGGAAATTGAGAACACTTGAAACAAAAGCCCAATTCGTTATATAACCCTTACAATAATATCACTTATACTTAGGTTATAGATACATTATAATAAAAGAGACTGCTTCCCTGCCGGACACTAAAGTCCTTGGTTTAGATGCTAAGTGGAGACTGATTAAAAATTACATTTAGGGGTCAAAGAAATTTAGGATGGGCGGAGCAAGTAAGATCAAGGATTGTGAAACAAGGAAAAAAAAGTTTCTGGGAAACGACAAAGGATAGTGGTATACAGGGGAAAACAGTCAGGCAAAATATATACAATAATTAAAATAATGTGGAAGGTGTAATACCTCCCCCTAGAGGATCAAGCCCAGCGGAGTGGCTTGATCAAAGTTAAACACCTTATATCCCCTGCGAAGTATGAGAACGGGCCTGTGACCAGGCATCAGCAAGTACGTTGTCACTGCCCTCAAGGTGCTTTATTTGAATATTGAAGTTTTGAAGATATAAAGCCCAATTAGTAAGCGCTGATTATGGGCCTTGGTGCGCTCAAGAAAGGTGGGGGGGGGGGGAGTTGTGGTCTGTATAGACATGGATGACGGGAGCTCCTTTTAGAAAACATTCAAACTTTTGGAGAGCAAGAGCCAAACTTAAAATCTCCTTTTCTATGGTACTGTAGGACAGCTGATGAGGCTTGAAGCTACTGGAGGACTATCCTATTGGCTGTAGTATCCCATCAATTCCCTGCAGCAATATTCCTCCAGCACCAGTGTCTTAAGCTTCTACTTGTAAAGAGAAGGGTTTAGAAAAATTAGGACTGTGTAAGACTGGCTCACTACTCAAAAAAAATCTCATACGTTCAAACGCTGTCTGACATCTCTCTTTCCATTCATAATTCTTTTTAGGGATGCTAAGACTATGTAAAGGGGCAGCTACTGAAGCAAAATTACGGCAGAATTTCCTGTAATAGGAAACCATACCTAAAAATCTTTTAAGGGATTTCCTAGTCTTAGGTTCTGGGGAATCAAGAATGGCATTAACATTTGCAGTTTTAGGTCTGACATTACCTCCACCCACAATATGTCCCAAATAAGTTACTGTAGCTTGACCAAAAACACATTTTTTTAAATTTATTGTTAACTGGGCTTCTCTTAATCTATCAAAGAGCATATTCAAACGTTTCATAAGCTCTTCCCAAGAATCTCCGATCACAATATATCATCTAGATATGCAAATACTCCCTCTAGACCCTGAATAGCGTAGTTAATTATGAGTTGAGATGTGGATGGGCCATGTGTTAAACCAAAAGGCATTACTTCAAACTGGAATAACCCAAAAGGAGTTATGAAAGCCGATATAAGCTTGGCTCTAGATGTTAACTTCACCTGATAATACCCCTTGAGGAGATCTACCTTAGATATATACTTTGCTTGGCCCACAGAGTCTATAAGGTCCTCTAGACGGAGTAAAGGGTAACTATCCTTAACAGTAGCAGAATTTACTCTCCTGTAGTGTGTACACAGTTGCATGCTGCCATCCTCCTTTGGTATTAATAGACATGGAGACGCCCATGGTGACTTGCTAGGTTTTGCTAATCCGGCTCCCAGAAGATATTCCACTTCTTTCATCACTAGTTTCTTGGCCGGGCTGATGCGATAAGGGTATTGTCGTATGGGAGCAGTTCCTGGTAGAAGTTCGATGTTATGGGTGAGGACTGTATACTGACCTGGATTTTCCCTATAAAGTTTTCAGGTTTCTCGTCCTTGACCTCAACATTGACATATACAATTTTGTGTCCATAACCAATTTCAGTGTTTCTGGAATGATACCTTTTAAGCACATTGGCATGGATAATTTGAATACTTTTCCTTTTATCAGTGGTTTCTATCATATAGGTATGGTTATTGAAATCTTTAACTACTTTATATGGACCAAAGAATTTGGAGGAAAATTGGGATCCAGGGATAGGAAAATATGCTAACACAAGATCTCCTGGGTTGAACTTCCTAATTTTAATTTTTTTTATCATAACTATTTTTCATTTTAATCTGAGCAATAATTTGGTATTTCTCACTCCAGGTATCAAGATTTGAATAGTTAGAGGGACGGTAAAAACGCATTAGGATACCATTATTATGATAAAAAGAAGGGGATTTATTCAAAGATTTTATTTCAACAGCCTTATCATGCAAACAAGATAAAGATCAATTTGTCCTCTGGGCAGCTATTAGTTATCTCTAGATATTACCTTAGCTAAGAAATCACTATCTACTTCAAAGTCATTTACCTTTTCTCCTGTTTCGGACCGAGTGACTTTATGTGTTGGGCTTGTTTAAGATCTACCTTCTCATCATCCATCAAAGGTTTGTCCAAAACTACCCTATGATCCATGGGTGTATCAGTTACAATTAAATTTGGTACAATCAATTTCTCGGCTAAATCATTACCCAATAGCAATGAAACTCCTTTTACCGGCAATTCTGTACCAATTAACCCTAATCAAACTTTCCCTTTTACAAGTGGACAATCAAGGTAGACACTGGCAAGGGGAATGGATGAGATTTCAGTAAGATCCCTTACAACCACCTTCTCACCAGTTAGATTATTCTCAACATTAGGTAAAGCCTTACCATGCAACAAAGTTAAAGCAGCTCCAGTGTCTCGTAATATAGTGAACTTAGACTTCTGTTCTTTCTCCCCCAAGGCTATTAAACCTTCAGACTTAAAATCATCAAACACGTCTGGTACATTTGCATGCACATGGGAAACAGGTTTACTCTGGGACGTTGAAAATTTTACGTTGGGTATCATAAAAACATTACGGTATTTATCAGATCCTTTACATTTAGGGTCCTTACAATTACGAATAGTATGCCCTTCTTTCTTAAAATAACTGCATTTAGGATTATCAGAACCTTTGTAAATATCATCCGAAATCTGGGATTTTCCTGAAACTGGTTTTACAAAAACCTCAGCTCTTTTATTAGGAATGGACTTATGTATTAAGGAATAAGTGTCAGCCAAGGAAGCAGCCTTTAGTAAATTTTTTTCCTGCCCATCTTCAATATAGAGCATTACATTAATGGGAAGTTTCCTTTTAAATTCTTCAAGAACCATTAAATTCATCAGTTCTTCAAGAGAAGTTACTTCAGCATACTTAAGCCATTTCCTGAAAGCTCTAAGCTTGTCAGAAGTGAGTTCTAGGAAAGTTTGGATATTTGATTTACATAAGTTACGAAAAGCCTGTCTATATACTTCCTCTGTTATGAAAAATGCATCTATGATTGCTTTCTTAACCTGTTTATAATTCTTAGTATCATCCAGATACCTAACAACCTGAGCAGCTTTACCTGACAATTTAGGTTTACTGAGCCATACCCACTGTTCAGCAGGCCAATTAAGGTGATTAGCAGTTTCCACAAATACCCAAATATAATCCTCTGGATCATACTCTGTGAATAAAGGAACTAACTTTATATTTTTAGTCCGGTCAAAGGGAGATAACTCTTGTTTCATTTGCCTATTCTGAAGATTGCTTGAAGTGCTCTCTTGTTCCACCTTGATAGTTAAACTAGCTTCTAATTCTAATTTAGCTTTCTCCTTTTCAAAACTTTTCTCTTTCTTCCCTAGCCATAATTCTAACTTAGCTTTCTCCATTTCAAATTTTTCTCTTTATTTTTCTTTCTCCATTTCAAAAATTCACTTCTCTTTTCAGTGGCTTGCAAAGCTAACTCTTCCTGTCTCAAAGCTAACTGAGCTTTTTCACGCTCGACTGCAAGACGTTCAAACTCCAGCTTTTGTTCACTTGTAAGGGAAAGGGTTTCTGGAACAAGTTACTGCCTAGCTTCGTCACCAAAGGTTCCAATACGCATTTAGTGAGCTATTATCACTTTCCTAATGTCAAACTTACGCATACTAGAACGTACCTCAAGGTCTAAATGCCTTGCTATTCCCATTAATTCAGACTTCCTAGCATCGGTAAGGGTATGCAATTTAGAGGAAGGATCCGCCACAAACTTTGGAGTATCAAACTTCGCTATTGTGAAAATTAAAAAGAAACTTCAAGAACAATATAAACAACTGAATTAGATTTTTACAATTCTTAAATCGGAGCTAAGTTAATTAGGCACTGACTCCGCATAAAACCATAAACCACGCATAAAATAGTAACAGATTATTCAAATATTTACACAAAAAACATTTTAGATACGGGAAAATGCAAATGAATAAGGACGCACTGGAAGTATTTTACTCCCGGTTCAAACCAAAAATTAAGTCAAAAGGAAGTACCGTCGCTCAGCTAACAACTGTAACTTACTACACTTTGATTAGAGCGGTAACTTCACACACACATGTCGAGGCGTTAAAAATTCTTTACACTTTACAGAAAAGGAAAAATGCAAGAGACTGGTATCTAAGGACCCAGGGAAAGACTATAAGCCCAGATTAACTTTTTAACCCGCGCACTGAGTCTCGGTTAAGAGAGGAAGGTGGTGGTGGGGGGGGGGGGGGGGGGGGGGAACCATAACAAGATCACTGGCAGTCGTTTACTAAAACAGAAGTGTTCACTTTCTGTCACCGAAAAATTTATGCACAATAAAAATAGATTCTTCAGCGGTCTAACAACACAAAAACAGTCACCTAACTAACTATAACTCAGGATGATTATATCACGTAAGGTTGAATAACGAGTCACCAACTACATAAAAAACAACTGATTCTTAACGAATTTGTCAATTATTACATACCCACCAAGTTTAGCAAGTAGATCCCTGTCGGGCCCCCATAATATTATTACAGTCGGGAGAGAGAAGGGTCATTTACCATTTTAGCAGGTGGGTTTAATGGACCAAAATAATAATAAAATGAAGGTATTTGAATGAGAATATGATCAAACGAGATTTAAATATAATGCAAAAATTATTAACAAAACATTAAAATTAAACTTCCATATATAAGGAACCCAAAGATCATAAAGGACAGGAATGACAATAGGACAAACGACAAATGACAAACGACAACCACGTCTCGAAGAGTAATAACACTGGAAATTGAGAACATAATAATAATAATAATAATAATAATAATAATAATAATAATAATAATAATAATAATAATAATAATAATAATAATGATAATAATAATAATAATAATCAAAAGTACAATTCGCTATTAAACCCTTACAATAATATCACTTATACATATGTTATAGATACATTACAATTAAAGGTTAAATTTTATTTTCTGCTTAAATTTAGTTCCCAATTTTTGCACCATCCTCCATTCTTGCATCATGAATGAAGGTTGCATCTCTTTTTTTTTCTAAATTTATCTTCTATTATTCAAGGTTCCCAATTTTCACACCTTCCTTAATTTTTGTACCAGGAATAAAGGTGGTATTTTATATTATTTTCATATTTATTTGTATTTGTATATTTCCCCAGTTTTTGCAGCCACCTTCATCCCTGTGCCATAGGAAACTGAATATTTCCACCTTATGGTTGAGCCAACCACATATTTTGAGACGGTTTACAGCAAGGTATTCCTCCTCTTCCAAATCCAATTGGTCCTCTGGTTTGCTGACTGGTCTGCAAGGAAGGTTATTTCCTTCCCATGATGCAGCATGAGAGTCTTGTAATTCTTCCAAGTCTCATGAGTTGATGATCAGTTGACTTTATGAAGTATGACATCTCCCCTATCACTGGTAAAATAACCAGATAGATTAAAGGAAGACCATTGCAAAATATTCCAAGGGGACAGTCGCATGGACCAGGAAGGACGAGGTTTCTCAATTGAGTTGGTAAAATATAGTCCCACAAATAGTGTGTACATAAATGGTTAAACCTGAAGAAGTGTTGGTATTGCAATCCCTTACAAATACAAAAAAAGTTTCTGTCTCGAAAATTTTGTGGTAGGACTGCAAGTGAGTGTGTTCTTGGAATCACATATCTAATTGTCAACTCATTCCAGACACTGAGTAGTAAGTTCTTACCAGGGAGGGTCGATAAATGGCCCCAACCTTTCAAAGGTAAATGGTGCTGCTGTGTAATAATGTTCCGGTGATGTTACATGTTTCGTTATAGCCACAAAAAATCTTGGACAATTTTGTTGAATATGATAATGGATCCTACAGGCATAGCAGCATAATTAACGTTCCACAAAGTATAAAATGTTACTTGAAAGACTGGAAAAATCACAAACAATCTTGCTGAAAGCTCCTATATTTTTTACATAAAGAGTATGGTCCAAGTACTGTTGAGTAATTCATGATATTTCTTATGTTACATTCCCTTAAAACCACAAAAAAATCCGTGGTAATCTGGTCAACAGTAAGAATGGCTATTGCCTAATGAACATAGTCTTGATACCGAGTTGTAAATGGTAATCCTGATAAATTCCCCCCAAACACCTAGACACTTATGCTCGAAGTAAGCTTGTTTCCTGAGCAAAAAGCATAGACTTGATTCTCTTTTGTAAATAATGGTCCTGGTAATGTTATACTTTCTGTTAAAGACCAAACAGATTTCACAAACAATCTAAGAGGGACAGCTGAAAGTTCCTGGATGCAGAGGATAGTCCTGTTACGGCAAGGTAATTAAAGTTCCTGGAAATGTTACTTGTTCTAATAAAGGACCCCACCAACACATACACACACACACAAAACAAATACAAAAAATTCAATATATCCTGCTAAAGTGCTCATAGATCATGCATTCATATAATGGTAATGGTACATGGGAGGATTAATTTTTGTTTTATTCATATTTATTTTTTGTTGTTTGCCAAATCCAGAGAGAGAGAGAGAGAGAGAGAGAGAGAGGGAGAGAGAGAGAGAGAGAGAGAGAGAGAGAGAGAGAGAGAGAGAGAGAGAGAGAGAGAGAGGTGGTGTAATGATTGTTTGTTATGAGAAAGACTGTTCGTATAATTAAGGTTGTTTGTTTGCTTTTAGCTAGGTTAAGACAATAGTAAATGTCTTGGGCAAATGCTATCTTTTTTATTTGACTGCAGCAAGAGGCAGTTGTGATTCGAGTGCTGGATTTACTTTATATTATTTCGACCAGCATGGAAGTGTTTGTTTATTTCATCAGTAAGTACAATTTATTTATCTTTGCCAGGAGTGATTCTGAATACTAGAAAGTTCCCTATTTATCATTGATTAAAGTGAGATAGTTTAGTTATCTAGGAGTGTTCGTAAGTGTTTTTCTTTTTTCATTTACAGGCCGCAATTCCTCCTTTGGGAAGATATTTTTTTGTTAAATTTTTGACCAATTGCTGCTGGCCTGGATTACGATTATGATTTTGATTTGCCTACACTGAACGATTTTATTAATATTGATGCCATAACGACCCAGCACATCTGAAGGAGTTTCTGTTTGGATTACTGATGATGAGGATGACTATGATTAACTGGTCCTGGTATACGAAGTGAGTGTGCGGTAGAGTTTGACTTAGGGTTCTACCGTTTGCCACAAAGTTATGAAGGTCTGTTGGGTTTTGTGTGGACGCCAGTATTCACACACAATCATACATACAGTATATATATTGTTAACTTGGCTGTGATTATTTATTTTAGTTTTAAGTAATTTTGGTACTATCTGAGAACTCTGTTGGTGTCGGTTTTTGTGAGGGTTTTTTTTTCTGAGTATTGGTGATGGTGTCCGTGCTCACACGTGCAGAGATATTTATCTACTGTATATTTCTTTTTGAAGATTTAGGTTATGGTGATTTGTTTGTCTGTGCTTAGTATTAAGTTTTTGTGATTGATATATATTTTTTTTCTATTTGGATGTTTTTTCTAGCCTTCAAGTAATTAATTATGATTAAGAAATATATGGTGTTAATATTATGTTTTGTTTTTATGTCCTTTTTTTCAAGAATCCCGCTGCTAATAAAGTTAGAGGAAAGTTAGCGTTATGGAACAATTGTCTGTTAAAGTGATCATGGGTGTAGGGATTGCTTTTGTGTGTATCCTGTTACATTATTTTGGCACCCGAAGAAGGAATGCCGAGGTGGAATTGATAACTGGACTTTTCGACGAAGGACTGATAGAATTAAGAAGTAGATTTCAGACTGAAGAAATAAAAAAGAAAAAATGGAAGAGCAAAACAAGTTATTGAGGGAGGAATTACGGCTAAGTAAGGAGTGTAAGGAGAAGCTATTGCACGACAAAGGAAGGGTTAAGGTATGAGAATGAGGAGATGCGAAAGGAACTGAAAGCGCTAAAGGGAACTGTAGAGAGAGTGGAAGAGGTGGTTGAGATAAGGATGCGAGAGAATGAGGAACGAATGAAGAAACGAATGGAAGCTATGATGGGGCAAGTAAAGGAGAAAGTTTGTGCTGGGGAGACGTTTGTCAGTTGGAGCGATTCAAGGGTTTAGGGGCTGATCTTTTGACATCCAGCCACAGCTACTACCCTGTAGATTATGTTCTTGGTACTTGTGCCTCTTCAGAGGAAGGGAAAACAAAGATTAGACAATCCTGCGGGAAGTGATGACAGTTCCGGCATAACAGGGTCTTACTACTCAGGTAAAATTAATAATCCTGGTACTTCAACATGTTATAAAGAAACCTCTAAAGTTACTGGACAATCCTGAAGGAATTGTCGAAAGGTCCTGCATGTTACTGTGATAAAATTAACATCCCTGTTGCATTTGCCTGCCTTGATCTTCTTTTTATTCACAATTTTTCTTTTTCTTTTTTTTTTTTTTGCCTGCACAACGAATATTCTGGCCTATCCTTTCCACTTTTCCCTCTTTCCTCATGCACCTAGCAATACTCAGATTATCAATATATTCTTTTTCACCAAATGGGTTCACTACTGAGGTGTAATTGTCCTCTGGCTACTTTTTACCTATGGTAAGATGCTCTCCTTAGGAGAAAGACACTTCCAAATTACACAATTGTTGTCATCTCTTGGATAGTAACATTGCCTTTCTACCATAGTCTCCAAATGTCTTGGGATAGAGTTCTTTTGCTGAAGTGTAAACTCAGGCTTTTTTCTCTCCCTTTTCATTTTTTGAAATGGTGTGTTAGGCATACTTGATAGAAATGCCATGGACACCTGGTGTTTTATAAAAGAGCTTGCATTTTATTATTTGCTTATTTATCTTCCTTACAAGTATTATTTTTTAAAACCATCCTTACTTTCCTCCTTTTAGTTATAGTGGCTATACAGGAAGGTACTTCGACTTTTATAGTGTGTTGGCTCTACCGTGTTAACCAATTTTATTTGACTTCTAGGGTAGACTCAAAATGTATGGATCGTATCTATCATTATATATCAATTTCTTTACATGTTGCTTATGTTCTCATTACTGTTAATTTAGTTTTTAAATATCATGAATCTCTTTCATTTTTATGGAAAAATATCTGCTATTCTTTTATGCTAAGAAACTTTGGTTTCAATCATGGGGCACTTATCTGGGCTCCTCATTACTGGTTTCAAGATGCCAATAACTTTGAAGTATGATCACTGTTATATATGGAATATGTACCCTGCTTCTCATAAATACTGCTAAGAATACCGATACAATGAGATTCAGGTAAGAATACTTTGTTGCAAGCAAAATTACTTTAATTTGTGTTCCATCTATTGAAATGCAGGCATCGATGATACTTACTTCAATCATTTTCTTACCATTTGGGTAAGATACAAGATGTTTGAAAGGGGTCTTTTTTTTATAGTGATTTCAATGTTCCCCGTAGGGAGAGGTTGAATTCTGTTTTCCTAATGATTGCCATAGTTTAAGAGCTTTGTACTTTAGCTCCGAACAGGCTATAAGAAAATCAAAATAATAATAATGATAATAATATTAATAATAATAATAATAATAATAATAATAATAATAATAATAATAACTGGAAAATGAGAAAAGTTATTATATGCCCAAGCTAAATATAGTTATATAAAGAACATCTTTGGGCTCAAGCCATGACGTCCTGATGGAAGGTTCCTTTAGTAGCTTCCTGAGGGTATATATGTCTACAGTGGATATTCCCAGAGAATTAAACCAAAGGTTATCACAGATTTCTAACTTTCGGCGCGAGTACCCTAAAGGTTTCCCTTTAGGATATCGTAAATCAACACGATACGTATGCTTTGACATGCCACATGGCTATCTGCACCACACATAGCGTTTACGCTTCGAGGGGGAAAGGTGGTGAATAACTGAGGAGCTGTTCCAAAGTTATCCTCTTACGTTATTGTTACGGTACCTCGCGACGTAAACAAACGGCAGCCATTGCTGTCCGCCATACTGTGTGATGTAACGTCTATCCTCATTCCTTCTCTTGTAGCGCATCTATATTGTTTGTTTTTTCCCAGTGATCTTAATTTCACCTTTCTTATCGCCATGTCGCAACCTTCAGCCTCGCCTTCTTCTGGAAAGTTGAGTACCATGTTCTTGTATTGTATAAATAAGCTCTGGCCGTAAAGTAACGAATATTTTTCCTAAAATCTTGTGTTTTGTGGCAGAGCTGTGCCTTGACCGGAGGCGTCATGTTGCGACGCGGCTGTTCGCACCGCATATTTAATTTAGTTAGCCAGAACAGCGTTCCCAGTCTCATAACTAATTAAATATCATTAGTTATATAGTCTTCATTGCTAGGAATTAGTTATATTATGCCGATAGTATTCTCGG
>NC_090758.1:65439094-65459094 GCF_036898095.1 Palaemon carinicauda | reverse complement strand
TTGTTTTGCTTTAATAAATTTTAGCTATTTAGCATTACATAGGATTTCCTTTCGTGCTTAGTATTATTTTGGCGAAGTATTCGCCATTCTGGCCTACGCTAGGCCATGTAGCCTAGTCGTTTGGTCCTAGTACTTCATGCATGATTTTGGTTTTTCCGAGTGTAATAAAAATTTTATTGAAGCTTTAGGCTATGTTTTATACATTTAAGATTGTGTGGAATATTTCCAAGATTGTATACGAGTGAGTTTCGGTGATTTAGGTAATCGATTCTCTTGGTGCCTAGGCTAAGTTGCTTATGGAGCCTTAGTATACTTTCTCTTACTCCCCGGTTGCTTTCTTTTCTTCGGAGAAGGTATGCAATCCCTTTCCCTCTGTTTAAGCCTTGGGCTTATCCCTAAGTGGTTTTTTCCTAATAAATTTTCGATAAAACTATACTGGGGTGTTACTGTACCTTCCTGTTCCAGTAAGTCTGGTTCAAAGAGGGACAGAACAACAGAGTTTCTTAGTCTGAGTTTGTGTTTGTCTGGCTTGGGGTAGAGTCTCCCTCGCTGGCCTGACACAGACAAAGGTGGCTTAGCCTCCTTAGGTCACTACCGAAGGTTTCTGTGGATATGATTCCTTCTTTTGTGATCTACCAGACTAGTCCTTGTTGCTGTTCTCGGGGGAGGATAAGTTTCTTTCCCTGGGAGTAGCAACACCTTCCTTGCTTTGGTGCTCTGGGAGCTGGCAAGTATTGCTAGCCTCCCCCCTTGGGTCTCCCTTAGGCTAAGATAAGTTTCTTGGCTGCGGGTGATCCGTCACTAAAGCAAGGTTGGTAGGACACTCTTTTGTCCCTTCCCCCTCTATCTCTGTAATGGCCTAGCCATTACAGTACTGTACGTCGTTCTACATCTGGACCTAGTATAGGTTAGGATGTGGAATTGACTCAACCCCTTGCCGGCCGGCAGAGCTGCCGGCCGGCAAGGGTCTTTTATTTTTGAGTGCTGCCTGGACCTCCCTTGGTCCCTCATCCATGCCTGCCTGTAGAGCCAGACGGCATTGGTCAGGAAGCCTGAATTAGATTCTCCCCTTCCTTATATGCACTCTTTCGGATTGCCGGGCTTGGAGGTAGTGTACACTCTTATCCCGGCATCCATCCTATTTTTCTTCTAGTGCTGTACCCGACCCGGCTGCCGGCCTATGAGGCCGGCAGCCCGGCGGGTGTAGTCCTCTGGTTCTTTTGCTGCCGGCTGGCATCGGTCTTGTACCTTTGTCGGCCAGCTAATGTCAGCCCTTGTCTGCCGGTCACCAAGAGTGTGGCCGGCAGCTGGGTACTACCTTGTGTAGTTGCCGGCCGACATTGGCCATTGCCGGCTGGCAGTAACTGCCGGCCGGCATATGCATTTGAACCAGAGTTCTGCCGCCCTATAGCTGTTAAGTAGTATACTTTAAAGCTAGTTATGGTGTGTGCCGGCCGGCAAGTGCCGGCCAAAACGTATCCTCCTATACTGTAGTAGTATTCTTCAGTATAACATATACAGTAAGAAGAAAACTATGGTATGGGTTTTGGTACAGCACTGTGTGTTCTAACACTTTTGTGTGTTCTTGCACAGTCCTTTGCTGTTGCCCTACAGATAGGAAAGTGAGTTCTTTCCTGTCTATTATCCAGGATTTTAAAATCATTACTTAGGTGTGAGCTTCACCTGTTTCCTCTGGAAACCTTGCATTGGTTACTCTAGAAGAGATTAACCATTTGATTTTATTATCTGGAAGGCTGCAACAATGGGTTGTGAGGGAAACACAAGTGTGTGTCTTTCTTTTATGAATTGTTATGCTATACTATGCATATCCAGTGATACATAGTTCACTTGATACTCATAGAAATTTCTTCTCTTTACAGGAGGACCCTCTGAAGTGCGGAAATGTTTTCTGCAACGTCTGCAGCAAGAACCTCTGCGAACATGAGTTTTGTAGGAGACACGCAGCATGCGCTGTCTCCAAGGATGATCTCCAGTATTGGGACCCTCAGGTATGTACTGTGTGCACTAATCTGATTACTGAGGCCTTTGATTCCCCTAGGACGGCGGAATCCAGGGATATAGCAAGGGAGAAGCTTCGTACCTGGGTAAGTGGCTTCCAAAAGAACACCTCTGGCCCTTATCTTCCAAGTGAGAAGATGAGGGCTTATCTTTTTCCTAAGGCATCAGCTGATGAAGTGATTCCCCAGCCTCAAGAGGAGATCCCCTAAGGTTAGATCCAGGTGGATGTTGAAGTCGCGGTTGCGATGCAAGACATCCAGTTAGATGACAGGATGTCTGACGTGGACGAGCGTTTGGAAGAAGACCTCCTGGCAGAAGGCCAGGATGAAGTTCAAGCGAGTCCAGAAGTCGACTGTCTGCGCTTCATTACAGAAAACCGGGACCCTGCAGCTCATGATTTTCTCTCCCTTGCGGTGAGAAAGCGTTTCGGGATTTCGATAGCCAGCATAGACTTCCTAGAGGAATATAAGTGCAAATCGACTAGAAGGCAATATGAGTCATCTTGGAGAAAATGGGTGGCCTTTGTAAAGGCGAAGAATCCGCAGGAGATCTCGACAGACTTCTGCTTATCTTTCTTCATCCACCTCCATGGTCAAGGGTTGGCAGCTAACACGATTTCAGTGTGTAAGTCTGCTTTGATGAGACCCATTTTAAATGCCTTCCAGATCGATCTAGGTAACGAGATCTTTAATAAAGTTCCGAAAGCCTGCGCTAGGCTCAGACCTTCAGCACCTCCAAAGCCCATTTCATGGTCTTTAGACAAAGGTCTTCATTTCGCTTCCCTGTTGAGCAATGAAGAATGTGCGTTAAAGGATTTGACACAAAAAGTTATTTTCCTATTTGCACTCGCGTCCGGGGCCAGGGTTAGTGAGATCGTAGCCCTCTCGAGAGAGGCAGGTCATGTTCAGTTCCTGGATGGGGGGGAACTGAACCTGTTTCTGGATCCTACGTTTCTCGCCAAGAATGAGTTACCCACCAACAGGTGGGGTCCCTGGAGAATCTGCCCTCTGAAAGAAGATTCATCTCTATGTCCAGTAGAATGCCTAAAGGTCTATCTTCGTAGAACTTCAGACTTCAAGGGTGGTCAACTATTCAGGGGAGAAACATCAGGCTCAAATTTATCTCTGAATCAACTCAGAGCGAAAATCACATATTTTATTCGCAGAGCGGATCCTGACAGTACACCCGCAGGTCACGATCCGAGGAAAGTTGCCTCATCCTTAAATTTCTTTAATTGTATGGATTTTGAACATCTCCGTTCATACACTGGCTGGAAGTCTTCCAGAGTGTTCTTTCGCCACTATGCGAAGCAAGTAGAGGAACTTAAGAGATCTGTGGTAGCAGTGGGTCGTGTAGTTAACCCTACTGTTTAACTCTGCGAGGAACAGTGGTCTTAATTGGGACGATTAAGTCCAGGGTGAGTGTGTAGGTACATACTGTACTACAAACTAAATGAGGGCACCGAGTGCCCACATAGACTGTTCCTTTTTCAAAGGTGAACCTAGCATAAGTGCAGACATGTGTGCCGAGCGTTTCTAACGCTAATGTGATTGATTTGTAATACAGACTTTTATGACTTGATACCTTGGTATCTTAAAAAAGTGGCATTTGATGTTTTTTCTTTCAGATAAACAAGTTCTGTTTACTATCATACTTATGCTTAAAGTTTTGGGTTATTTTCTTATATATATATATATATATATATATATATATATATATATATATATATATATATATATATATATATATATATATATATATATATATATATAATTGTTGTTAACCTATCTATTTATTGTCTGTCAATAAACTTGTTCTTGAGAACCTTGCGTCTCTTTCACCTGTGTCAATTTGTTGGTATAATTGAGCATTTATTCTATGTACCTTATCTGGGATAATTTTAATAGAATTGTTCTTTTATGCAAGCTATGTTGCATTGGTTTATGTAGTCCCCTAATGGGAGGACTCCGTCCCATAAAGGGACGAGGGCGGTTTTATTAGTTTCTTCCTATGCGGATATAAACCTTTGTCCAATACAAGTATTGTGCGGATTACTGGTCAATATTTCATATTGACGCAGTGGTTCTTTACAAACTATGCTTTACTTAATATAGGGCGAGACCACTATATTAGCTTGCCTGGTATTCATACATAGGTATATGTACTCTTCGAGACTTTTCCAGAGTCTAGTAGGACTCTTCCCTGTAGGGGGCAGGAAGCTCTAACATGGTTTATAGTTAGTTGAAAAGATGTATAACGGTAACATCATAGGTCTCTAGGTCTAGTCGACCGGGAAAAATTACCTCCGGGGAGTACGGCACGTTCTGAGAATCCACAGATACAGTAATGCTCTGGTATACTTCCATCAGGACGACATGGCTTAAGCCCAAAAAACGGATTTTGAGAGAAGCGAAAAATTTATTTTTGGGTGAGATGGCCATGTCGTCCTGATGGACCCGCCCTTGCCTTTCTAAGAAAGGGCTGTAGGACCCCTCCCTACATACAGTATTTGTAGCACCTTGTGTACGCTACAAGGAATACATATGGCGCTAAGATTGGCGCCAGGCACGCTTACGAATCGGGAGATAGGGAGCCTTGGGAGCGGCTCCCCCATTTTCTTTCCCCAATTCGTTTTTGCCAATCGCCCCCTACGAGACGAAATTTCTGTTCGGGATGCAGATTGCCATGTGGCGTGTCAAGAATACGTCCTCTGATATGTCGCGATATCCCTTTCAGAAGGGATATTCGCTCCAGGAGTTAGAATTCAGGTACCTTAAGGTAAATTCTCTGAGAATATCGCCGTAGTTGTAATATACCCTAGGAAGCTACCCTATAGGAACTTCCATCAGGACGACATGGCCATCTCACCCAAAAATAGATTTTTCGCTTCGCTCAAAATCCGTTTTATATATATATATATATATATATATATATATATATATATATATATATATATATATATATATATAGATAGATATATATATATATATATATATATATATATATATATATATATATATATATATATATATATATATATATATATATATATATATATATATATATATATATATATATATATATTTATTTATTTATTTACACGGATATATATATATATATATATATATATATATATATATATATATATATATATATATATATATATATATATATATATATATATATATATATATATATATATATATATATATATATATATATATATATATATATATATATATATATATATACATATATATATATATATATATATATATATATATATATATATATATATATATATATATATATATATATATATATGGATATATATATATATATATATATATATATATATATATATATATATATATATATATATATATATATATATATGTATATATATATATATATATATATATATATATATATATATATATATATATATATTTATATGGATATATATATATATATATATATATATATATATATATATATATATATATATATATAAGTGTGTGTTTGTGTGTTTGTGTTTGTGTGTGTGTGTGTGTTTGTGTGTGTGTCGAGTCCATCCTGGAGGAAGTGCCAAAGTTTCCAATATGTGAAACATTTTCGCGGAGATTTATCGTAATTGTCTTAGTTCTCTAGTGTAATTATCTCTCTCAGTACTTTCGATTCTAACTATGAAATAAGAAAAAGTCTCAATAGTCCCACTGGAAGTTTCCAATATTCTTGCATATATAAAATGATATTAATACAGCTGTCTAATTAAAGTTCCTTGTTCTTAGTCTTGCTCCAATGAAGCAAGGAACTTTCACAGACAATCCCTATCCATGAGCTAGTGGTGTCTGCAGTGTTAGTGTGGCTTTGGTACTAATGAGTTAATAATGGTTACTATACATTCTAGTATTCCGATGATATAACCAAAGAGGGAATTTGATAAAAGGAAGATCTAGTTTTACGGTTATGCTGTGTAGTTTCTAAAGACTGTCTAATGAAAGACAAGAATAAAGTATCATATGCAACATAAATGACAAAGAAATATTTTGTTTCCTGCTCCTGGGCCGGTAACTCATTGTGTATAGGGAAGACTCTCTTGTTCAGAAATACCAGAACTCGACATAGCACTTCTATTTTTTTCAAATTCCTCTGCTATGAGTCATATCATTAACATGCCATGATCCTCATAGAAAGGAACCAATATTTTAATTTACTGAAAGGCTACACGCACCTAAACTAACACAGAATTGCAGTCAACAAATTTCCAAGAGAAAACAATTACCATACTACATTGCAAAGGGCTATAGAGAAGGGAGGGGTCCTGAACCCCACACAGGACTTTCCTGGAATTAGTGATTTCATTCTTCAAATACTCCTTTTTTAGCAATTAAGATTTTAAGTGTCTCCATTGACTTGCAGAACTTTGCACAGAAAAAGAAAAACAATAGTTTAGAAAAATTCATGAGACTTTTGACGAAGTAGGAGAAATTACAGATACAAATGTATAAAAGGCTTTCTTCTAGATTATCCGTTTGCAAACACACAGAACATACATATGAATATGTTTCAGCTATCAAGAATAAAAATTAATATTTGAGTTTTACCTCAGGAAGTCTGGCTGGTGAATACTGACTACTCGATATCACTTCCCCGAAGGAACTTCAATATTTGAGGGATCACTAGATTGAAAGTTCTAGAGCAAGATTTTCTGCCAGAGGTTAAAAAGATTTTTTTTTTCTATGCAAATCTTTATATCAGTGTTACGTCTTAGAATTAGTCTCTCAACATCAACAAAAACGCTATAACTTCAAACATATCTATGTGAAATGTTGAAAACTGAGAGGACCATTATCTGAACAAACACGTTTCCTCTAAATGTCCTCCCTAACCTGATCAAGATGTGTAATTGAAGGAGGGGCTATTATAACGATCATGGCCAAGGAATATAATACTATCTATGACCTCAGAACTCTATTGAAATGACTATGCAAATGAGCTCGATGGTTTCAAAACTCTTTCAACCTGTCGTTTAACACTGGATCAACTATTGATGTAGAATGATGAAAGAATAAAAGCATTTCCTGTGTTCACCTGGTAGAAACAAAACAGAATGGTGAAAGAATAAAACCATTTCCAGTGTTCACCTGGTAGAAACAATCTGTCCTTCCTTAAAGGTTTTGGCAGATATTCTTTTGTTACCCATAGTGCGGGCATCAACATGATCCATTGGATACCTAGTTATTTAGGTATCCGTCTTTATAATAATCTGTATTTGTTCTATGTTGTCAACTGTACTGCACATGTTTTAACCAAGCTTGTACACTATAGCATTACTGTTTTTTTTTTTTAATCTCTTGATCTTCCAGACGCTGTTAAACCTGTTTAAAGTGGCCATGGAAGTCTTGCATTTTTTTAATATTTTGTCATTCTTTCCCTTAACTATGTGTATAATACCTCGTCATCCCTTTCAATAAACTCAGTTGCTTTCAGATAACCTCCCTGTTGAAACTAATAGTATATATTGCTAAATTGGTGAGGACCTAAGTGACTACTTCACACCGCCTTTCTGTTCTGACATTACTCTTCCATTGTTAAAATTCCGAGCACAAAACCTGACTTTTTGATGCGCACCGCAGGGAGGAAACTGCCAGTAGAAAATGATTCACCTAGTTACAGTATTTGAAGTTTTGTTTCGCATCTAGAGAGTTATTTGCTCAAGCAGTATAGCTGACTACATCTTTCCTGAGATCCCGAGGACGCCTTCCCAGAAATCTTTGACTGACTTTGCGACAAAGTGGATGCCCCAATAGAGTAGGATGGCCTTAAAAAATACCTCAAGGAGCAGTTGTACTCATATTTGCTCGCTACCCATATAGCCAAGCTTTCCAGCTTTTTTAAAAGACGTTCGGGGACCAAAAGGTTTTACCCATTCTTAGGGAAGTAACCAGTATTGATCATTATAAATCCTTAGAAGACAGCTCTCCTCTTGAAATGAGCCTACTTCGTACCCTTTGGGTACTAAGCCCACCCAAAACTATATGTGCTTACATCCCTGATGATAATACATTACCCATGAAGGACCTCATCACCAAAGTCGGTGACTTTATGGACTGGCACTTTACCGTCCTCAGGGACTCAACTCATGACAAAGAAGAGACCTATCTAACACCAACAGATGTTGACGTAAGTGTCGTAACGCACAGATGCCTGCCTTGAAATATGCTAGGCCTGTGTCAGAGCCACCCTCCACCCACATATATCTCCCCCCACTCACTCCCGAAACAACATCCTCTCTGGTCATTTCCTGATGCACATCAACCCGGCATTTCTGCTAATACCACTCCGACAACTAGGATGCTATGAAAAAATGTGTGGATGGCTGTGTGTGGATAAAAAATTAGTAAGTAAGCAATTGCTGGCGTTTTTGGTTTCCTCTATCACCTAACTTTTCTTTTTACTTGCTGCTGGTACGTTTGTGCGATTTCTTGTAGACACCAGAGATTACCGTTCCCCCCTACTAAAGTCACTCTCCATGATACAACGAGGTCATTCTACGCCTGATCATGTCCACCAGGTAGCCTTCAACGGATCTGAGATCAACAGACCAGGGTACTAAACCTTTATTCTAAGATTTAAGAGTGCTAAAAACTAATGGGAATTCCTTGTTGCTGACGTAACATTACTGCCACTTTGCGAGTATTTCCTTGCACATTTACACCTCTTGGTTGTTTTGGAGCATCTACGATTAGTCGACACTGACTTCTACTTGTCGACATCTGTTCAACCCACCCTCTCTAACCTCAAACTCCACATCAGCGCACCCATGGGTCCCTACACCCACCTCCTCACGTTGTACCCGTAAGTCTCCCATACTGAACTTCACCAAACGGCCAAGGTTGTTGCGAAGGAAAGTATTTATCCTCCATTCAAGGAGATGGGGACCCCAGCCTTTGCCATGTTCAGGCGTCTGGCACTGGACCTTCTGAATATTGCTAAACAAACATGCACCAGAATAAAAGAAATGGGCCATGTCCTAAAGGACTCAGGCCCGTGGTCCTCGCCTTTACACATATTCCTGAAGAAATAAGGCTCCCTACTCCCTTGTGGGGATTACTGTATCTGAACTTGCAGAGAGAAAAAGATCACTATCCTCTCACACACATCGATGACATTATCTCCGACTTGCAAAAGCAATTTTTTTTCCTCGCTCAACCTCTTAAAGGCCTATTATCAGGTGATCATGAACCCTTAAGACCTCCTGAAGACAACCATCACCAACCCTTTCAGTAAGTTCACCTTCAATTACTCCTCTTTTTGGCCTTCGTAATAATGTAGTCACTTTTCAACTCCTCATGAAAGGCAACTCATAGAACCCTATCTTCTGCGTAGGTTACGTGGATGACTTACTTCTATTCTCTTCCTTCAAAGAGGAACACCCCCAGCAGTTACTCATCATTCTCGACCATCTACAATGAAGCGGCCTTGTAGTCCGGTACGACTTGTGTACCTTTGGCATCAATTAAGTATCATTCTTTGGGCATCAGATCACTAGTGGAAAAGTCAGCCCCCTCCCTGAGAAGGTAAAAGTCCTTCAGATATTTCCGAAACCCTAGACAGTCTAAGCACTACGAGTGGTTTTAGGTATGATACACTTTTAACACTGGTTTATGACAGACATCGCCAACAACACTATTACACGAGATTGGTTCGCTTCAGAAGGCGCAATTCTGCAACACATAGAATACCTCATCACATGTTGCTGCTGTCGACTTTCCGATGCCATATAACCGTCTTCTCTTCTCCATTATTGCCAGTGACGTCACTATCAGTGCACTACTCTAGAAGCTGTTCTGTGTCTTGCACTCTTATCTGCCTTCTACAATAGAAAAATCTCGAAATCTGAACCTAGTAAATCTAACCTTGACCGCAAATTGCTGTCCATCACTTAAACAACAAATTAGATTTCACGCCCTCTATCATTCACACAAAATGTTTGCCAATAAGATGAAATACCATTCCTACATGAAAATAAAGAATTTTACTACACGAGATACGTAGTTGAAAGGACATCAAATAAAGACATTTTCCCAGAAGAAAATTCCAAGCATATATTGCGAGTCTGGCCACCCAAAGAAAACTTAGTTCAAAATAAGGAGCAGCTTCTAAGTATATATGTAAAAATGCTACACATTAACCCATTAAGGCAGTGGTAGCTACATAATCCGAGTTGCAACGAATAGGGAAGGCAAACTCAAAAGCCAAAAAAATTCACCTTTTTCTACTGTTATAAAAAAATATTACATTACTGTCTAAAGTGGATAAAATCTTTAAAAAAATCAAAATTTTGAATTTATTGTGTTGCAATTAGTGCTGGAATTGTGTAAATCTTTGAAACTGGCCCATAGAGATTCATATCAAAATGTGAAGAAAATTTATTTTGACTTATCTTTGTGTGAGCTAAATTTTAAGTTTATCTGCTATTTTGTGTATTTTTTATTTTTTTTTTTTTTTAGAGTTTAATCCTTAGAGTGTTAAAGGTTGTCTATTTTCATTAAGTATCAAGATGAAATGTTGATGTAGAATTTAATTTCAAGTGAAAAAAGTGATTATATACTTTTCATATGTATTTATTTTTGTTCATCTTAGCCTAAGGCTTTATGCTAATATAATATTTAAAGTCAAGTGATTATATAATTCTCAGTGTAACATTTCTTTTGTCCTAATCTAAGTTTTGCTCAGTCTTAGTATTCAGAGTGATTTTTCCTTATGTATATTCTTTCAAAGTGTTGTAATTTTTATAAACTATATATTTATTTGCTTGTAAAGAGTGTATAATTTCAATCAACAGTGTATGTTACAGTACTCTCTCGTATTCCAGTTAAACAATTGAAGTAAGAGGCTGTTTGTATAGTTCTTAATAATAATTACCGGCCTTTTTTCAGTGTACTTAAGAGACCATTGGATATTCAATGTAAATATATATTGCTTTTTGGGAGTTATTTAAATGTCTCAGAGCTCAGGTATTGATATTTCTAAAATAAACGGTTTAATGTAAAAACAAAAATGTAAGTTTGGAACTCGATAGGATGCATAGTTTACCAGCCTATATATATATATATATATATATATATATATATATATATATATATATATATATATATATATATATATATATATATATATATATATATATATATATTGGTTCCCAGACCACGGGACCATAATATAATAAATTTCTGGTGCCCAGATTTCTGGGATCGAGTGAGTCTGCTTCAAGTATTGATGATAACAGGGCTATGTTTTCGTTAAAGGTTTGAACAATTTCGTGTTGATAGGATTTTTTGTATTGTTAGGACAGTTTTGGAGAGGTATTAGATATAGTAAAATACAAGATGGGACAGTTTAATATCCAAGAGTTTTTGAAAAACTCGAAGGTTCAGGAATTTTCAGAAGCTAATGTAACTATATTTCAATAGCTCTCCATTCCAAGGGCATATGGTGGTCTTGCAATGAGAGGGATGATTAAAGACCAAATCAAGTGTCTAGCTTTAGATGCGTTGATAAACTCGGGGAAATTGTCTGTAGAAGATATTGTAGCAGTTCATGAACTGTTGGAGGAGGGTGAAGAAGAATTTGTAGCAAAGCAAGGACCAGTCAACCACAAACCGAAAGATTGAAACAGATAGGGAAGCAGAGACTGAGATTTGACAAATTGCAGCAAAGTAGAATTTGACTAAGTTAAAGATGATGTCAGAAGAGAAAGTAGTAGCACAACGTGCGAGGGAAATCAAAGCAAGACAAGAAGAAGCAAAAAGAGAAGAAGCCAGAGAAGTAGGAAGACATGGGATGAGAATGGAAGATAAAGAGAGAAAATACGAAAAAGAGATAGAAACGAGAAGAAAAAGAGAGGGAAGAGAAAATGGAATTTGCACGACACACAAGAGAATTGGAACTGTTGAATGCCAGTGCAAAGTCTGCAACGCAGACAGAGGTGAAACCTACTATGCACTATACCGTGTTTACTGTGATGAACACCCAGAGGTTAATTCCAAAGCTCACAAAAGAGGCTCATGAGAAATTTTTCGATCATTTTGAAATGGTCACATCGACGATGCAATGGCCAGAAGATAAATAGTCTGAGTTATTGTAAAGTGAACTCCTTTGGAAAGTTCGCAGTTCTTATCTATCCTTATCTCAGGACCAGAGGAAGGAGTATCAAGAAGTGAAGAGGAACATACTATAACTGCAACATATGACCTCTGAATATTATGATGAAAGGTCCTGAAGTTTGAGGAATGACGAGAAGATTACTTTCCTTAATTACGCTTATAAGATACAGCAATGTTTTAAGAGATGAACAGAGGCAGCTAATGTGAGTACATGGCTGATTAAGAAGTTTATAGTACTAGAACAATATCTACGAGGAATTCCTAAACATATTCAAACCTACTTGAGAGAGAGAGGTGAGGAGACTTGATCAAGCCGCTTAACTGAGCGAAGATTATAATATTATCAGTCGTAAACCCTCCTCAGAAATGTAGTTTCAACCGTTCTTCCGACCAAGTGTCAATTATTCCCTGAACCATGGAAACCAGTTCAGTAATAAATATGTGAACCCGTTCAAAATTTATAACGAAAGTAGCATTGATACTGTTCCTTTGCAGAATGTGATAGTACCACAGCGACAATTGTCGTAACGTCCTCCTCCAAGACGTGCAAAAGGTTAATATTTTCTGCTGTAAGTGTGATAAGAGCGGAAAGGGTGAAGACGAAAATAAACCCCGCTACATTTGCACGATGAAGAGGACAAACCCAAAGAGCGTGGATACCTTTAAACCATATATTTATTCATACAATAGACTGGGATGAGTGAACCCCGGTCCAATATTGCACGACACGAGTTGCAACCATAGTGTGGTGATACAAGGAACACAGGCGTTGGTGGTGCAGTCTCTCACAGGACACTCGGTTATTTTGAAGGGAATAGGAAAATAAGAAGTTACCCCTTTTTGCCATTTGAAACTGTCATATGAGTTTGTGACAGGTAATTTTGATTTTGCACTAAAGGCTGACGAAGAAGTAGAAGTCCAGCTGGGTAATGAGGTTGGTGGAGCACCGTCTGTGCCTTTTCCCATTATAACGGAGAAACCATTTAAGTATACTCCTATGACTGAACTCGAGAAGGACTCCCGCATCTGTTTCCTAGTTGTGTGACAACAAGGAGTATGACGAAGAAAGTGCCTGATGAAAAAAAAAAAAAATCGAAGAAGAAATGAACTTTGAGGAATTTTTTTGCAAAAGGAGGGTTCCCTTGGTGATATGCAAGAGGAAGACTCCCGAGTAACCTCAAGAGGACAGGAACAACTTACGTTTAGACAAGAAGACAAAGAAGAAAGTTAATGATCAACATTGTGGGAACTTTACTAAGGAAGAGAAAAGGTCATGAATATATGATAACCATGATGTGTCCAGTGATAAGATACCCTGAAGCCAAACCCGTTCGGAACATCATTCCCCAAAAACTCTTAGAAGGTACTAGATTTTTTCACTAAGTCTGGTATTCCAGTAATAATTCAAAGTAACTGATGAACAAATTTAACGTCAAAATTATTTCAGGACGTAGTGAAACTGTTGGATGTGAATCAACATCCATAAACTACTTATCATCTGGAGACCAGAGGTGCAGAAGAGAGGTTTCATCAAACTTAGATAAGTTTGTTAACAAAGTTCTGCAACGAAACAGGGAATGAATGGGATATCGGAATACCGTAGATGTTATTTGATGAATGTAACGCTTATCAAGAAAGAATAGTATGTACCCAGAATGGAATGGTATTTGGACGACAAGTATAATGACTGATTGAAATGTTAGCAGAAAAATTGAAGGACCGACAGGAAATGTATGGAGAATATGTCAAGAATTTGAGGACAAGGATTGGCGAGAGAAGAGAAATCTCCCTAGAAAACCTTATAACGAGTTAAGAAAAAGTGCAGAAAAGGCTTCATATGACAAGTAAGGGCAGACAATTCTCAGTAGGACAACAGGTATTAATTTTCTTGCTGATAAGGAGATTCCCACCCACCAACAAGTTCCAGGAACCATTAAAGATTTTGGGGATAATCAGTGACCTATCCTACGTTACTGGAACCTCAGGAAGTAGGGAAAGGCAAAGGAGAGTACATGTTTGCCGACTGAAGTGCCACTTAAGCGAAAACAGGAAAGAAACTTCACAAGTGTGTATGGCACAAACCATACCATCCATGGAAGACTACGATGGATGTAAGTTAGAGGCCGTAAGTAATGTGAGTATTTCTTCCATCATTCAGAACCAGGAAGAGAAACTAACTCATTTGAACCAGGAGCAACAAGAGAAATTAAGCCGATTAATCAGAAGTTTCCATAAAATTGTCTCATACTTCGCAAAACTAACCAACCTGACGAAGCATGAGATACACCTCAAAACAATAAAAAGACCATTTAAACAACGTGAGTATTGACTATCGCCGTATCACTGAAAGGCCATGAGAAAGGGAACGGACTATTTGTTATAAAACGGATTAGCCGAACAGAGTTCTAGCCCTTACAGTTCTCCATACTTATTAGTGAAAAAACTGGAATTATTTTTTAGGATGTGTATAAACTACCGAAAGTTTAATTTGACCAGTGTGGCCGATAATTACCCATTGCTGCTCATTGACCACCTTCTCAACAATAAGGACAAGCAAGGTTCGTCTCCAAGGTTGATTTGTTAAAAGGCTATTATCAAATTCTTTTGGATGACAATGCAAAATTGTTATCACTTTTATAACCGTATTTGGGTTATATCAATACACCGTCAGGCCTTTTGGCCTAATGACAGCCCCGCTGCTTTGCAACGAGTAATGGATAACCTTCTAGTGTTGAAAGAATGAACAGGCATAAATCTCGATGATATTGTAGTATATTCATCGACCTAGGAAGAACATCTCTGAATCCTGAAGAAGGTATTTAAAAAGCTCTGAGGAGCACACTTGCTGATTAACCTGGAGAAGAGCGAATTTGGAAAGGAGAGAGTTTGGTACTTGGGATTTGAAGTAGAAAAAAAGACTAATCAATCCGGTAGGCTATAATGTCGAAAGATTTAGCAAAGTATCGACCATCCACCACCCCCCCCCCCATGAGGAAGCAATTATAACGTATTTTAAGGACGGCAGGATTCTATCGACGTTTCTTCCCGAAATTTTTGGCTGTAGTAGCCCCTTCAATAAATTTGACTAGCCCCACGAAAAAAATTGTATGGACCAGCGAGTGCTAGGAATCCTTCGACAAGATAAAGGCCTTATTAACTTTGTAACCGATACTGAGAGCACCTGATATCAAACCAAGAAGAGAAAAAAAGATAGAATAGCGTGTTCGAGTGTACCCCTGAGCAAGAGAACTCTAACCAAAGACATTGGAAGATCATGGTACAGAGGCGATGCCACTACCCAACACTAGAAAACAATGGTTTGATTTTGGAGTGTCCTTTTCCTAAAAGAATTCCTTACCATAGATAAAGAGTCTCTTCTCTCCTTACCTAGAAGAAAGTGGCCACTGAACAATGATAGTGCAGTTACCCCTTAGGTGAAGGAGAATTTTCAATACTTTTATAATCTCAGTGTTGTCAGGTGTATGAGGACAGAGAAGAATATGTAAAGAATAAGCCAGACTATCCAGTGTATGTGTAGGCAAAGATAAAATGAGCCGTAACAAGAGGGAAGAATCCAAGGTAGATGTAAATTGATGATATGTTTAAGAATTAACTTTTTATTTCAAGTTTTTTTGTTACAAAGTCTTACGTAATATGTTTAAGAGTGTTATGTGAACATATGAAATATGAACAGGTCTTATGTAATGTTCTTTTATATTTTTATGAGGTATTGCGTCATGTTTGTCAGAGAATACGCCATAAGCAACGTGTTTTGTAAATTTCCCAAAAAATCTAGTGATAGTAAGTTATCTTTTTTTCATAATTCAGGGACAAAGGGTGGGTGGAACTAGCTGAGCTGAAAAAGAGTCACCTCACTATGTGTGATAGTTGCCAAAGGAAACCCAGGTTCTGTTTACTTTTGTGTGAGTAAGAGTTCGAGAGTACAATACTTGGTAGTTTAGACACTTTTGCTCATTCCCCCACGCTTCCCAGTTCTTCGGGAAGTTTCTGGAAGTGGCTAAATTTTATATATAAAGGCACCCCCAGGGATAGATATATAAATAGATATTCCTAGCCTTAAGACAGCCATCATCCCCTCTCTCGCTCTCGCACGCAGCTCAGTGTATTATTTTTAAAGTGTTCAGTGAAAATTCAATGTTTTGGTTTCACTAGTACTTATAATCATAGTGAGTACTTATAAAAATTCTCAGAGAATTTTTGTAAACGGGCCTGTAGAAAGGTTAGGTATTTTTACTGTGGACTGGTTATATATTTTTCGTTAGGTGTCAAACTTAAATATTGTATTCAGATTTAACGTTAAGTGAAACAGGTGACTATAATTTTCATAAGTGTTATTTCTCTTTCTTAGTCAAAGGTATATTCAGATTTAACATTTTCATGTCAAGAAAATATATAATTTTCAGAGAGTGACATTTTAGTCTTAATCTCAATTTTGTTGTGACTTGATATTTCGACTGATTTATTTGTTATTGTGAATTCTTTTGAAGTCTTGTAATTTATACAGAACCAATTTATTTTTGTAAATTTTGTATTAATACTTTCACCATTGTTTGTAATTGTATTCCTCTCATCCTATTATGAACTGAAGTTAGACCTATCTGAATATTCATAATAATAATTACCCAGTTTTCTTTTAAGTGTACTTAAGATATCTTTGGATATTCAGAGATTTATAGATTGCTTCCTGGGAATTATTTAACTATTTCGGAGGTTTTGTAATTATATTTTATAATGTAACAGTTTTAATGTAAATTCAAACAGGTGAGTTTCGAATTCGAGAGGTTGATCAACTGGTCAGTCGTGATATACAGAATATAATATATTTGGGTCCCAGTCACTACCCATAGTATAACATATATTTTGGTTCCTAGACCAGGGAGCCATAATCATACAATCTATTTTTGGTGCCCAGACCTAGTAGCCATCACCGTATAATATATATATATATATATATATATATATATATATATATATATATATATATATATATATATATATATATATATATGTGTGTGTATATATATATATATATATATATATATATATATATATATATATATATATATATATATATATATATATATATATTCAGTATTTGTATATATATATATATATATATATATATATATATATATATATATATATATATATATACAGTATATTAGTGTTATCATGATTATTGTTATTATTACTTGCTAAGCTACAACCCTAGTTGGAAAAGCAGGATGTTATAAGCCCAGGGGCTCCAACAGGGAAAATAGCTCAGTGAAGAAAGGAAACAGAAAAAAATAAAATATTTTAAGAAGAGCAACAAGACTAAAATAAATATCTCCTATATAAACTATAAAATACTTTAACAAACCAAGAGGAAAAGAAATAACATAAAATAGTGTGCCCAAGTGTACCATCAAGCAAGAGAACTCTAACCAAAAAGACAGTGGAATACCATGGTACAGAGTCTATGGTACTACCCATGATTAGAAAGCAATGGTATGATATTGGAGTGGTCTTGTCCTAGAAGAGATTCTTACCATAGCAAAAGATTCTCTTCTAACCTTAAAAAGAGAAAAGTTTCCACTGAACTATTACAGTGAAGTAAGAAGAATTGTTTGGTAATCTAAGTGTTCTCCGGTGTATGAAGACAGAGGAAAATGTTTAAAGAATAGGCCAGACTACTGAGTGTGCGTGTGTGTAGGCAAACGGAAAATGAACCGTAACCAGAGAGAAGGATCCAATGTAGTACTGTCTGGTCAATCAAAAAACCCCATAACTCTCTAGTGGTAGTATCTCAACTGGTGGCTAGTGCCCTGTTCAACCTATAAAATTTTAATTAAAGATAATCTAAATAGAATAGTGTGCCCGAGTGTACCCTCAAGCAAGAGAACTGTAACCCCAAAGGGAGGTTGAAGTGCACTGTTTTTTTTTGCTCGATTTCTTTTGATATATATATATATATATATATATATATATATATATATATATATATATATATATATATATATATATAAATGCGTATATATATGATATATATATATATATATGTGTGTGTGTGTGTGTATATAATATATATATATATATTTATATACATTTATATATATATATAAATGTATATAAATATATATATATATATATATATATATATATATATATATATATATATATATATATATATATATATATATATATATATATATATATATATATATATATATTATACACACACACACACACATATATATATATATATATATATATATATATATATATATATATATATATATATATATATATATATATATATATATATATATATATATATATATATATATATATATATATATATATATATATATATATATATATATATATATATATATATATATATATATATATATATATATAAATAAATATATATATATATATATATATATATATATATATATATATATATATATATGTATATATATATATATATATATATATATATATATATATATATATATATATATGTGTGTGTGTGTGTGTGTGTGTGTGCGTGTGTGTGTGTGTGTTTGTGTGTGTATACATGTTTTTGTAACATTTGATATTTTATGATAAGAGGTAAAAATATTTGAAGAAGATATTTAGGATTTTTAAAAAGCAGGGAAAATTAATTGAAATTCTATTCACATTTTGAATTACAATTTATTACATCCCTAATCATTGTATTTTTTTTTTTTTACTTCGTTACAGGATGACTCCTGTATTCAATGAATCTGACCGGTATAAGATCAGACTATGGAAGATCTCCGATGAGATTATAAGTCCTTTGTTGAGGCAGTTTCTCAACTGGGGAAACCCAGATTGGGATCAGAAAATAAAATTCTTAACTTACCTGGAGAACAAAAATGTAGAGATCAATAAACTAAAGAAGAAGCTCTATCCAGAACAGCTTAAGACGTTACAGAAGTATCCGCCAGATGTTGCTAAGTGGGATATAACCCTTATTTGTCTCCTTTTGAAACATTGTAAAGGAGTCTTTGCTGGCAAAGATGACATTGCTTGGTCATCAGGAAGCGGTAAAGAGCCAGAATGTCTTATCACATATTTAAAAGACATAAGAAACACCATAGCTCATGAAGCTCTCAGTCTAAATCAGAAAGATTTCTTTGACAAAATTGAAGAAATCCGTACACTAATGGAGAGAGCACTGTGCAGTGTTGGTAATATATGTTCACATGTCAGCCAGACAGAGATTGATGCAAATGTTGCTAATTTCAACAAAAAGCTCAATGAAATAAGAGATGCAGACATTTCGCCAAAGACCCTTGATGAGTACAAGAAGGAATTGCTCTTCTCTGAACAGATGGCATTGATAAGGAATAAAGGTGTTCCATTCTTGAAAGATGTCTTGAATCGAAATACAACCATAAATCCACTATCCTTAATAGTGAAAGGAGATGGAAGGCAGTTGCCAGTGAATGAAATATTCACAGAAATAGAACTGAATCAGGATGGAAAGAATAAGGAGGTTTTACTGGAGGACATAATAGATGTAGCCTCGGGATCTGACGCTGGAAGTTTTATTTTGCTCAAAGGACATGCAGGAATGGGCAAGAGCACTCTAGTGAAAAAGATAACATCTGATTGGGCCAACCAAAGATCCTCCATCAAAGGCCTCAGCTCTTTTCATCTGCTCTTTTATGCAGAATTAAGAGATATTATTAATACATTTGTTAGGCTTATTAAATTCTCTTTGGGAGAAAAAGTTCATCGCTCATTCAGGGATGAAGACCTTGTTGAAGCTGT
>NC_090758.1:65431594-65434094 GCF_036898095.1 Palaemon carinicauda | reverse complement strand
GATTAGAATATCTGATTATGTTTGTTTGAATCTTCAGTTCTCGTCATATTCATCATTATTATTACTTTCTCTGTAGAATAAAGATTTCCTCATCATATCCTATGCTATTTTTCGTTAGCTTTTTTGCTGAGTCATTGCAAACGACCAAAGTCTATTTCATAATGTTTTTTTCTTCTTTGCTCGGTAGGGTGACTGATGCAGAGATGTTCCTTGATATCGGCACTGCACTAATTAGATCTCTTATTAGATATGTCACTAAATGATTCAGGTTTAACCAACTCCTTATAATGATTAGATAACTTTTAGATCATTGAGGTTATTTCTTGATTGGAATGTGATTTTATGTATATATATATATATATATATATATATATATATATATATATATATATATATATATATATATATATATATATATATATATATATATATATATATATATATATATATATATATATATATATATGTATATATATATAATTGTTAATGAATAATCGAATCTTTTCACAGAAATCTATTGTTTTTGAAAACTTTTATTATGTTCATTCTACTGTTTGTTCTCCTCTCTTATATCTATTTTCAAAACTTTGTTTTTTTTTTATCATCCATATACAATTATTATTTTTAATAACCAAAGTAGTTTTTGACTTATATCATGACATATTCTTATCAAAATATAGCAAAACTTGAATGTACTAAGATTCACTCTAAACATTGTCTATTATCTATTCATGAAAACAAAATCTATTTAAGTGATCTTGACGGAGATGGTTGAGGTGATGGTAGGTAATATGTAATAGTGGAGCTCATCATAAATAAATCTGTGAATGACAAATATTGTGTTTTCATCACCTTTCAATTTTGATTCATTTTATACTCTCTCTCTCTCTCTCTCTCTCTCTCTCTCTCTCTCTCTCTCTCTCTCTCTCTCTCTCTCTCTCTCTCTCTCTCTCTCTCTCCTGGGAGGTCAACAAAGATAATATCCTTACAAAGTCCTTCAAAGGAACAAAACCAGGCAATAAGAAGAAAAAAAAAAAGAATATCTCAATACCAGTCCGACAGGTGAGTTCTTTGTGAAATCTCTTTTTCTATATATGGTTATTTGTAACATCAAAGTAAACTTATCAGAAGTAAATCGTTTTATGTGAACCTACATATTAAAATGAATCTGCTTTGCTGCTCAAGAATAATATCAGTATAGTTAATCAATTTATTTCTCCATTTAATGATCAAAGTAAAGGAACATCAAACTGAGCTGTTTATTGCAGAGATTCTGTCTTTTGTAAAACACTGGATCTTCGTAATGCCCTCATATATTGATGCTATTTTCAATTATATATCAGATGAACTGATAGAACAAAAGACTGATTGACTGTCGGACTGACTGACTGACCGACTGGTGCACAGGGAGATTGTTCATCGTCTTCTGCTGGACCTAAGAAAAGCTGAAATGTTAGACCAGCGTCTGTCAGACCCATTGAGTCAACATCTGATCAGAAGAGAAGGAACACAGAGCTGAAGGACATTGGAGAAGAGAAACATAAGATGACGTAGCATTTTTAAGGTAGGAATTTTGAGTTTTTTTTTTTTTTAATGAATTATATGAAATGGATATTATAAGGAGTTACTAATTTTAAAGAATTGAATGGAAAGAGTAATATTTGTAGTTACTACTCCTAATGAAATGAACCGAAAGAGTAATATTTCGAGTTAATATTTCAAATACATTTACAGAGAAGAGTAACGTTAACATTAATTACTTATATTCATATTGAATGTGAATCTCGAAAAGAATGTATACAATTAGACTTATTTTGAATCTTTTAACTTTCGAGTATTTTCTTTATATAAACCAATATAAATTTGATTATGTTATTCATATGTATATATATATATATATATATATATATATATATATATATATATATATATATATATATATATATATATATATATATATATATATATATATATATATATATCTGCGTAAGACAGACAAAGGTAGAATACATCGGGTGTGTCTCTCTTCTTCTCATGCAGACAAAGAGAAAGAATGGGAGGGAGGAACACAGGAGTAATTATGACTAAATGTCTACAATATTTGCAGATTGTGGTTCTTTTTCTGTTATGTCTTTAATTAGTTAGTTTTCAAAAATAGAAGTAAACATTGTCTCTGGGTTTTCAGACAATTCATTATCATTTTTAGATAACAATAACAAAAGGTAACTATATATAATAATATGAAGGTATTGTATTTATTTAATCTATTTAGCATTGATCCTTAAGCAAGAGGCAGTTAATAGTCTTGTTTTCCGAAGTATAATTTTGTAGGTTTGTATATTCTTGAGCTACACCTTACCCAGGGTTTCAGAGGACAGGAACGACAAGGGAAGCTCCAAACGAGGCCTCGCGGAACTGTGTGAATGATTTACTCACTGTGACTATGGCGGCTCTCCTCATCTAGAGCTTTTACTTTGGAGGATAGGCACTCTGCATCCAT
>NC_090758.1:65416594-65426594 GCF_036898095.1 Palaemon carinicauda | reverse complement strand
CGATCCTTTCAATTTGATATCCTTTACTCTAACAGAGATCTTTGGGGATAAAAGTAATGGAAACATGGGAGATTGGATAAGAGACAGCAAAGTCTTAAAAATGAATAGGTGCCAAAAGATGAAAAATATTTACAATCTAGTATTATTATTATTATTATTATTATTATTATTATTATTATTATTATTATTATTATTATTATTATTATTATTATTATTATTATTATTATTAATTGCCTTGAGAAGTTTTTTTACTTTTGTATTTTTTTCCTGTTTTTTTTTAAGCACTATTGATTTTAAATAATTTTTTTCCATTACATCTGTAACAATATATAAATCCTATTCATATTCAAAATTGAATAAGACAACTAGAAATATATAAAAGGATTTATAAGATTATTAAGGATAAACGAATTAAAGGAAAGTAAGAAAAATAATAAACGGAACTAAATTCAATAAAATTTTACCAAAGAAAAATGAACAGAATTTCTTCATTTTTTCGAAAGCAAACTCTCTTGAGAGATTAAAGAGACAAGATAAACATAGAGGTGATGGTGATGTTTTCGCTTCAGTGAGCTCTATGCGTTCGAACCTCAAGGAGAGAGAGAGAGAGAGAGAGAGAGAGAGAGAGAGAGAGAGAGAGAGAGAGAGAGAGAGAGTTAGCCTATGAATTAAGCATTAAAATGATTTACCTGAAATTAGCAAATACATTCTCGAATCGCACTGGAAAATTAATTAGCTCTGATGCGCGCCAAACAGATAATTCCTTATTATTCCTTATTATTCTTTCTCTTATTACCAGAGTATTCTATTAATGATTGCGTCTCACATATATGATATGATAATATTACTTGATCTTGGTAATATGTATAGAAATGAATGATATATGTCAGTAATAATCCATTAGTGTTTGTTAGTTAAGCAAAAGAAATTTTTGATGTAAATTTTGACTGGAAACTATTAAGGTATTCGAAATTTCTTATAGAAAATGTTAAGTTAGATGTAAAACTTAATAATGATTTATATGTCCATAGGATAATCCAGTTAGAAATGTCATCAAAACCTTATTGAGTAGAATATTGTCCATCAATTTTATATATAGAAGTTAATTGATAATTCCCCTAAATACCTTAAACATGTAAAACCGTTTTATGACCAAAATTTAGACTGCTAAAACCTTCAACAATAATTATCTATTTTCAACTGAAAATTAGACTTCAAAGACTTGTATGTAAAAGTAAGATCAATATTTTGTGAAGATTTTGTTTTAATTTAGATATATATTTTCATAACAATTATATTGATATATGCAAAGTTTTAAAGATAACAGATTTTTGGTATTGCTCTAGAAAATATTATAGTTCAGATTCCATTTAAAGAAATTAATGAAAATTGCTGGAAGAATCTTTTTTAACTTTAGTTCAACTTTCAATTGCTTTGTCTCTTCTTTTCCGTCAAACCAGACCTCGAATCATAAAAAGAAATATTTCTTTTTTGGTGTCATTAAAGAATTATTTTAACTTAGGAAATTATTGTATTCACTGATGTTCTAAAAGAATAAATACAAATATAGGGTTGATATATACACAGGTATAATAGATAAGTAGATGAACTGGTATTTAGTTAATTAGTAAGAAGATGGTTAGAAATTTATGAATAAGGGTTAATTAGATGCATATACAGTATATAAAAACTGTTTTCAGGAACAAAAAACTGGAACTCCAATAAGGAATTAAAATATAAAATGACACTTGAAAAACCTCGTACAGCAAAAGAGAAAACAAAAAAATCCAAAATTTTAAAAGCTAAAAGAAAAAAGAAAAAAAAAAGAAATAAAGATACATATATCTTTGCCACATAATACGATTAAGGCAAGATAAAATATACTGACATATCAATTGGATATGGAAATTAATTTTACTGACTTTCTGACCCAGAGTAATTCACATGGCCCATATAAGCAACAAAAGCTAGATTGTATTTGCAATTAGTCAGTTTTAAGTCGTCCTGTTTTATTCATGTGAAGATTTACAGAATCTATAAACCTTTATAACTCCCGCCCCCCCACCCCACCCCAAGAAAATTATCTTACATTCGTATATTTAGGTAAAGTTGACCTGTAATCAGGTTACCATAAGCTGATCGAATTTTCCATCACAAAGAAACTAAAGAATAAGAGATATAATGATTCTACTGATTCTATAAATGAACAAAAGTAAACAAATGTAATATATTTACATAAAAAAAGAAAATTAATTCCTTTGAGACAAGCAGACCTTTTTATTTTCCATATGCCAAATGGCTCTAAGGTCTTTGCGTAGGCCAAACCCAGATGCATCTCCCAGGACAATTGGTGATTCTGAAGGCGATGTTTGCTAAGCAAATCTCACTTCATGTAAACAAAAGCTTCCTTCAGTTGATTCATGTCTTTGAACTCTCGAATGTCTGTGTTTATAAATGTTTGTGTATATATATATTTTTTATGTATATATCTTTAATCCTATTGTTTCCTTTTTATTGAAATATGCTCTCTCATATAGTATAAGTTATTGTATGTATTTTAAAAGTCTAGAGTAATAGATATTATGTTTCAGTAAGTCGTGAAAATATTTGATAATTATTTGGAAAAATTTTGTTAGGTAATGAAAGTGTAGTCATAATAATAAATAGTCAGATATAGACACATACATTTCTTCTTCTTCTGCGTGTGTTTATATGTGTTTGCACGTGTATGAGTCTTTGTGTCTGTATATCGCTTTATATACGTCTCGCTGTATATCTAAATATAGTCCTTTCACCTCCTATTATCTATTGATAATAACAATTTAGATTTCTTTCATAAAAATTTTTAAAAAAGGAAAAAAAAATAACTTTCCAATGTCCTTCACCTTCTTCCTTTCTTTCTTTCTTCCTTTCAAACTCCATCAACACTTTTATATTGCTGATTCCAGGCACGAATCATGACTCATTCTCTGTCACAACACACACTCAATAAATCTTCAGCTGAAGACGTGGCCAGAAAACATCAATTATGGGGAGAGATTTTCTCATATATCTTATTTATGAAAAAGATATTTGGGTTTTATAGATTTTTTATGATTTATAATTCTGCTTTTTGACATTTTACCTCGAGAATTTTTTTTAGGAACAATTGATTTATATTTATATCAATCTGTTAGGAATCATTTTGTTCTTTTTCTGAACTTTATTTTTCACATTTTAATAAATAAATAACTAAATGAATAAATGAATAAGTATATGAATAAATATCATTCAATTAAGCTATGTTTTAGAAAGGTGATGTGAAGCAAATTCTATTACTCTTCCGAAACTGTTTCTGACATTGAAAGTAAAAACAAGAAATCCAATGGGGTCGTTGGCCTTAGTATTTAGGTTGGGCTCAGAATCTTCTTATATTTACGTGCTTTTTTTCACATATTGTTGGGGTAAGTACGGTTGCCTTCTTTTTGAAGGACTTGCTTTAGGCTTTGGGGTAGAGTGTATTCCAGATTGGCTGCCCTGCCTGACTACGCTTAGACCCTGGTAGCTTAAGTCCATGTGTTGTACCAGTCACCAGCGTCCTTCCTCCCAGCAGCGAGGGGTCATGGCGCGGTTAGGTCGTGTTCTAAAGTAAGGTTGGATTTTAAAAGTGGATTCTAAAGACTCATAATAAATTACTGAAATTATTATTCAAGAGTTGTAAAGGCAAGTGATCGAAAGAAGAGGAATCCTCCCTCCACTAAGTATTCTGAAGAAGACACTGGTCCCCACCGGCCGAATGACTTTAGTCCTTGGCTCTACTGTACATATGTACCAGTGAGACCATGCCGATTATATCATGCAAGGTTTTACTCAGCTATGAGGAACTAAATGTTGACCAGCCGATGCTGTCAAGAGTCATTATTTAAACAATATCTTCATTTCATTATTATTTTGATAATTTATAGGTTCACAAAACATTTGTGACAAAGTGTGGAGGGGAGTATACAAAATAGATTGCCCATAATAATAATAATAATAATAATAATAATAATAATAATAATAATAATAATAATAATATTAATAATAATAATAATAATAATAATAATAACAACAACAACTACGTATTTAAGATGAAAAACCTTAGTTGGAATGACCACTGGGAAAAGGTTGTTTGAAAGGGTTAGAAGACCTGTAAGGGAATTTCATGTTAGTAACGCCATCTATTGAGTGGTTTTGAAGTTACCGTATTTTCGAAGTTTCTGTTTATGATTTTATCCTTGTATTTTCAGTTTCATAATAGACTTTGAAAGTTAAATTTTTATTTTCTTTAGTCACGTTATAATCACCTAGCCGTGCAGTAAGTGTATTAACTGCTTGTGTTTATATGGAATATTGTTATCAGTTTTGTGAAATGTGTTAATCTTTAAAATTTTTGTCTTTAAAAGTGTATCTAAAATTGTTTAAGTGCATATTTAATTAAGTCTTTACGAATTGTTATTAATCATAAGTGTTGTTAAATTTCACAAGTTATGTTCTTTCGTTTTCAGCTAGGGTAATCCTCGACCCTTGGGGAAACAGTGCACGACCTTAAGCAATCCCGAACCAAGAGATGCACTTTTTATAAATGCTCGAACTATAATCACAGGTTCCCGCTGTTACATCGAAGCATACGTTATATAGGTGACTCTGAATCCGAAATCCAAATTGGTATTATTTAGCGTATGACAAATGTCAGAGACCCATGAACAGCGACTTGTGTTATGTTCTGTGTTGTAAGGGTTATTTTTCAGCGAGCAATTGTTGAGGTCTTTATTCGTAACAAGACCTTTGGTGATTTATTATTTTTGTAATGGATGTTAAAAGGGTGTCAGACAGATAAGTTAATTAATGGTTTATTGTTCGTCATTTGTTTATTTCTTTATTTCAGTATTAAATCTTTCAATTTCATAATCCATAGTGGTGTTAATAAATTATAATTTGTAAATAAACTTTGTTTCTAAATTTCTGAATTTGTTTTACCATACCTAATCACAAATAAGCAGTGCTATTTTTTTACCAGGGAAAAATGTCTAAGGAATTCCCTGACATTAAGTGGTGTGCTCACCAGGGCTAATTTAAATATTTCCTTGTTTAATAGTGGCCTGCGTTACTTTGTGATTGGTTTGGTGATAGTCATTTATTTTCTATTACAACACATAAAAGTGCAATTAATTGGAGTGGCTGAAATTTACATCGAGTATATGGGCATTTTAAGAATACGGCTGGAAGGTCGCAAGTGGGAGACTTCCGATAGTTAATGGAATGTAGACCGAATTCTTGAAACAGTGTCCGGTAACAGTTGTTACGTAAGAGTCCAGTTGACTCTAGAGATATACTGGTTTGACAATTTTAGTTATTGTTTTGTACTTCATATTTATTTTTATTAACTTTATTGTTGAATCTTGATGCTTGGTGAATGGTTACTGTTATTTAATGAAAGTGTGTGATTGTCCTTTATTCATAATAATTATTTCTAGTACAATTCAGTTCCCGCTTATTGTCATTGTGTAACAGGTATCTTTAATGTTTCTTAAATTAAGTTGTTTGTAGGCAATGGTTAAAAACTGGATAATTTAAAATGGAATTTTATAAATTCTGGAAGGATGAAGGTTTGTCCATGGGACTCAAGGATGAAGCGCTTTTGAACTTTATAGAGAAGAAAATCAAAGATAGTGATGAGCGTGATAGAAGACATGCTGAAAGAGAAGAAAGGGCTTTGATGATTAAATACGAAGAAAATGAAAAGCAGAGGGAAGAAAATGAAAAGCAGAGGGAAGAAAATGAAAAGCAGAGGGCACATGAACTTGAATTGCAAAAGATCAGAGGAGCAACATCTAACCCTAGCCATGTAACAGTTGCTGTGGATACTACTAGACCTCTTCCATTTTGTGATACTGATGATATCACCGCCTACCTAGTAAGGTTTGAAAAGGTAGCAGTTTCTCTCAACTGGGAGCGGAACTCTTGGTCAGTTCAGTTGGCATCACTTTTAAGAGGTAAGGCATTAGATATCTACACGTCGCTCTCAGATGATGTTACAAGTGATTATGCATCATTGAAGGAAGCTCTTTTGAAAGGATTCAAGAAGACTAGTGACTGGTACAGGACAGCGTTTAAAACTGCAAAAATGGATTCCAAGAGCACATATGAACAATATTTGAATATGTTATTTCGAAATTTTGACTTGTGGATAAATAGTCTTAGTGTAACGAAAGACTACGAAGATTTGAGAAACATTATAGTCTGTGATCAGTTCATGTCTACTTTACCTAAGGAAATGCGTCTTTTTCTTAAGGAGCGTAAACCTAGAACTCCAGAGGATTATTCATCATTGGCAGACACATATGCTTCAGCACACAAATGTTATCCTAAAGATGAGCAGAAGTACTTTAGGCATAATGCGAATTTATCTAGTTCCAGTGATAAGATCAGTGCGAGTGAGAAACCAGAGAAAACTAATTTGTCACGTCCTGGTAAAATTGCATGTTACGGTTGTGGTCAGAGTGGACATATTTCGAGAAACTGTCCTAACAAGGTACCCAAAAAGAAATCTGAATCTTCTCTTGAGATAGGTCAAGTTCTGGATAACACTGGAGTATGTGGACCTATGGTATGTGGAACAGTGAATGGTGTTACAGTATCTACAATACTTAGAGATACAGGTTGTACAGGAGTAGTGGTATCAGAGGATTTGATTCCTGATCCTGGAACAAATTGTTCATATTCTACTCTTATTGATTATTTGGGCAGGAAGGACAGATTCCCTATTGTCAAGATTTATTTGAAATGTAATCTCTTTACAGGTTGGGTTAATGCTGTTCGGGCTCCAATAAAGTACTGTACTGTCTTATTAGGCAATATTCCAGGTGTTCAGGACCATAATTTGTTTCCTCTAAAAAATACGGATTCTAACATAGAAGTAAATGCAGTAACAAGATCACAGGTAAAAAGGAGAAATATTGTTCACCCTCTTGCTTTACCAGAACCATTTGATATATCCATTGATCATGAATCTTTTCTTAGAGAACAGCAGAATTGCGAAGCTTTGAAATATGCAAGAGAAATGAGTCAGTCTGGAGATGTCAAACGTTGCAAGAATGGTTTGCAGTACGAGTTCGTGATGAGAAATGGACTTCTCTACAGGAAAATCCAGAAATGTAAAAAGCCTCAGTTACTGGGAAAGGAACAGTTGGTTGTACCAGTTAAATGCATAAAATTAGTTTTGCGCCTTGCACATGATATTCCGGTAAGTGGACATTTTTCTCATAGGAAAACCTTTAATAAGATTAATGAAATTTTCTGGTGGCAGGGTATGACGTCTGACATATATAAATATTGCAAATCTTGTGATGTATGCCAAAAATCTTCTCTTGTGGGAAAAGTAAAGAAGGCTCAGATGGTTAAATTACCAGTGATCTCTACGCCATTTTATAGAGTTGCTATTGACTTAGTGGGCCCGATTTCTCCTCCTAGTGAAGCAGGGCATAGATATATTCTGACTATGGTAGATTATGCTTCAAGCTTCCCGGAAGCAGTCGCTTTGAAGAACATAACATCTGAAGACATTGCAGAAGCCTTAATATCTATTTTTTCCAGAGTGGGAGTGCCGAAGGAAATTCTTTCTGACAGAGGACCACAATTTCGATCAGAACTTATGTTGCAAGTACACAAGTTATTAGGAGTGAAACCTCTTTTTAGTACCCCTTATCATCCTGCTGCCAATGGAAGAATAGAAAGGCAACACCAGATTTTAAAGAGTATATTGAAGAAAATATGTGAGTTAAAACATAATCAATGGCATCGGTTCCTTCCAGCAGCACTGTTCGCCATGAGGGAAATTCCAAGTGATACAACAGGTTTCTCACCATTTGAGATTTTATATGGCCGTCAAGTGAGAGGTCCCTTGACAATATTGAAGGAACTATGGACAAATTCGGATATGTCTACAGGGGAAACTGATCTTTATTCTTTTGTTTTGGAACTACGTGAAAAGTTGTCCGATGTTTCTGATTTGGCTGTTCAAAACATGAATATATCTTCCAGTACATATAAGTCTTATTTTGATTTGAAGAGTAGTAAGCGCCGATTTAAAGCTGATGATGAAGTACTTTTGCTTATTCCAGAAAAACAAGGTAAATTGCAGTTCTCATGGAGAGGTCCATACAAGATAATTGATAAGCATGGTCCAGTTGACTACTGGGTAAACGTAGAAGGTAAGAAGAGACTGTATCATATCAATCTTATGAAGAAATATTACCGTAGAGAGAATGTTAATATGTTACATGTAGCAGATGAAGATATGACTGGAATGATAAACACTGTTCATGTTAACAAAGTTGCTGTTATTAATGCTGATGAGGATGATTATCTGAAAATTGAAACTGTGGATACCAATCAGAGTACGTGCAACATAAATCCTAATCTTTCAGATGTACAGAAAGATGATCTTCGTAACTTATGTCAGAAGTACAAACATGTATTTTCAGATAAACCAGGTAAAACTTCTTTACAAGACCCAACCTCAATATCATGTTATAAATCCCAATTGCTTCATCCTTTGCATTCAGACTTTGGATTAGACTTTGCTCCTTAAAACTTCCTGTTCTAAGTTGAAAAAAAATTCTATTCATTATTGAATTATTTACCCTAAAGTAATATTTTCAATATCAATACGACGAAATTATGTTTCATGGAAAAAATTTTTTTTATGATAATTTGATCATATAAAACTTATTGCTATAATGAACTTTCAAACTTATTGTTGAATCTAATGATAGCATCTGGATATTTGCATTAAATTCTGACAATCTTTAATTCAGAACTCTTGCACTAAATACTCCTTCTCTTTGAAGTAAATAATGCATGGAAACTTGGTTCCGTACTCATGTTTAATAAAAGAGAGAGAGAGAGAGAGAGAGAGAGAGAGGAGAGAGAGAGAGAGAGAGAGAGAGAGAGAGAGAGAGAGAGAGAGAGTAATCACCCTTTCTTTTTCCTTATATTTGTATATTTATATTTCTCCATTCCAAATAAACTTATTTCTGATATATTCTAACTAATATACCAATTTTTAAAATACAATACAAAATAAAATACCTAAATGATGAAAAATATTAACTACTAAAGATAAAGAAAACAGAGATCGCGCAATTTTTTATTTTGTCCCTTCTGCAAGAAATGGAAAATAACTGGAATTATTTAACTTACATACAATAACATTCAGAGACGCAGAATTAGCTAAATTCATTAGATATGAAAATTAGTTATGGCTATAGTTCAATCCTTTATTTTGGATTAGACTTAATCTTTTTTATTAATCAAACTATAAGCTCTTTTCTTATTTCCTCCAAGATATTTATGAATAAGTTATACGAAGTACAAATTATATATATATATATATATATATATATATATATATATATATATATATATATATATATATATATATATATATATATATATATATATATATATATATATATATATATATATATATATATATATATATATATATATATATATATATATATATATATATATATATATATATATATATATATATATATATATATATAAAGTTTGCATTTTTGAAATATTATAACTCAAAGACTTATCTCTCTCTCTCTCTCTCTCTCTCTCTCTCTCTCTCTCTCTCTCTCTCTCTCTCTCTCTCTCTCTTCACACTCAGCACAGATTTATATATATTTATATATATATATATATATATATATATATATATATATATATATATATATATATATATATATATATATATATATATATATATATATATATATATATATATATATATATATATATATATATATATATATATATATATATATATATATATATATATATATAAAGTTTGCATTTTTTAAATATTATAACTCCAAGACTTATCTCTCTCTCTCTCTCTCTCTCTCTCTCTCTCTCTCTCTCTCTCTCTCTCTCTCTCTCTCTCTCTCTCTCTCTCTCTCTTTTC
>NC_090758.1:65401594-65411594 GCF_036898095.1 Palaemon carinicauda | reverse complement strand
TGCTCTGGAAGCTGGCAAGTATTGCTGGCCCTTTCCCTTAGATCTCCCTTAGGCTAAGACAAAGTTCTTGGCTGCGGGTGATCTGTCACTAAAGCAAGGTTGGCAGGACCCTCTTGTCCCTTCCCCCTCTATCTCCGTAATGGCCTAGCCATTACTGTACTGTACCTTGCCGGCCGGCAGAGCTGGCCGGCAGGGGTATTACTGTACTGTACGTCGTTCTACTTCTGGACCTAGTATAGGTTGGGATGTGGAATTGACTAAGCCCATTGCCGGCCGGCAGAGATGCTGGCCGGCAAGGGTCTTATGTTTTCGAGTGCTGCCCGGACCTCTCTTGGTCCCTCATCCATGCCTGCTGGCAGAGACGGACGGCATTGGTCAAGGAAGCCTGAATTAAGTTTCTCCCCTTCCTTATATGCACTCTTACGGTTGCCGGGCTTGGGGGGTTGTGTACACTCTTATCCCGGCATCCATTCTATTTTCTTCTAGTGCTGTACCTGTCCCGGCTGCCGGCCTCATAGGCCGGCAGCCGGGCAGGTGTAGTCTTCTGGTTCTTTTGCTGCCGGCTGGCATCGGTCTTGTACCTTTGCCGGCCGGCTTATGTCAGTCCTTGTCTGCCGGTCACCAAGAGTGTGGCCGGCAGCTGGGTACTACCTTGTGTAGTTGCTGGCCGGCAGTCATTGCCGGCCAACACTGGCTGTTGCCGGCCGGCAGTTGCTGCCGACCGGCACAGGCATTTGAACCAGAGTGCTGCCGCCCTATAGCTGTTAAGTAGTATACTTTAAAGCTAGTTGTGGTGTGTGCCGGCCGGCAAAGGCAGGCCGGCACACATCCTCCTATACTGTACTAGTATTCTTCTGTATAGCATATACAGTAAGAAGAAAACTATAGTAAAGGTTTAGGTACAGCACTGTATCTTCTAACACTATTGTGTTTTCTTGCACAGCCCTTTGCTGTTGCCCTCAGATAGGAAGCAGAGTTCTTCCCTGTCTATTATCCAGGATTTTAAAATCATTGCCTAGGTGTGAGCTCCACCTGTTTCCTCTGGAAACCTTGCATTGGTTACTCTAGAAGAGATAAACCATTTTGATTTTATTATCTGGAAGGCTGCAACAATGGGTTGTGAGGGAAACACAAGTGTGTGTCTTTCCTTTCTGAATTGTTATGCTATACTATGCATATCCAGTGATACATAGTTCACTTGATACTCATGGAAATTTCTTCTCTTTACAGAAGGACACTCCGAAGTGGGGAAGTGCTTTCTGCAATGTCAGCAGCAAGAACCTCTGCGGACATGAGTTTTGTAGGAGACACGCAGCATACGCTGTCTCCAAGGATGATCTCCGGTATTGGGACCCTCAGGTATGTACTGTGTGCACTAACCTGATTAATGAGACATTTAAATAGCTAGGAAGAAGCTTCGTACCTGGGTAAGGGGCTTCCAAAAGAACACTTCTGGCCCTTATCTTCCAAGTGAGAAGATGAGGGCGTATCTTTTCCCTAAGGCATCAGCTGATGCAGTGATTCCCCTGCCTCAAGAGGAGATCCCCTAAGTTCAGATCCAGGTGGATGCTGAAGTCGCGGTCGCGATGCAAGACATCCAGCTAAATGACAGGATATCTGATGTGGACGGGTGTCAGGAGGAAGACCTCCTGGCAGAAGCCCAGGATGAAGTTCAAGCCCCTCTACATCGGCCGGTCTCCCAGTAGAGCTGGGACAGGCCCTCTCTTCTATTGTTGGAATGATCCAACAAATGCAGAAGGAGAATCAGGAGAAGGCGGCTGCAATGGAACTGCGAATGCAGTGCCTTGCAGAATCACATGGGCCCCAGAAAAAGCTCAATGTGAAAGACCTTCCCTTGTGCTCAGATGCTAACCCATGGAGGTATGCTGAGCACATGCCGATGACGACTGGAAAGATCGTCATCTCGGATAAGCTGGGCTCAGTTCCCCTGGAGGGTGGAATTCTGGCCCAGCAAGGCATCATATCCGGACTGTTATGTCCGACTGAGGAAGGAACCAGCTTCAAAGGAGGAGACAGAGCCGAAGGAGGTCATAGTGATGGACCATGCTAAGGCTCAAGCTCTACTTTCATCCTCGATGAAAGAGAAGGGCTTCTCTAACTCAAAGGTAGCTGCTTTGAATAGGAAGCTCCATTCCTTTGTGTCCTCGCCTACTAGAGCCTTCCCCCTTTTACAGAAAGGGTTTCTGGCTGTACTAAAAGCAATCGAGGCCGGCAAGTCTTGCCCCTCCATAGAGGAGTGTAAACCCTGGTCGCTGGCCCTGCCTATGGACCACAAAGATTGGAAGGACGTCCATCTTACGTTCTCAGTGGGAAAGTTGGAGGCTGATATTGCCGGACGTCAGTTCGGCAAGGACCTCCCTAAGCTGTCTGACTTTCTTTTGCGAAGTGAGTTCGATACAAAAGAAAGACTGACTGCCTCAATGTCTCTTCAGACTACTCTCGAGACGATGGCAAGTGACCCCAAGGTCCATGAAATGTTCATGGTAGTGGCCAAGCCTCATCTGGCCACAGTGACGAAGGACCTTTATGGCTTCGTCAAGGCAAGGAGAGCTTGTAGGGAGTTCGTGTTTACCTCGGCTACGGTGAGGCACGAGCTAAAGAAACTAATCTCCTCCAACATTTGGGGAAAAGACCTTTTTCCCTACCGACTTGGTCCAAGAAGTTTTTGATAAAGCCGCCTTGGAGAATAGAAACCTTCTCCAGAAGTGGGGCCTGGCTATCAAAAGAAAGTCTTCCCCGGATGAGGGTCCTCAACCAAAGAGGAAGACCATGAGGACTAGGCTACCGTCTCGGCCAGCCAAGCCTCTTAGACAGCAACAGCAACTGCAATTGCCATTGCCCCCAGTGCCCCAGATCGTGGCACAAACCCCGACCACCTTTCAGTGGGTACCCCAGGCCGTGTCGACACAGTCCACGGCATTCACCCCAGCGTTCGAAGGGCAGTCTACTTCATTTCGAGCAAAGCCTAGAGGAGCAGCCAGAGGCTCGTCTAGACGCCCCTCAAGAGGAAGGGGATTCAGGGGTGGTCGTGGTCAGGAAGGCAAGACCTCAGGACGGCAGTCCAAGTGAGGTGATACCGGTAGGAGGGAGACTTCTGAAATTTCGGGATCGGTGGACCTTCGATCCCTGGGCCCACAGCCTACTCAAGAATGGACTGGGCGGGAGCTGGTACAGCACTCCACCCCCGTACCTTCGGTTTTTCCAACACTCCACCCCCGTTATGGAGGAGTACGTTCAAGAACGGTTGGAGAAAAAGGGTGAAGCCCATCAATTTCTAAGGGAGGCTGTTTTGTGTTCCAGAAAGACTCGGAAAAGCTCAGAGTCATTCTGGACTTGTCGCCACTTAACAAGTTCATAGTGAATTGCAAATTCAAAATGCTAACACTGCAACACATAAAGACCTTACTGCCCAAGAGGGCATATTCCGTCTCTATAGACTTGTCAGACGCCTACTGGCACATTCCAATTAGCCATCGACTCTCCCCCTACCTAGGGTTCAGGCTACAACGAAGACTATACGCCTTCGGAGCCATGCCATTCGGGCTAAACATAGCCCCAAGGATTTTTACGAAGCTTGCGAGCGTAGCTCTCAAACAATTTCGCCTAAAGGGAATTCAGGTAGTAGCCTACCTGGACGACTGGTTGGTGCGGGCAACATCCGAGACAGAATGCTTGCAAGCCTCCAGTCAAGTGATCCAGTTCCTAGAGTACCTAGGCTTCAAGATCAACAGAAAAAGTCTCGACTTTCTCCATCTCAAAAGTTCCAGTGGCTAAGATCCACTGGGACCTTTTGTCACACCGTTTCTCCACACCGGCGTAGAAAAGGAAGGAGATAGCGGGTTCTGTCAAGAGACTTCAAGATTCCGAAAGGATATCAAGACACGAGCAGGAGAGAGTACTGCGCTCTCTCCAGTTTGCTTCGGTGACAGACCCAGTGCTAAGAGCACAGCTAAAGGATGCAATCGGAGTTTGAAGAAGTTATGCATCAAACGCGTGAAGAGATCTGAGAAGACCAGCCGCTTCGGCTAAGTACTCTTCTCAGGCCTTGGTCCCAAGCCAGACATCTAAAGAAGTCAGGTTCTTCTTCAGCCACCTCCCCCGTCGGTGACGATTCACTCAGACGCCTCAAAGGAGGGATGGGGAGGTCACTCTCATCGGAAAAAAGTCCAGGGGACTTGGTCCAGGCTATTCAAGACCTTTCTCATAAAACTTTGTAGAAGCTAGGGCAGTGCTCCTTACCTTAAAGAAAGTCTCCCCGCGTCATTCGTTACACATAAAGTGGTAATAGACAGCGAGGTAGTTGTAAGATACTTGAATCGACAAGGATCGAGGTCACCACCTCTCAACCAGGTGATGTTGGCCGTCATCCGATTGGCGGAAAAAAAGAAGTGGTACCTGTCGGCAGTTCACCTTCAAGGAGTCCGCAATGTGACAGCGGACGCTCTATCCAGGTTCACACTGATAGAGTCGGAATGGTCCTTAGACGCAGGATCATTCTCCTTCATTCTGAATCAGTCCCAGAACTGCAGATAGACCTTTTTGCGACGAAAGACAACAAGAAGTTGCCCCTGTACGTGCCCCGTACGAGGACCCCTTAGCGGAAGCAGTGGACGCGATGTCCCTCGACTGGATCAGATGGTCCAAGATTTATCTGTTCCCTCATCACAACCTTCTGTTGAGGGTCCTCAACAAACTGAGATCCTTCAAAGGGTAGCGGCAATAGTGGCCCACAAGTGGCCGAACAGCGTGTGGTTTCTCCTGGCATTGGAACTGTAGCTGAAGTTTGTACCACTACCAGATCCAGTTCTGACCCAGCGAGTCCAGAAGTCAACTGTCTGCGCTTCATTACAGAAAACCCGGACCCTGCAGTTCATGATTTTCTCTCCCTAGCGGTGAAAAAGCGTTTCGGGATTTCGAAAGCCAGTATAGACTTCCTTGAGGAATATAAATGCAAATCTACTAGAAGGCAATATGAGTCATCTTGGAGAAAATGGGTGGCCTTTTGTCAAGGCGAAGATTCCGCAGGAGATCTTGACAGACTTCTGCTTATCTTTTTTCCCCACCTCCATGGTCAAGGGTTGGCAGCGAATACGATTTCAGCGTGTAAGTCTGCTTTGACAAGACCCATTCTATATGCCTTCCAGGTAAACCTAGGTAACGAGATCTTTAATAAAGTCCCGAAAGCCTGTGCTAGGCTCAGACCTTCAGCACCTCCAAAGCCCATTTCATGGTCTTTAGACAAGTTCTTCATTTCGCTTCTCTGTTGAGCAATGAAGAGTGTGCGTTAAAGGATTTGACACAAAAAGTTATTTTCCTATTTTGCACTCGCGTCCGGGGCCAGGGTTAGTGAGATTGTAGCCTCTCGAGAGAGGCAGGTCGTGTTCAGTTCCTGGATGGGGAAGAACTGAACCTGTTTCCGGATCCTACGTTTCTCGCCAAGAATGAGTTACCCACCAACAGGTGGGGTCCCTGGAGGATCTGCCCTCTGAAAGAAGATGCATCTCTATGTCCAGTAGAATGCCTAAAGGTCTATCTTCATAGAACTTCAGACTTCAAGGGTGGTCAACTATTCAGGGGAGAAACATCAGGCTCAAATTTATCTCTGAATCAACTCAGAGCGAAAATCATATATTTTATTCGCAGAGCGGATCCTGACAATACACCCGCAGGTCACGATCCGAGGAAAGTTGCCTCATTCTTAAATTTCTTTAATTGTATGGATTTGGAACATCTCCGTTCTTACACTGGCTGGAAGTCTTCTAGAGTGTTCTTTCGCCACTATGCGAAGCAAGTAGAGGAACTAAAAGAGATCTGTGGTAGCAGTGGGTCGCGGTGTTAACCCTACTGTTTAACTCTGCGAGGAACAGTGGTCTTAATTGGGACGATTAATTCCAGGGTGAGTGTGTAGTTACATACTGTACTACAAACTAAGTGAGGGCACTGTGTTGCACATCCAGACTGTTCCATTTCCGAAGGTGAACCTAGCATAAGTGCAGACATGTGTGCCGAGCGTTTCTAACGCTAATGTCATTGATTTGTAATACAGGCTTTTATGACTTTGATACCTCGGTATCTTAAAAGTGGCATCTAATGTTTTTTCTTTCAGACAAACAAGCTCTGTTTACTATCATACTTATGCTTAAAGTTTTGGGTTATCCTCTTATATATATATATATATATATATATATATATAATTGTGGTTAACCTGTCTATTTATTGCCTGTCAATAATCTGGTTCTTGAGAACCTTGCGTCTCCTTCACCTGTGGCAATTTATTGGTATAATTGAGCATTCATTCTATGTACTTTATCTGGGATAATTTTAATAGAATTGTTCCTTTATGCAAGCTATGTTGCATTGGTTTTCCTCCTATGCGGATATAAAACCTTTGTCCAATACAAGTATTGTGCGGAAAACTGGTCGATATTTCATATGGACGCAGTGGTCCTTTACAAACTATGCTTTACTTAATATAGGGCGAGACCACTATATTAGCTTGCCTGGTATTCATACATAGATATATGTACTCTTCGAGACTTTTCCAGAGTCTAGTAGGACTCTTCCCTGTAGGGGGCAGGAAGCTCTAACATAGTTTATAGTTAGTTGAAAAGATGTATAACGGTAACATCTTAGGTCTCTAGGTCTAGTCGACCGGGAAAAAATTACCTCCGGGGAGTACGGCAGGTTCTGAGAATCCACAGATACAGTAATGCTCTGGTACACTTCCATCAGGACGACATGGCTTGAGCCCAAAAAACGGATTTTGAGCGAAGCGAGAAATCTATTTTTGGGTGAGATGGCCATGTCGTCCTGATGGACCCGCCCTTGCCTTTCTAAGAAAGGGCTGTAGGACCCCTCCCTACATACAGTATCTGTAGCACCTCGTGTACGCTACAAGGAATACAGATGGCGCCAGGATTGGCGCCAGGCACGCATACGAATCGGGGGATAGGGAAGCCTTGGGAGCGGCTCCCCTTTTTCTTTCCCGAATTCGTATCTCGTCAATCACCTCCTACGAGACGAAATCTCTGTTCAGGTCGTAGATTGCCATGTGACGTGTCTAGAATACGTCCTCTGATATGTCGCGATATCCCTTTCACGAGGGATACTCGCTCCAGGAGTTTGAATTCTGGTACCTTAAGGTAAATTCTCTGGGAATATCGCCGTAGTTGTAATATACCCTAGGAAGCTACCCTATAGGAACTTCCATCAGGACGACATGGCCATCTCACCCAAAAATAGATTTTTCGCTTCGCTCAAAATCCGTTATATATACTGTATATATATATATGCATATATATATATATATATATATATATATATATATATATATATATATATATATATATATATATATATATATATATATATAAATAAGCCATATATATTTTAGATATATTAATGTCTGGATTCTCTTAACGACCTCGGGATCAAAGCCCCAGGCGAAATCACACAAAGACAAGAGCTTGGCTCCGGCCGGGAATCAAACCCTGGTCGGCAAGCTTATATAGACAGTGACTAACCCATGTGGCCAAATGGGTTATAATCTCTTTTGTGTCCTAGTAATCTCAATTATAACTGGAGTTAAATCATTAATGATATAAGGACAAGACTAAAAATTGCATATATATTATTTAGTCATAAACATACATACATACATACATACATACATACATACATACATACATACACAAATAGAAACATACATATGTACTAAATATCCATAGATACATAGGTATATTTATTACCGTACGTTTATTATACATTACAATTTGACCTAAAAATCATGAAATGATCTATCTAATCTCACCTGTCATAAATAAAGAAAAAAATCATTTATACAAATTGCTACAAAAAATTAAAAAGAACATTAGAAATTTGCCTAAATCACCTAATAATATATCGAAAAATCTTGGTCTCAGAGTAAGAGAAGGAATTGTATAATCCCACAAACGGAGTGTGTCTATTGTGTTATGTAAAGAAAGTTTCCCTTTGTTAATATGATAACATATCACTCTTTTTACATCGATTGACCTGACACCCTTTTTCTTATCAATGTTCATAATCCACTGACAATACTGAATCTTCTATTTGATATAGTTTATTGATGTTTATTTGGTGGGGAGAGAGAGACAGACAATATCATTGGCATTCGTGCTCTGAGTTTGGTGAGATTAAATTCAAAAATGAAAAGGAAATGTTCTATAAATTAAGGTATTCCTCTTAATTCTTCGTGAAAAGAGTTTAGTTCTTTATGAACTGTTTATTCTTCTCAAGGATAAGCTGGATATAGAGATGAAGTAAATTATTCACATATCATCTAAAAGAAAATATATGTTACCTTATTTTATTCCAAGAGTTTATGGTAATTAAGGGAATATTTCAAAAACTATTTGTACAGTCATCATTTGAAGCTCAAAAGAAGAAATTATTATCTTCAACTATTTCTGGGTATTTAAAGAATCGAAAAAAGTGGTGAATTTCGTAGATATTTGTTGCATTATGGGAAACGTTTAAAGTAGCAGAGGCGTAATAGATCAGAGTGTAGACATATAAACATAGCATCGTACCCAACAGCCTCATTCATCAAAGGTATGATTTAAGAGCTTTAGGAAATCATTACTAATGACTGTGTTGGTCGTTTCATATGATTGATTTAATAATAAACTATATAAATAAATACCAGAACTTTCCCTTTGGTAATTTATGAACCTCTGATTATAAGGAAAGTTAAGTATGATCTTACTGAAAGAAATAGAACGAGTAGTAGTAGTAGTAGTAGTAGTTGTTGTAGTTGTTGTTGTTGTTGTTGTTGCTGTATTATTAGGGTAATAAGCATGTGGAAAGGCTTATTTTAAACTGGGCTAACATAAACAAGCAAAAGACCATTAAATATCAATTTAGAATATGTAAATATACGAGATATTTTCTTAGGGAAATTACTGTCAGTATTCCACCACCAACAAACCTCTCCAATTCAATACCTATTCTTATTTTTCTTAAGTACTCTGAAGTCTTTGGAACTTTTGAATATTAATAGATCTCTGCTTCGTGCCCTTTAACCACCCTACCTAACTTACTCCCACACAAAAAGATAATGTCAGAATAGATAATGAAATCAGGTTTAAGATGATAAAAATACGAAAATATCGTCTTAAGTATAATAATCATAATTCTCATAAATAAATGAATGTGGGTATGAAATCATGACTATGAGTTTTTATATCTTTTTCTAGGAGCAGAAAATATAATGAAACCAAGAGATCTATAAAAAGCAGCAAGACGTACTCTTTATTGGTTATAACACACTACAGTCGTCTAATATAACTACAGAAACAAAATTGGTCTATTTCATGTAATGCAGATATGCAGCCGTGAACACCAACAGACCAACCACACAATCTTATGATCAGTAACCAAATCTGCTCTCAACCTAAGCTTGACCAGGGTCGATAAGGCAATGGCTAATGATGACTTAGGACGATAAAACCATGCGGACACAAGTGGGAACTATCAAATGTCAGAGTCTCGAACTCACGAGTCCCATGTTGCATGTCTAGGATATTTGTACTTAGCTATAACCGATTGATTATTATATAAGGCAATTTTATTCTCTACTTAAGTTTGACCAGGGAGGACCAGACAATAGTTGATGATGACTCACGACGATAAACACTTGCGGACATAAGTGAACGCACGACCTCCGTATTGCATGCCTAGGAGGTTTATATTTGGCTGCCACAGAGGGAATTTTATAGAGAATAATCTAAGCCTTTGATATGAATATGATTTAAAAATATATAATTTGAATTATTTCATAGACCAACTCTTTAGATGATTTGATGGATGCTGTTGTGATTAACAATTACAAAAAAATATCTCAATGTGGATAATGGGACGTCGAAATGGCCTCTTCCATCTCGTTTGGTATATCAAAATATGACAATTTCTCCCAAAAAGAATAGAGAAGGATCCATTT
>NC_090758.1:65381594-65394094 GCF_036898095.1 Palaemon carinicauda | reverse complement strand
CTTTACAACAAAGCTAAATATATGCAGTTTGTTAAAGTGTAGTTATAAACAAAAGAATCTAGTTTGCAAAATCGCCGAAAACGATGACTGTCCAAAAAGATTTGCTTTAAGAGATTTACAAGAGTTTCGTACCTTGGTAGTAAAGGTGTCGTTCGCCACGAATGGAAAATATCGACTGGTCTTCTTTGAGTTTCGTATGTGCTAGGATTACTTGCTAAGGTTTTTTTTTTTTTTTTTCTTTTTTTTTTTATTATGGCTTTTTTTGGTGATTTTATTAAATGTTATTTTTAGTAATCATCTCAATATTTAAAGAAAATACAAGTATTTGATCTCTCTCTCTCTCTCTCTCTCTCTCTCTCTCTCTCTCTCTCTCTCTCTCATGTTGATACATGGGCTGATGTGTGCATATGCGTATATGTACGTATGTGTATAATTATTTACACCTTAGATTATCTCGTTAAATGATGAATTCTAAATATGTTAAATGATGAATTGATACGATTTTGGGGGAAGGTATAGAACTAAATGTAATCACAAAAGACTAAAAAATGGTTTTATATTAATGTATTAAATCAATATCTATCCTTGATATCAATAGAATAATAATAAAAAAAGAGGTAATTAAAACGCCTGGAAAACTGAATGAATGATAAACGTTTCGATTTCAGACCTAAGATGATTTTTGAGACTGTATTAGGAGTTAGAAAAAAATCGTATAAAAAGACAAAAGGAAAATACAATTTCCTCTTTCGTCTTAATTGTAAATACATAGGATTTTTCATATATATATATATATATATATATGAATATATATGTGTGTATAAGTATGTGTATATATATATATATATATATATGTGTATATATATATATATATATATAAATCGATAGATAGATAGATAGATATGGGTATGTGTCTGTATATCTCTAAATGTGTAAATGCATACATCAAATCATACACTCATGATACACAATGAGCCAAGAAATGTGTATATCTTATTTCCCAATAAATTCCTTCCGCTTCGTATCCAGTTTCTCTTGACTTCCCATATTAACTTCTGGTCATGTTGAAAGGGAAACATTATGATATTGGACTTCTTCTTCTGGGGTCGGGGAAGGGGAAGCACCCCTTAAATAAGGGTTACGAAGACCTCCCCGGAGGATATTATGTCTTGAGGAATGTGGTGATCATAGAGGAGAGATAGATGGAAAGGTAAGTAGATACATAAATAGAAATGTAGATAGAAATATATATATAATATATATATATATATATACATACATACATAGATATATAGATAGATCGACTGAAAAAAATGATTGGAAAAAAAGCAGTTGGAATTATGTAAAGATAAGGATATTTCGAAATATATATCATAATTTCTTCATTTACTGCAACTGCATCAGTTATAAATTTTACTATAATATGGTATATATTTTCCTCTCCAAAGCAAAATACAGCAGATATTCACATCGATACAAGAGTTACCAGTGAATGCTTTTTAGACGTGATTTAGGTAAAGAAATACTTGAGATGTGGTGAGACCAGATGGAGGAAGACCATTAAGAGGATTATTGTGTGAGATTTACTCTGCCCATTATTATGTTGGCTCTTCCATTAGGGCGTGGAAGGACTGCGCTTTCTTTAGGCCTTTTAGAACCACCTTCAGGTAATCCATGGAAATACAAACTGCGATAAGTTTTCCCTGCTGTAGGATATAAGGTAAGTATTTTTTACGAATGCTATCCTACTTAAATAAAATAATTAGGTAATTTAACTATGATGTTTTTAATTCGTTTGTTTATTTATTGAATTAATATTTACGCTTTCGTCTCGTATTATAAAAATCAAATACAGATTGTTTTGTTCTTGTTTATATAATATGAAAAATTCTAGCCAATACAGCAGGGTCATGGTGGCCTGTTGGTAACGTCCTCGCCTGATGATTGACAGACTGTGGTTTGAGACTTACTCAAGCTCGTTAGTTCCTTTGGTTTCTGTAACCTCACCATCCTTGTTGGGTTTGGGGGATCCTATAGGTCTATTTGCTGAGTCATCATCAACCATTGCCTTACCCTCCTTGGTCCTAGCTCTGGTGGAGGGGGGTCTTAGGCCATTATCATATGTATATATGGCCATTCTCTGTGGCATTGTCCTGCTTGATAGGGCAATGTCACTTTCATTAGCCTCTGCCATTCAGGAGCGGCACTTAAAACTTTTAACATAAATTACTGAAAATATTTAATAAGCTTCAATAAGTGTTTATATTTGTTGCATTTATGATTATGACAGATTTACCTTAACTGAAGAATTACAGGTTTCACCTTCCACGAGGGGTAAATAAAAAGTCGTTTTTTAAATAGTATTTTCTTTCAATTCACCACAAAATAAATCTATAAGATAATTATGAAGTTTTGCTCATTATTGAATCCTTCGAGATTAAATACGCTATGCTTTAACACATTATCTTCTTTTAATTCTTCTTTCAACAGAGGAGAAAAACGGGAGAAGACTAACGAAAAGAGTTTGTTGTTTTGGTTGACGATATATTTTTTTCATCTAATTTTTCCTATTAATCTTCTAAGGAAGAAAGAGTCTGTTGCTTCTGCTTGCATTTAGTGATGCCTTCTGTCTGCAAACAAAGAGCTAATGAGCTTTGTGTATTTTCTGATGATTGCAATTGATTGCAAGAAATGGTGGATACACAAGGCCTTGTCTATGGCTTTGCAATATTCATCCCTGTCTCTTCTACCTTCTTCTGTTTCTTCATTTATTTTGTATTTACAATATATTGTCATCCTGTTTGGTTTTGCTAACTTATATGATGGAGATATAGATTAATTAGAGTATTATTTTTATTCAATTATATTCATATATAAGGAGTTTGCTCACCACTCCTTAGCTAGATTTTGCCTGACGATGAGAGGATACACTTGTCCCCTCTCGTATCGCATAGCAGCCAGACTTTATTGCACCGACCTCGACTAATTTACTTTTAGTAAAATGGCAGATTTTTTTCAATCCATTACCGATGAAAGAAACAGCACAATTATTAACAGAAAGAAGTTGTATCAGCAGAAGCAGTTTCACCATACATTAGGTCGAATCTTTATTAAAACCATAGTCTCTGTTTGTTTGTTCGTGTGTATGTCCACTAAATCTAATTCTTATATCTTTATCCATGTTGAGGTTTTTTCAACTTCTTTCACGTCCCATGATCTGGTCATTGAACTGAAAAATCCTCTTCCCTTCCGAGTCATCGACTGGAAAACTTATGAAAGCGTTGCATGAAAAGCTCTAATTTCATGCCTGTTTAACATTGAAAATTCCTCATCAAATTTTATAGCAGAAATTGGGAGTAAGAAGGACCCTATGCTCACATTACATTGGAGTTCCGTGACTCTTTCCGAATAGGATCACAAATTGAGCTGGTATTCCAAATAAGACTTTATTACATCCTTGCATAAGTTCTAGTCTATGTTATTGACTGTAGAGTCTGAGATTAAATATCAAGACACGCCTTTATGGCATGTATTATTAAGGCCGCTTTTAGCATAAAAAATACTCTGCATAATACATTACGGGTTATTGAGTCCATTATAAACAAAGACAATCCGGTTTGTTATTCTGACAACTTCTCACAATTTATCATCTAGAAAATCAGATAGGCTGGGAGTAAAACCCCTAAGAACAGTAAGCTATGGCCTTTGTTTGGTTCCTAACATAAATGATTTACTTTCTTAAATGGGTAACAGAACAAAAGAATTGTAGATCTTTGCTTTGATTATATGGTAGATTTGATTCAAGATAAGATAATGATATCAAAGGTCAATGAACTGCGTGTCAATGTGCATTTTATAGCTTCCATCTCATTCATTTTACATCATTCAATTCAAAACGCTATTGCTCCCTCTCCTCTTATCTTATTACATGGTCTCTCTCTCTCTCTCTCTCCTCTCTCTCTCTCTCTCTCTCTGATGTCAGGAATCCAGAAAACTTTAAGTCAATATCTCTCTCTCTCTCTCTCTCTCTCTCTCTCTCTCTCAGGGATTATTTTTTATTCGTTTAATCTACTAAATACATTCTTCACATATCAGGAATGTGTAGAATGTTATCGGTTCATGTTTGCAAGTCCCTGCCGGCTTCTCTTGTGGCTTGCCTCATACAAGTATACATAACTATGAAGGCTAACAAAGATAGTGGAGTTTATGGAGATGCAGACAAGCTGCATGTGAACCTTTCGAGGAGGTATAAAAGGTCTAAGTCATTTGACAGCTTTATGTCGATTCTGAGATATGGCTTCGAATTCTGGAGCAGATAGGATTAGTTTACAGAGAATTAATTTGCAAGTCCTGTGGTGTTCTTTTAACAAGGACAGTGTCATCAGCATACTCTAGGTATGTGTATGTCTGTGTGCTTGGATATGTACATATATATATATATATATATATATATATATAATCCTAAAACATATCCTACAATCTCAAGTCATTGATGTGCGTAATTCTGGCTAAATGACCAAACTAGAACCTAAATCCTATCTCATCCGTTTAGTTAAAAGAAATAAAAAGAAGAAATGCGTCCCAGGAGGATTCATTGTTTTCTGAAAGGCCAATTACCTTCAAGCAATTGCAAGAACAAATTACCATCTCAACGAGCTTTCATTTTTCAAGAAGGATTTTAAAGTGTTGCTTGATGAAGCTGTGCTTTATTTCTCACGGGGGCTTCATGCTAATTAACACAACAAACCCACATAACCTAAAAACTTAGATAAAGGTTAAATGAATAAATGCAATTGAAAATTAGATTGAAAGTGCATATGGGATTTTTTTTACATTGAAATAAATATTCAAAAAGACAATGGTTAATCAATAAATGCAATTGAAAAAAGAAATGAGATTAAAAATGCAGAACGAAATTTTGTTATATTGAAATGATAAAGTTGAATTAAATTGAGTGAAGAGAAGGAATTTTTTAAACTCTTGGTAAGAATAATATTCAAAATATTTATAACTGAATAAAATGACAGAAATTATAGGGGGAGGTTGTCTAAAGAATATATAATTTATTTCATTATGAGGATGAAAAGTTTACAGAATCGATATCATCCTGACTTTAGATTTCATATGAGTTTTTTTTAGAAATTGATTATCCCAATTGAAATAAATAGTTCAGTGATAAAAACGAGGCACAATTCTTGTGAGATTATTCAATAGTCATACGATATGTGAAGGTGTAATGCTAAGTTTGATAAATATGTATAGAATTGAAATATCCCTTAAATGACAGGCAAGTTGTTCGCATGATTTGGAAACCTTCGATTGTCATCATATCTTTAAATAAAGAACACATTGCAACGTTCATTATTCAATTACATTGTTTCCCGCAAACTGTCGTTTCAGCATTTAGCTCAAACACCCTCTTCATAAAAGGCTATAGAGTAGTTTACGTTAAGGAAAAGTAGTTCCATTGGTGCACTCAGACGATGAATTTCAAGCCAACAACACCCTTAAGAACACCGCTAGTATTAGTTCTTCTTACTACCAATAGATGGCATCACAATGCACTTTTTATACTTTGTGAGATTCCATTTCCAAAGCCGGGGGAGAACTTATAAATTCTAAGATTTTCCCATCAATTTCTCAGTATATAAATGTATTATCGACTTGAGAATTAGTCAAAGTAATCATTATGCATAGCTTTACTTGTGGTTACAAAACGTTGATGGTTGAAAGAAAAATAAAGAGGATATTGGATACAGTTACTAAATCATCCCCCTTGGGGATAATGGACTCTCCCATTGTGACGTAAACAACCACCAGATTGAAAAAGCCATGAAGTTTTGTTAACACGATACGTCAACTTTCCTGAGTTAGTAAGTTGATCATTACCTAGAGTGTGAGATACATACCATAGGAAAGCTTCTCATTGATAATGAAAGGATACTTTAATTGATTTCGAGACAAAAGAGAGAGAGAGAGAGAGAGAGAGAGAGAGAGAGAGAGAGAGAGAGAGAGAGAGAGAGAGAGAGAGAGAGAGACGTATTAATTAGATGTAATGTGACCATCAGTATTTGGAGGCATGTAGAATTATTAGTGTTTGGTTTCCTGCTAAACAAAATCGTGAAAATAGGCCTCTCTCTCTCTCTCTCTCTCTCTCTCTCTCTCTCTCTCTCTCTCTCTCTCTCTCTCTCTCTCTCTCTCTCTCTCTCATACTGTCTGCTAAATATGTATAATTTTGTGGTTAATTAGCGATTAAACATCATTGAATGCTAATAAAGAAACTCTTTATTACCATCATCTCCAAACAATTATGAACGGACATAAAATAATAGAATATCAACTTTTTTATATTAACTATTATTATCAATATCTGAGGATAAGGAATTTATTGATAAGAATTGATGCTAGAATTTTGCTAATGATTCTTAGGTTATCTATATAATAATAATTATTATTTCTCGACCTTTTGCTCGACCTTGAAGACGACCTTTGACCTTACCAAATAATAGTTGTCGTGGATTTTCATATAATCAAATATGAACCAAGTTTGAAGTCTCTGTAACAACGATGTCCAAACTTATGGCTGATTACGTGAATTGAATATTTTGCTTGAACGGGACTTTGACCTTTGAGCTTGACCTTCCGAAATTTAACAATTCCGGTTTTTTACAAAAGAGTTAATCACTGCCAGTTTAATTACTCTAAGATTAAACTTTTGGACAGGTAGCTGTTCAAAGATAAAGATACATTCACACAAACTTCGTTGGCGGAGGTAATAATAATTTGTTTATCAATTAAAAATTTCATTTTATACGAAATATTTAAAGAAAGCTCTTATGTTACATATAAAAATTATCATTCAATCTATAAATGTAATAATTTAGTAAAAAAAAAAAAAAAAGAAAGATGGAAATCCATTTTGGAATTCCAAAAGGAGGAATCCATGTATCCAAAATTCTTGTTTGTGATTTGAACTTTTCTTGTCGGTGGTAAGACACTTAATACATATTTCAGACAAGGAGAGTTTGAATATTTTATTAATATATTTGTTTATGAATATCCAGAGACCTTTAGCATCATTATTGTTTTGTGGAACTATTCATTTCGAAATGATATTGACCAAGAACTACTCTAACATATCTTACCTCTCCTTTTTTTCACAGTAATTTCAACCATAACTAGATCAGATCAAAAATAATAATAATAGCATCAGTATAATATTATATTATTAATTTTGGTATAAAGATGGATTCATACATACATACATACATACATACATACATACATACATTGGCATATTTACCGCCATAAGTACAATGCATATTACATTTCATCCTAAAATTAATTAAACAATATTTTTAAGTTCCCGTACTTTACCGTAAAAGAATCATATAAATTCATATAAACAATGATAAAGAGAATCCTCTAAAATCTATAAAAAAAAGGAATTTTCCTAAATAACAGAGAAGTAGATTGTGAAATCTTATCTCAGAAAAAAAAAAAAGAAAGTAAAAAATCCCACAAATGTAATTTGCATATTGTGTTATGAAAACAAAGTTTCTCTTTGATAATATGATAACATATTGTTCTGCATAGCTTGTCTTGACCTCCAATAGCTTTGCAATATTCAAAATGCTCTAACAATTTTAAATCTTTTATCGGGAATATGTTACTGATTTTCATTTGGTGGGGAGAGAGAGAGACAGACAATATCATTGCATTTCATGCTCTGATTTGGGGGAGATTAAATTTAGAGATGAAAAGGAAATATTATCCAAATTGAATTTTTCTTATTAGTGCTTCGTGAAAAGAGATTAGTTCCATTTGAATTGTTTATTCTTCTTAGGGATAATCTGAATATGAAAATCAAATAAATGATTCACAAATCATCTAAAAGTGAATATAAATTACTTTATCTTATTCATGTAATTCATTGGAGTTTAAGGAATATTTCGAAGACCTTTTGTACAGTCATCACTCTAAGCTCAAAAAAGAAAATTATTACCTTCAGATAATTATCTGTCTTTGAACATTTGAGGATATTAAAAATTAGACCTTTGTGGATATTTCTTATAATAGATTCTGAATAATAAACTGTATAAATAGGTAACAAACTTCCCCTTTGGTAATGTATAAACCTCTCATTATGAGAGAAGCTATATATGTTGTAACTGAAGGAAATGAAACAATTTTGTGATAGTAGTAGTAGTAGTAGTAGTAGTAGTAGTAGTAGTAGTAGTAGTAGTAGTAGCAGTAGTAGTAGTAATATTGATGCATAATAAGAAAATTATATTAGCCACCTGAAATTTGAAAAAACTTATTTCAAACTGGGTTAAGATGAACGACCAAAAGAATAATAAATATTGACAAAAATATGTAAATATCGATTTAGATTATGTAAATAAATGAGGCAATTTCTTCACGGAAACCTACTGTCAGTATGCGATAAATTTTTAAGATACAATATAGATTTTGTCCTTAAGAATCCTGAAGTCTTTGGAATTCAATAGCTCTTTGTTTTGTGCCCTTTAATTATCCCAACCTGCCTATCAGACTGCTCCAGGGTCTCGAACTCACGACCCTTGTGGTGTGAATCAAGGATGTGTGTAATGGGCTACCATAGAGTGAATGGTACAAAGATACATCCTTTGCCTATTAGAAGAGACTGAAAATCTAGTATTGAGGACATTTATAAAAACGTGTAGTGAATATTAGCTTTTATTTCTCTGCCGATTGCTGTTTATTGCAATATTTCAAAGTAAATATGTAGCAAATGGAGAATGAGGAAACAAAATTGGCAGGGTCTCGAACTAACGGCCTTCATGTTGTAAATCAAGGAATTTTGTCTTAACTTAAGGTATCAGAGAGTGAATATAGTAGAAATATATCCCTTGTCTGTCAGCAGACAAAATGTGTAGTGAAATTTTGCTTTCATTTCGCTGTATATTCTTGGTTATTGCAGTTGCTTTAAGGTGAAAATGTAGCAAATAAAGAATAATAAAAAAAAATGCAAAAGCTATTTTCATTTAATGTCAGGACTAACGAAGGCACAACATCAAGTCATTGAGATTCTCTGATGGAATTTTTCTTCAAATGTCTTATTTTCTTTTGATCAAGAAACAGAAAATATGACAGAAATTAAAACAATATAACCAAAGTTGTTCGTAGCTTTTGTTTCCTAATTCATGGTAGCAGCTGGATGGTTGATTGTCCAAAAAGGATGCAGCTATCATGAAGTTTTCATTAATTTTTAAAATGCATTGTAAGATTCTCAAGATGAAATATGTACTTCAATTTTCCAAATGGATTTAATTGCATAGTTCCATATTGTGTATTTAAATTTTTTTCTTCAACTAATTTCTGATTTATGAGAATTATTACACATAAATAGTTCATAAACTACTCACAAGATGACATTGCCATCAGCTCAACATTGAATATAAAAAGGCAAAGTGAAGACGAATTACCAAATCCTTCATATTTTCTATTTGGACATTCAAAATGGCAGCTTGATTGATGATTGTCTTAATCTGGATAATGGGACGTCGAAATGGCCTCTTTGATCTCGTCTGGTATATCGAAACAGGACAATTCCCACCACAAAGGAATAGGGAAGGATCCATTTAGGTAATAATCACCATTTTTAATTAGGGTCCTTTTAAGGAACATCTATACAGAGCAAAGACTCCTTCTCTCTCAGGGTCTATTTCTCCTTAAATGTTTGTTCACGACAAATATCTATCTGGGAATCAAGTGAGTTCTCTATTGATACTATCAAGTCTCCCTTCTTAAAATGTTTGTCAACAAAAATGCATAGTTCGAATTTTCGTAGAGTTCTAATTATCTTTTATTTAACTAAAACTTTCGGTGATCACTTGGATTTTGTGTTGCTTTTTCTTCAAAAAACTAAAATAATAAAGAAACTTGATTTCTAACAGCAAATGATATATTGTAGGTTTCGAATAATTTCTGAATTATAGAAAATATTAGACATAAATAGTTCAAAACCTCCTCACTAGATGGCATTGCAACCAGTACACCATTGAATGCAAAAAGGGCAAAATATCGAACTATTTTGTTGATGCAAATAAATGGATATGAATTCTGGACGCCAATTACAAAATCCATCAACACAACATTACACAAAACAACAGCAAAACTTTAGGATTTTCTAACTTTTGTCTGTATAACTTTCCATTTTAATCTTTATTTATATTTTTGGAAAGGAAAATAATTTGTGAATTTTAGTTCAAACATGTTATCATATACTCCTTCCTAATGAAATTTTTGTTCTCTCTCTCTCTCTCTCTCTCTCTCTCTCTCTCTCTCTCTCTCTCTCTCTCTCTCTCTCTCTTTTCCCATATATCATCAAACAATTTCTTGAGGGGAAAAGATTTCCAAAGCATTTAATACTCGTAAACAAAACATAATTTTCGTCAATGACAAAGAAATTCGATTCAGAATTAATTCAATATAAAAATGTTTCTCATGATGAAACGTAAAAAAAAAACATAAGTAAAAAAGGTATTCTAATAAAATGTTTTTCTATATATGGAATATGAGATTCCTTTTTCAGGTCCCGTCTTCGAGTGGATATTTATTGCCCCTGTGCTGTGACAGAGAACCAGATATAAACAGTTTCATGATTTGGTGTTTGGAATACCACAATATATATATATATATATATATATATATATATATATATATATATATATATATATATATATATATATATATATATATATATATATATATATATATATATATATATATAACAAATCTAGCCACATATATGATCGTGTACTAAATGAAGGACATAAGATAAGGTTGGCAATTAAAATACATTGATAGACGTAGCCGTTAACTAAACGTAACTGTTAGAAGTAAGGTGTACCACAACCCCGCGATTCCATCCGAGTGTGTGGAGCAGGTATCCCCAGGAGGAATGCAATCTCCCAAGACCAAACAATAGTGTAGACGAGCGTTTGGCACAGGAGATTTGAGACAGTTGTTGACGGATCATACCATGCGAGTAGAGGAGAATCTAACTGTTTTAAGCAGCTGTTATAGGAGAAGTACACTCCAAAATCAAACCATTGTTCTCTAGTCTTGGGTAATGCCAAAACCTCTGAACCATGGTCTTCCGCTGCTTAGGGGTAGAGTTTTCTTGCTTGAGGGTACACTTGGGCCCGCAATATCTATCTTGTTCCTCTTTTTCTTGTTTTTAGGAAGTTTTTATGGTTTATATATGATCTTAACATATTGTATTTTGATTGCTATTACTTCTCTTCTAGTTTATTTATATCCTTGTTTCCTTTCCTCACTAGGCTATTTTTCCCTGTTGGAGTCCTTGGGCTTATAAAATTATGCTTTCCAAACTAGGGCTCTAGCTCAGCTACTACTACTACTACTACTACTACTACTACTACTACTAATAATAATAATAATAATAATAATAATAATAATAATAATAATAATAATAATAAGAGTTGACGCAATAATTAAAAAATTCCTTAAGAAAGACCATCACACAATACAAGAGGCACAAGGTTTAGCTTCATGTATATATAGGAGGAAGGGGAATAGGGAGCAAATTCAAAGAGAAAATAACCTGGCAACAGTTTTAAGGAGAAAGAAATTTTTTCGATGAATGATTATATTCGAGGAATTGCTCACATCTTATATTTTAGATATTGCAAGTCAGCATAATTAAGATGAACTTCATGAATGTTAAGAATATTTTTTATACACTACATTTTTAAAATACATATTAATAAACGCTAATTTCAATCTACTTTTACATTTCAAAAATAAAGGTTTTAATGTCTTTAGACTATATTTCAATTCCATGTTTATGTTTATATATGTAAATCTTCTTATCTGACAGACGGTAAGCAATCATTGCTTAGAGCAATATCATATTATCCCATAAATCTCTTCTATGTCAATCCTTTAATGACAATTCTTGCCACTCTTTTGTTATGTCACTCTTTCGAAAGGATCCATCATGAGGCTCAATACTACACAGTATTCTAGAAATTTTATTCCAGCTGTTACCAAGTTGTGGAATAATCTCAATAATCGCGTAGTTGATTTAGTGGAACTTCAAAAGTTCAAAGTTGGAGCAAATGTTTTTATGTTGACCAGGCTGACATGAGCCTTTCTATAGTTTATATATGACATATCTGTTTTTGACGTTGTTAACAGTTTATATAGGACATATCTGTTTTGACGCTGTTACTGTTTTTACACATATACCAAGGCACTTCCCCCAATTTTGGGGGTTAGCCGACATCAACAAATGAAACAAAACATAAAGGGGACCTCTACTCTTTACGTTTCTCCCAGCCTGACAAGGGACTCAACCGAGTTCAGCTGGTACTGCTAGGGTGCCACAGCCCACCCTCCCCCGTTACCCAACATAGATGAAGCTTCATAATGCTGAAACCCCTACTACTGCTACATCCGCGGTCATCTAAGGCACCGGAGGAAGCAGCAGG
>NC_090758.1:65364094-65376594 GCF_036898095.1 Palaemon carinicauda | reverse complement strand
GAGGTAGTAAGTGGCTGTAGAAGTCGTTCGTTGGGGCGCGAGCGATTGGTGGGTGGTGGGCGGCTTTGTCGCCGCTTCGGCACGTCACGGAATAGGCGTGTATGTCCTACGGCATTCATGTCAGCTTCGGTTGACGTTGAATAGGCATCCTCGTCGTCAGGGGTGGAGGCGTTGATGGAGGTCTTGAAGATGCTGTCCATAAGGGCGTCGGCTTTGGTCATCAAGTCCTTTATGGGTAAACTATCAACATCGGGTATGGCAGCGCGTACAGGTTCGGGTAAACGGCGTATCCAAAGGGCACGAAGTAGGTTCACCTCGCGAGGAGAGCCGTCTGCAGCAGGTTGAAGGCGAACGATACTGGTCATTTCCCTGAGGGCAAGCGAAGCCCTTTGGTCCCCCAACGGTTGTTGCGAGAGCTGAAAAAGCTTTGCTATACGGGCGGCTGGCGACAGCAAGTACTGCTGCAGAAGGTATGTTTTGAGGGCGTCATACGCTATTGGGGTGTCTCCTTGTTCAAAAAGCCAGTCGGATATTTCTGGGAAGGTGTCCTCGGGTATCGCCGCAAGAACATAATCCGCTTTGGTGGTTGAGCGAATCACGCCCCTGATACGAAACTGGACTTCTGCGCGCTGATACCAAGCAAACGCCTCTCCGCTGGCGAAAGGTGAAAGTTTCAATGGGGTGGCCGCAGCGCCAACTGCTGTAGTAGAGTTCGTCATAGTACCAACGATGGAGGGGCGAGGGAGGTGGGGGTGGAAGGCAGTGGGTGCGAGTCGACTTCCAGGGTCACCAATGTGACGGAGCAGAGTGAGGGTCGTGAACTCAAAGGCAGGATACAATCAACTGAGTAGTTTATTAAGGAACACTCTTGTTTATATACAAAACCTCAAGGCAACAGGACATAACATGTTCGAGAGACAGACAATGTTCAGAGCAAAACCAGAGACATGATCATTCAGGTTCTTTTTAGTGCGAGGGAAGAGCGCAGATACAAGCAAAATATATACGAAATAATTATGTACAATTGTGTGACACACAGTTGGTACATTACTCTCTCTCTCTCTCTCTCTCTCTCTCTCTCTCTCTCTCTCTCTCTCTCTCTCTCTCTCTCTCCCTATATATATATATATATATATATATATATATATATATATATATATATATATATATATATATATATATATATATATATATATATATATATATATATATATATATATATATATCTTTCTCTCTGTATATATATATATATATATATATATATATATATATATATATATATATATATATATATATATATATATATATATATATATATATATATGTGTGTGTGTATATATATATATATATATATATATATATATATATATATATATATATATATATATATATATATATATATATATATATATGTGTGTGTGTGTGTGTGTGTGTGTGTGTGTGTGTAATAAGTGAAATAATTGTTATTACATGTTTAAAACACATGACGTAATATGTCATTTTGGATGAAGATGCTAGCCGTGGGATTTGCCGTAGTCACTAAAATCATAAACAGGATGCACAATGCAGCCTCAGCAATGTAACATTTTTCTTAAACGTCAACACCAATGCATCAGTGTGTGAAAGTTTGTGACGTCACCGGATGCAGGTGTCTTCCGAGATTGTGTTAAAATTGCTACATCAACTAAGCATACGATATCTGTGATATCGATAATTTTAGCATTTCATATCTATACTTCACCAGAATTGGTTATCCGACCAAACCAGCTCCCTCCTATGATGGAGATGTTTAACTCTGTTGTTTTTACACAATAAATACTGTTAAAGCTAATGAGATGTACTTCGTTATCCAGCTTTACACATCTTAAACAACACATACTCAATGTGTGCTTATAAAAGTAGCACACTTATAAATGGTGGCAGCGGTAACACAGCTATAAATGGTGGCAGCGGTTAAACTATATGAATCAGAGAAAGATGTTCAAGTAACTATAATATTAAACTCTAAGAATTAGAGGAAGATCATCAAGACTTCAAAATAAAAGCTGTAAAACCAGAGAAAGATCTTCAAGAACTCAACGTTATCTACATGTATCTACAATTTTGACTAAGTAATATAGTCCTTCGAAATATTTAACATTTAATGAATGTTATGAATACAAACCGATGAACTGGATCTTCAATCAACATCCTAGGAAACCCAAGGACTGACGTTCAACGTTTGCAAAACATATCCAGGAAGCACTATATTCAACAAGAAACTCGAACGATACATCGCTAACAAAACATCGAGAGAGAGAGAGAGAGAGAGGATGTGTCGACATCACACAGAACCATATATAAGCTAAGTACAAATTTTTGAATTCATTCTAGTTTAGGCAGTGAAGTGTAGTTATCACGAGTCGTTAGTCGATTATTACTGGGGTGAATGATTTACTATTCTTTTATTTCCTTTCATTAAAGGAAACTGTGTTCAACTCCGAATTCTCATCTAGAATTTTTTCTCTCTTTTTTCTTTCAGAAATTCTCTGGAAATGTCTTGGGATTAGTAACATTTTTTGGGGAATTTTATTATACATATGCGTTTACGCAGTGGATGTCTGTATTCATATAGATATTTTGATAGAATTGCAATGTGTCGAAGAGATAGGAAAAGAAATACAGCAGTCATGACTCCCCCTGTGAGCCCTACCCCTGGACCTAGTGTCGTAGGCCAGACTAATCCTCCTCCAATTGTGACGCTTGTAAATGCCAGGTCAGCAATTCTTCCTTTTCAGGGTGGAGTCAATGGGTTCTTGGCACAAAATATGTCATGGATTTCATCCGTCGATGCCCATTTAAATGCCAAATAAATCGTAGACCCTTTTGTACAATTACAAGAAGCTAAAAGTTTTATAGATTTTTCTAAGGGGGATGCGAGTGCGTATTTAAGAGGTGTTTCATTTCAAGAAGCAGTTACCTGGGATGATTTCAAAGTTAGGTTACGCGCGGTCTATGGGGGTGAGGAAGCCTTGGATGTAGTATTAACGTTACGAAATACACTTAATCAAGCCACTATGAATCGGCTTAATGTTATTGAGAGAGCAGCTCTCATAGCTGATAGGCTTAATGAATATCAGGACATTTTAGGTAATTCCACTTGGGTTACTAGGGATAACATCTCCGTGAAAGATTTTTTACGATTAATGTATTTAACTTGCATGACACTTATGTTGCCTGAAGCTTTAGTGCGGTGTTTTGATAAGAAGTTAACGCCTGCAAGTACGGAATTGGATGTATATAAACAGATAAAGAAACACATGTTCAAGTGTCCAGATCTCCATCCCGTTTTAACTCAAGTTTTTGCAAAGAATGAAACAAAGCCACAAACAGTGAACGTAGTTAGTAGTCAAGTAGCGGGAATGACGTGTTATAATTGCAAACGTCAAGGTCACTTAAGCGCGGACTGCAGAACGAAATTCTGCTCGATTCATAACAGTGCAACTCATTCATACAGTCAATGTTACTCGCGTAAGACACAACAGAATCCCAGAAATACACAGTCAATTCCACAGTCAGTTCCATATGGAAATAAAAAAAAAATCCTCATTTTAACAATAAGAAAAAACAACCAAATGTCAATGCAGTTCAGAGTCCAAAACAAACAAACACTTCTTCGAATATCGCTGAGGCTGGGTCGTCAAACCAGACCTCGCAAGGTCAGACTAATTTTCAGAATGTGCAGAACAAAGCAAATACCACATAGGTAACACCAGAGGGGAAAAGAGTGATGTTGGGTCAAGGTCATTCATGTCAACATCAATAGTATTGAATAATCAATTTAATGTTTTATCAGATAATTGTGAGACAATAGATTTTCCTATGAAACACATGGCCGAATTAAGTAAAACAGTGCATGCTCCCGCAGATTTGCAACGAATTCATACAATAATAAGCCAAAATGAGTTACGACCAACCTTATATGCTGTAAATTTAGAACACAAATCCTTTACGTTATTTTTTGACTCTGGTAGTCCACGTAATATCATGGATTTGAAGACACATCATTTGTTGTTTTCGAACTTTCCGATTGAAAAATCCGGAATTAGACTCCCGGGTATAGGAAATAATGAATTAAATGTCATAGGCATAACTCATGTTCAGTTCAAATTCGGTAAACGCACATTTGCCGATACATTTGTTGTTGTAAAAAACATTAATATGTATCCAGCTGTAATTATAGGATACCCATCTATGGGAAATCAAAACATTATCTTAGCCCCTGCCAAGCACGGCGTGTATATCAAAGGGAAATTCTATAAGTCTTCTAATACCTTAAAATCAGTTTTGGATAAAAAGGAGACGACAAATGTAACCGTAACGTACGTTGAAGAACCCATAACTTGTCTCACTAATAAAGAAATAATATACGCGACCCAGCAGAATTCTCGTTCACCCGTAATATCATCTTGCACGCAATCTATCGAACCAAACGTACCTTCGAATTTAATAGTGCAAATAAAGAAAACATTACCGGGATCTGAAATATTAATCCTTTCCGACACTTTGAAAACTAACGGATTGTCTGTCACACAAGCTATTTATACAGTAGGCTCACATCAACAATGTAATATTGAAGTCTGTAATCATTTAAATAACACTTTAATAATTCACAAAAATCAACATATCTTGGATGTAGAAGTTTATAAACATCGTATTCTTACCGTTGCTGAGATCAATCACTCTCAATCAGTTGCGGATGAATCCCTTTTGCGGTCTATTAAAAATAAAATCAATAAAGACATTCAAGACGAAGAAATTCAGCAGAAAATTTTTGAACTTTTAACTAAATATCATGATGTTTTTTCCTCTACGGATGGATCCTTAGGAAAAACAGATGTGATCGAGCATCAAATAAGGTTAAAGGACAAGCAGAAAATTATCTATGTACCCTCGTAGAGACTCCCTATGAAATTCCAGAATGAAATAAATGATGAAGTATGTAAAATGCTAGAAGAAGGAGTCATTAGGAAATCAAACAGCCCTTATAATTCTCCTTTAATAGTTGTACCGAAAAAAGATCAAACATGGCGTATCTGTGTAGACTTCCGTCGTCTAAATGAGGAGACGATCCCTGATCGATTCCCAGTGCCATGTACTGACGATATTTTGTCTTTGTTAGGTCAGAATAAATATTTTACCAGTTTGGACTTACTTAAAGGCTTTCACCAGATATCATTAGAAGAAGATAGTATCCCATACACAGCCTTCAGCACAGCCAGGGGACATTATGAATTTTTACGGATGCCTTTTGGTTTACGTTGTGCTCCTATAACATTTACAAGAATGATTAACATAGTGTTTGGATGATCTTGTAATCTTTTCCAACACCTTAGAAGAACATCTACGTAAGTTAGAACTAGTACTACAGAGATTACGACAACATAACTTAAGGGTAAAGATTAGTAAGTGTGAATTTTTCAAAACAGAATTAATATATTTGGGTTTCATGGTGTCAAGCCAAGGTCTTAAAGTAGTCCATGATAAGGTGTCGGCTATACGTAATTTTCCCATACCTACTAATGTCAAGGGAATACAGCAATTTCTGGGTTGTAGTGGATATTGCAGGCGTTTAATACGCAACTATTCAATAATTGCCGCTCCTTTAACTGATCTTACGAAGAAGGGCGTAGATTTCATATGGTCTGAGCAACACCAACAGGCATTTAATACCTTGAAAGATGAACTGTGTAGTTCTCCTATCTTAAAATTTCCTGACTTCGGTAAGGAATTCTTCATTGCAACCGACGCCTCAGACTTAGGAGTAGGAGGGGTATTGCTTCAGCAATATGATAAACAATTTTTCCCGATAGCTTTCTATTCTCGAAAATTGAGAACTTCCGAAAGTAAGTATGCAGTAATAGACAAGGAAGGGCTAGCTATTGTTAATTCACTAGTGCATTTTAAGTTCATAATTTACGGTTATCCCGTTAAGGTTCTTACTGACCATAAACCACTAACAGAGTTCTTTAAAGGCTTCAACCACAGCCCTAAACGAACTCGGTGGCATTTGATCATTCAAGATTTTGGCGCAAGAATCGGGTATTTACCTGGGAAAGCAAATATCATTGCGGATGCATTATCACGCAACCCCGTGTCATCTTGTACAGTGCCTTTAGCTGAATTAATAGATATATCAACATCCATGCCTATTGTTAAAACGATATCTGAACAAGAAGATTTAGGCTGGAGCGCTGAATTGTTACAGACTGAGCAAAGAAAAGATCAGAAAATAGAAACAATTATAAATGCTTTTAAAGGCTATCTTAAGGAAAAGGAATTTATAAAGTATAAGCAGCAGAATTATATAATCAAAGATAATATTCTGTGTAGAACTGTGACAAGGAAAACCCGCAATACACCACATGTAACTAACGACCAGGTAGTAGTAACAATCTCACTTATTTCCACTGTTCTGAATTGGTTGCATTCAAATCCATTACATGGACACCCGGGGTTCTCATTAATGTCACAGAAAGCCAAATCATTGTTTTATTGGCATATGATGCTTACAGATATAAAAAGACACATAGCTAATTGTCGCACATGTCAGGAAAACAAAGGGCATACGAAAGCACCTGTCAGCCTAGGGGCTTATCCTGTGCCCAATCAACCCTTTGAAAGAATACATTTATATTTGTTAACAGGATTTTGCGAGTCAGACAGAGGAAATAAGCACCTCTTAGTAATTATAGATGCTTTAACTCGATATACAGAACTAATAGCGCTTAAAACTAAAACTGCGATTGAATGCGCTAGGAACTTTTACGAGTGTTACATTTGTAAACATGGAATTCCACACATGATAATCTCAGACTCGGGTGGTGAATTTAATAATCACTTTCTTACCTCATTATGTGAATTCCTCAGCATAAAGGAATGTGCCTATTTGGACATTCGTCCTCGTTTGCTTATGGCTAAAGTTAACCAAAGAATAATACATATGTCCAGTCACGCCTAGTAAACATGTGTTGGCTTGTTGTTAAATTTTTTTTTGAAAAAATTGAGATTGCTGGCCGAGCTTATGTAATAAGTGAAATAATTGTTATTACATGTTTAAAACACATGACGTAATATGTCATTTTGGATGAAGATGCTAGCCGTGGGATTTGCTGTAGTCACTAAAATCATAAACAGGATGCACAATGCAGCCTCAGCAATGTAACATTTTTCTTAAACGTCAACACCAATGCATCACTGTGTGAAAGTTTGCGACGTCACCGGATGCAGGTGTCTTCCGAGATTGTGTTAAAATAGCTACATCAACTAAGCATACGATATCTGTGATATCGATAATTTAAGCAGTTCATATCAATACTTCACCAGAATTGGTCATCCGACCAAACCAGCTCCCTCCTATGATGCAGATGTTTAACTCTGTTGTTTTTACACAATAAATACTGTTAAAGCTAATAAGATGTACTTCGTTATCCAGCTTTACACATCTTAAACAACACATACTTAATGTGTGCTTATAAAAGTAGCACACTTATATATATATATATATATATATATATATATATATATATATATATATATATATATATATATATATATATATATATATATATATATATATATATATATATATATATATATATATATATATATATATATATGTGTGTGTGTGTGTGTGTGTGTGTGTGTTTATGTGTGTGTGCGCGCGTGTGTGTATGTATGTTTGCATATACATACCAAAAGGGTTATATCAACACGAAAATTAAAGATGCTCTGATCTCAATAATATTCTTCACCTTGCATTCTATAAATAACTGAAGAGAGACGTAACCTGACAGAGATTTTGAGAAGCAATACTACTTTCCTCATTTGCCATTCACAGCCTTGATGGATTGGACGATTAACGTGTCCTATTGAAATCCTTTCTTGAATCCTGTATCTGAGGATAAAGCTCTCTCTCTCTCTCTCTCTCTCTCTCTCTCTCTCTCTCTCTCTCTCTCTCTCTCTCTCTCTCTCTCCTGAAGTGTACACATCACCATCGTCTCCATGTTTATCTCGTCTCTTTTATCCCACGAGAGTTCACCATCGAAAAAATTGAAAACAAAAAAAATATTTTGTCTTTGGTAAAATGTTATAGAATTAGGTTCCTGTTTATTATATCTCTTACTTCGCTTCAATTTCTTTGTTCTTAATCTTATAAATTATTCGATATATTCAAGAATTTATGTTATTCAATTTTGAATAGAAATATAGGTTTTATATTATTATAAATGTAACGGAAGAAAAATTCATGATAATAATAATAATAATAATAATAATAATAATAATAATAATAATAATAATAATAATAATAATAATAATATATTCTGAACCCTATCAATTGCTAAGCTTTTGCTGTCTCTTATCCAATCTCCCATGTTTCCATTAATTTTATTCCCAAATGTCTTTCTTAGAGTAAAGGATATTACATCAAAAGGATCTTGTTGCATTTCCTCATCTGCAGGATATCGCAAGCTATCCCCAATCCTGATCCTTCCACGAACACTCCTCTCCCTCCTAAAGGATATCTATGCGGATATTGATGCAAAGGATTCACTTGACACGCTTCCTTGTTTGTGGGGTTCGTTCAGTGAGGGGAAAATTGTGGTTCTATCGTGTTGTCATGGATCGTTCATTATCGTTTGTTGCATATTCTGAAATAATTTCTTCTATTCATTTTATTTCTATAAGGCTTAGGTTTTACGAATTTAATACTGACTACGCATTATAACACTGATAAATATTCCCATTCAACTAATTTGACGTTACCTAAATGCAAAAAATAAACCATAACTTGAGGAGACAAATTTGTAATATTGGAGAAAGTGTGAAAAACTTTAAAATTCTGTCCCTATAACTTCCCGAACTATTTACTGAAGGGAAATTCCGATTAAATATTTATTTATTTTAAAGAGTTCTTAGAGAAAAGGCGATCTTGTGTCACCTGAGATTTTTCGATAAAGGTACGATAGTCGTTCAGTTTAGCAAAATATTGAGAAGTTTTAAAACAACATATATTGAGATGTTTTGATACTTAACATTGTAAGGTTTCTCGTAAGAAGGCATACATACATACATACATACATACATACATACATACATACATACAATTAAACTATCAGGGATCCTTAACAATTATATATTCTACTATGGATTACTGTGGTAACTTAAGGTATATATTTGTTTAATTGTATTATGATAATATTTAAATAAGTAGTTTTTATCATACTGCCATAACAATTCAGAATTCTAGTTCCATCGCTTAATATCAAAATCAATTTCATTCCCTGATGGTTTCCCTTTTCAAGAATTGATTGATAATGTCTGTGATATCATAAACCTTAACTAGAAAATACATTAGTTGCTATAACGAAAGAATATTTGGAATTATTCCTTCTTTACCCCTATCCTTACTAGTTAATTAAACTTTAAGTTTTCCATTCATGAAAAGAAAACTCTTTCAAAACCCAATATTTTATCAATTATAGCCTTAATTACTCGCCTGTCTAAAGATGTTGTTCACGGAGATACCAGGTGTGAAAGACATTCGCTCAGCAATTAATATTTACTTTTACAAATATGAACCTTTACCCAATTAAGTCATAGAAGCGTGTTATAGCACTACACCATCATCATCAGCAACAACAACATCAGCGTTAACCCCTCAGAGACTACTCCAGAAAGTAGCTATGATAAGAAACAACATATCAAGGTTACTTATTGATAATCGCACGCCATTTAACTCTTCGCTGACAAGAATTATATATCTACTGATTTCTAATTTCATTTATTCACTAGCATATTAATCATATTCATATTTTTATATATTCTTGTTAATATGTCATATTGTTATCTGTTTCTTCTAATTGTTCCATTTGCAAATATTGTTATATTTGATCCTTATAATAAGTTTTTCTTCCAAGTTTTCACTGCCTCTTTACAGATCTGTTTCTTTTTCAGCTCTTGTTATTTTGATTTACAAAATTATCTATTATCATTATTTCAATTTATATTCCATTTAACTCCTTCTTTCACGTTTTTTTTTAATCAAAATATTTAAATTTTGAAGCAAAAGACAAAGAGGACACCATCTTTATCATTGTTATTATTATTAATATTATATATTATTATTATTATTATTATTATTATTATAATTATTATTATTATTATTATAATTGAGATCAGTAATAACGTTGAAATATATCGCACATTAGCCAGAAAGCCCCTATAGCCATGTAGGCCCTCTCATACTGTCTTTGAGTCCTAATCTATTCTGCAGAAATAAAGTCACTAAACTAAATAGGTACAAGCGGGGCTTATCGTTCTATTACCTGAGTTGTGGTACATCTCACAGAGTAATCTAGCCTAATACATACTCATATAATTAAGCCAAAACTTATCAAACTTTCATTGAGCTTCATATGAACAAGCATCCTCCTATTGGAGTCTTAATTTCTTTCTATTTCTTTATTTATCTTAATGACTGGAAATTCTGAAAGCCGACTAACAAAAGAGTGAAGAAAGGATTATGAAAAAGGAGAAATTCGTTTAGAAAAAGTAGGTTTTCTTTAAGTTTAATATTACGAAGTAACATTTGAAATTAATATAGAACTCTAACACAGGTAACAAACTATTAGGGAGTTATTATAATGTCTTTCTTATAGTAAATTAATATCTAAGAATTTGGTTCCCTGTTCTGCTATTCTTCTGTATGTAACTATTATGAAAACATATAGAATTGATTCATATATTCATAAACAAAAGCTTTATTATAAGGATATTATTCTCAAATCCCGATTTTAGGCTCAAATTAATCAAATAACTTGTTTACAATAAATCTCCCATTGCCCACATAAAATCATATAAATATAACATGATGATTTAACAGTTTTCATCAATGGCGATGAAAATACCTTAGCATATACATTTCTGTTTAAACTTTAGGAAAACCATATAAAGTGTTAACCACCCAATCATAATTTATATCTGGTGTAAACTACTTGCGTTACTCATTTGTCCTCCTGACCTCCACAACCCCAATCCACTTCCCCGGTCGTAATAAAATATTAATTCTTCAAAAGTGCACACTGAGTCCATCTATTGGCAGGATAGGGAAGCAGAGCTGAGATAGCCTTGAGAAGTCCATGACGTCACAACTGGGTGACACCATTATCAACGAGGGTCAAAAGTACAGTGTACTCGAATTCTAATATTCTTATTAGGAATCAAAGTACGTCCATACCTAAACAACATATATATTCACATCATTGATATTATTAAGCATTATTATAATGAAAATAGGATAAACATATCAGGTAAAAATAGTCCTTTAAAAATAAAAATGACAACCTTACTCCCCCATCTCGAAAAATTTAACCGTCCACCTAGGAGTTGAATGTTTGTAGTGACATCTATTGGTGCTCAAAATAATCCCTTTAAACCAGACTTTAATGTCCTTGCTTTGCAAAACCGATGTTTGACGTAGATTTCTGTCATGACCCAGAGTGCTGGTCTCCCTACACTAAACTATAGAAGGACAATTGGCGTGAAACGACCATTACTTTGATTATGGGATTTTCAACATGATTTATTTATATTATAAGACGTCTTTGCTTTCAACTCGAAGAAGTATGTCCATAAGAGATATTATCTTATAATGTTCGAGAATCTTAGCTGTCGATTGGCATTGACATTCATAATGTAGTAATAAAAAGGGCAATTTCAAGGAATCATATCTGCCAATATCTCTCTCTCTCTCTCTCTCTCTCTCTCTCTCTCTCTCTCTCTCTCTCTCTTCACAGCTTTGACAACGAAACTTAAGAGATATAGATTTGATTTCCTCAACAATTACAGTTGTGATATTAAAAAAAATAGTATAATCTTATTCTTTACCTTTGGATGAGTTTAATTTGTTTTATGATTTATGTATCTAATTATTATGTAGATGTCAGTATTGAGGGATCACAATACCGTCTTACAAATAATAATAATAATAATAATAATAATAATAATAATAATAATAATAATAATAATAATAATAATAATAATGTGAGAAATGCAATTACTTATTAATATCCTCTCGCCTTTACAGATGTATTAATGGTTGAGAGATTTTTTATCATTTACGCCTACCAAACTTATATAGTAAGTATTACCAACCTCCAGAGACCAATATCAAATCCCATATTGACTTGAATCCTTCTACTTTCTCTCCTCTTTCTCTTTGTCATTGAAAAATATTAATAATAAATTTAGGTGTATAGAACATATCAGAACTATTTCCTAGAATTACGTAATATCTAAACGAATACCCGACACATTAAGTCCGATCAGAGACTGCAAACAGACGTGTTTTATTTATAAAAAGTTTATTTGGTGAGTAAAGTGAGAAATAAGGCTTTTTTTAAAGTGATGAAAGATCATGAATAAAATATCTCTTATGTAAGAACCTTTTTTCCTGCACG
>NC_090758.1:65359094-65361594 GCF_036898095.1 Palaemon carinicauda | reverse complement strand
GTAGGTGGGCAATACGGCCATAGTGTTTACATATTCTATATAAATAACCTGTTAAAAGCATTGTATTATGGCTGGTTTTAAAAATACTTTTCATATGTTAATTTATTATATACTATTGTTAAAAAGAAAAGTATAGTTCATATGAAAATAAAAATTGCCAAAAATAGGTTACACACACGACATGAGATTTTTTTTATCAATTCCATCTCCAACCTTCAATTTACCAGTTATGCTTACAATAAAGAAGTTGTCCATTTGGGAATTTATGCAATATGTAACCAAGAGGAATTATACTCACTGACCACAAAGTCGAGTGGGACCTTCCAATGTTTTATTATGTAAATTAGAAGAAAAGAATTATGCATTGCATTACTCTATTCATGTATTCAAAACAAATCTTCTTCCGGCTTTGCTGCTTCGAGAGAAAGCGAGAAGAAAGAGGGACAGTGGGTTCTAAGGTTCTGAAGCTTATAAGGGAATATTCCATCTGAATTTATGATTGTCTCCGTGATGAGGATGATTTTTGGTTACTTCTGATGCCTTTTTTAATCTTATTATAGCTATTAGTATTCTTATTTGGTGTGGTTATTTCACTGTAAGTACTTTACAATATTTATTCTTTAATAATGGAGAATCATTCTCTTAATGCCAAAATTGATTAATATTCAGATTTATATTTGATTAAGCTACAGTTGAATTAACTTTGGATTTTAGATTTGATTAAACTAAAATTGTATGTATAATTGATTATCTTATATATGAACATAATATCATTACCAGTTTTTTCTATTAAAAAGAAAAGAAAACGGTTTCTCGTATTATATTTAGCAAATCATAATTATGTTTTTTACTTAACTATTAAATTGGTAATATATTCTTCATTTTCTATATAAACTACTTTGGAACTGAGCTAAAAAAAAAAAAACTCAAGTTCCAAAGAAAAATGATATTCAAAACATAAATAATACCGAATGCTACAAAATTATTTCAAGAAAATTACATTCATACTAGGTTGGTTTGCTGTTAACGTTCAAAACAAAATCTCACACAATTACCAATTTACATTGACCAGCATTTTTATGAAAAATGGACAAACCACAGACATGAGTTGACATATCTGGGGCCTTTGTCCTTTAGTGAACTAGAAACGGCTGCATTAGTTTTTTATTGTTGTGTTCTTGTTGTTGTTGTTGTTGTTTTTGTTGTATAATGTATTTGTGAAATACCTTAATAGTTAAGAAAACTATGAAAAGCCCTTTCGATGATAATAAATATTCTATATCTAAGTTAAGAAAAGGTAAAATTACTACTATAAAAAAAAAATATGAATGAAAAACTTCTATCTGAGAAGAATGATTAAAATGACCCAAGAGATGATAACAGGGAAGGAAAGATCTTGATATCAGTCTCCACCTGAAATAGTGTTTTCAAATTTTCAGAAGAGATGAGGTCAAAGGTCAAAGGTCCCTCGAATTTTCCTTAGCCTCATTAATGGTCGAAAGAGTTTGAATGTACCAATTTGGATCTCTCTCTCTCTCTCTCTCTCTCTCTCTCTCTCTCTCTCTCTCTGTTATTCTTATGACATGAAGAAGTAATTGTATTTTATTAGAATTTTTCATTACTTCGATTTCATTGAATATATCTTCAAAATCAGTTTGTTGTTATTAATTTCAGCAATTATAAATTATAATGTTTTCATTTACCTTTTTCTTTGCAGTTAATCGTTGATTAAAATCGGAGTTTGTTTTTATGTAAACATTGTTTTGGGATTTATTAATTTTGTTTTTTTGACGAAAAAATTTTCTCATATCTCTTACTTAAACGATCAGTGATCAGTGAATAGTGATGTGTGTATAAGTGACTATGTGTGTATATTTGTGTTTAATTTCATGTACCTATTCTCTGTCACTTCACGCATTTTGTTTGATCGATACAAAAAAAAAAAGAATCTGCCAGACTGAGGACCCCTGATGTAGAGATCCATGTAACGAGATCTGTCAAAAGAGGCCCTTCCATACGAGGCACATCTCAGGAGTTCGTCTGAGGAGAAACTTGGATCAGATCTTTTCTTCTTCTTCTCCTTATTTTCTGTGGGAATCAACGAGCAACTTCTTCAAAGTGGCAATTCTCATTTTCAACCTAATTCGATTCTTAAGTGGCATTTACTTTCCCTCGTTTTCTTTCACCTCACGAGTTATGTTAATTGAGCCTTAAACTTAGACTTCTTAGAGGTGAGTTATTTTTCAACCAAGAGGAAATTTTCGTTTTAAGATCCTTTTTTGATGGTTGATAAAAGGGAAAATCTATCTCAGATGATGGAGGGATAGAGGTTGGTGGAATAGACGCCATCTTCTTATATGACTTCGATGTTATCTAGAGTCTCCTCATTTGGAGGTATATAAATATAGTAGAGGTTTAATACATACTATTCTTAATTTTACATTCTATTCAATCCTGTTTGTTGAAATAAAATAGTATTTTACAGGATATTTTAAAACTA
>NC_090758.1:65339094-65346594 GCF_036898095.1 Palaemon carinicauda | reverse complement strand
TTCAAGACTTCAACATAAAAGCTGTAAAACCAGAGAAAGATCTTCAAGACTTCAAAATAAAAGCTGTAAAACCTGAGAAAGATCTTCAAGAACTCAACATTATCTACAAGAATCTACAATTTTGACTAAGTCCAACGGAAAAGCTAACATCAACATATGTTAGTATACAACCTGAATCTTCAATCAACATCCTAGGAAACCCAAGGACTGGCGTTCAACAATTGCAAGACATATCCAGGAAGAACTACATTCAACAAGAAACAAGAACGAGACATCGCTAACAAAACATCAAGAGAGATAGAGAGAGAGAGGACGTGTCGACTTCATAAATAAGCTAAGTACAGATATTTTGTATTCATTTCAGTTTGGGGTGTGAAGTGTAGTTATCACAAGTCGTTAGTCAATTATTACTGGGGTGAGTGAATTCCTAAACTTTGTTATAAGAAACTCCTAATTCTCATTTAGAATTTTTCTTTCTTTGTGCTAATTCCTTTTTCTTTCAGAAACTCTTGGGGTAATGTTTTGGGATTAGTAACAGTGTTGGGGGAATTTGGTTATACATATGCGTTTACGCAGTGGGCGTCTGTACTCATATAGATATTTTGATAAAATTGAAAGGGTTCAAAGAGATAGAAAAAAAAAATACAGCAGTCATGGCTCCTCCTGTCAGCCCTACCCCTGGACCTAGTGGTGTAGGCCAGGCTAATCCTCCTCCAATTGTGACGCTTGTAAATGCCAGGTCAGCAATCCTTCCTTTTCAAGGTCGGGTCAACGGGTTCTTGCCACAAAATGTGGAGTCATGGATTTCATCCGTTGATGCCCATTTAAATGCCAAACAAATCGTAGATCCTTTTGTACAATTACAAGAAGCTAAAAGTTTTATAGATTTTTCTAAGGGGGATGCGAGTGCGTATTTAACCCTGGATAGGTACGGTGGGTCGTTTGCGACCCCGAGCGTAAAAAAAAAACAGGTTTTTCTCACGTGACTCACCCCTGTGACTGAATTTGTGGGTGATCGACCTGCAGGAGGTGTCTCCCCTACACGCTCTAGTAGTGTCCAGATGTGCATTGCTGTAGCTGTACTCCTTCCCCGATTTCTGAGACGCATCGGGGTCGTTCGCGTCCGAGTTTACCCTTCTGAGGTAGTTTGCATAATTATCAAAGTTATTACGTATTATGAAATTGTCGTAGAATGGTGCAACTTGTATAGGTTATCAGTTGTGGAAAGTCTTGGTGGATTGTTTGGCTACCATGTGCATGTTTTTTTTTTTAGTTAAAATGTCGTTCATCACCACGAGGACCATTTTACCGCTAGTGCCCCTTTTTCATTTTTTTTCATTTTTTTGCCAAGTCATTTTTCCATAAGATATTGCCAAATAGTGTCGTAAAACTTTTGCTTGTTTAGTGTTGGAAAGTGTGTCTAGATGATCTGGCTACCCATGCATGACTTTGTTTTTGTCAGATACGACGTAGTTATTGGTATATTGGGTATTTAACTGCGGTTACCAATTTCTGTTTTTTTTCAATATTTGTAAAAATTACTACGTAGTAAGGAATTGCCGTATATTATTCATTTTTTTTTTCATGTTTATGTGTTAGAAAGTGTGCCTTGATGGTTGGGCTAACACGTGCATGTCTTTTTTTTTATCTGAGATGTCGTATATTAGAATGTCGGGCATTTTACCGCGAGTGTCCCTTTTTAATTTTTTTTCATTTTTTTGCCAAGTCATTTTTCCGTAAGATATTGCGAAATAGTGTCGTAAAACTTTTGCTTTTTTAATGTTGGAAAGTGTGTCTAGATGATCTGGCTACCCATGCGTGATTTTGTTTTTGTCAGATACGACGTAGTTATTGGTATATTGGGTATTTAACTGCGGTTGCCAATTTCTGTTTTTTTTTCAATATTTGTAAAAATTTACTACGTAGTAAGGAATTGCCGTATATTATTGATTTTTTTTTCATGTTTATGTGTTAGAAAGTGTGCCTTGATGGTTGGGCTAACACGTGCATGTCTTTTTTTTTTATCTGAGATGCCGTATATTAGAATGTTGGGCATTTTTCCGCGAGTGCCCCTTTTTATTTGTTTTGCATTTTTTTGCTTAGTCATGTTACCGTAAGGAATTGGCAAGTAGTGTCGCAAAACTTATATTTCTATAGTGTTGGAAAGTGTTTCTAGATGATCTGGCTACCCATGCCTATTTTTTTTTTAGCCAGATATGGCGTATATATAAGTATGTGTTCGATTTTCCTGTGATTGCCATTTTTTCGTTTTTTCCCATTTCTTTCAAAATTACTACGTACTAAGGAACTATCACAGAGTAATATTTCATTTATATGTTTATTTGTCGGAAAATATGCCTTGATGGTTTGCCTAGCACGTGGCTGAAATTTTTTTTTTCTGAAATGCCGTATATTAGAATGGCCATTTTTCCACGAGTGCCCCTTTTTATTTGTTTTGCATTTTTTTGCTTAGTCATGTTACCGTAAGGAATTGGCAAGTAGTGTCGCAAAACTTATATTTTTATAGTGTTGGAAAGTGTTTTTAGATGATCTGGCTACCCATGCCTATCTTTTTTTTAGCCAGATATGGCGTATATATAGGTATGTGTTCGATTTTCCGGTGATTGCCATTTTTTCGTTTTTTCCCAATTCTTTCAAAATTACTACGTACTAAGGAACTATCACAGAGTAATGATTCCTCTAGATGTTTATTTGTCGGAAAATTTTGTTTACTTTTTTTTTGATTGAATATCATCAAATTTTTTTAGCTAAAATATTGTTTTACATTTTTTTTTTTCGATTTTATTTCCCTTCAAAAAAAATTTTTTGGGTCAGAATTTTAATTTTATAAACGTAAAATAATCGACAATTATCCAGCAACCCACCATACAATTTTTATGCATATCCAATAATAATTAGATTAGTAAATAACACCTTGAAATTGACATACCCTTCCTACATTTCAAGTGGCAGATTAGGGAGTCTGAGTCAGTGTGGTTGGCGGCCATTTTGTGGACATATCCGAAGCGTAAGCTGCCCTATCTATATATATTCTTGTTCCCTATAGAATTTGTGATATTTTGGTATATTTTTACCTGCATAAATATCATATTATATAATAAATATATGTATTTTTTTACGAAATTTCCAAGTACTCAAAAAATTACCTTTAGATATGGCCCCTGATATAAATGTAATTTACAAAATAATGAAGATTTTTTTACATATTTCTATTTTAGGATAACATATGTTTATTCCCTAAAAAAATTAGCCACTTCCTATTTCATTTGGGTACCCAAAGAAATTCATGAAATTTGGACAATTTTTTTTGGCCAAAAAAAGTTACCCTTTTTTTCTCATTTCAGATCTTCACCTCCATGGGTCTGACTTCATCCAAAATACATCAAGATGTGTCCTAAACATTCAAGAATCAATTCCTAAAAGGATTTGTGTATATATGTATAAACTTTTTTTTTATGAATTTTTATGTCAGGTCTTTTTTTTTTTCTACTTAATTTTTAAAATATTTATAATAAATAGTTTTTCTGCAGATGAGTAGTATTTATCTTTACAGTTGTTTTAAGCATTCATTGAAGTTTTTTTTGGGAAAAGAAAAAAGGAGGTTACTGCAAAAACTGATTTTTCAAGAATTTTTTTTGGCGTCGGGGTCGTTCGCGTCCGAGTATACCCTTAAAGGGGTGTCCGAGGACCGTACCTATCCAGGGTTAAGAGGTGTTTCATTTCAGGAAGCAGTTACTTGGGATGATTTCAAAGTTAGGTTACGCGCGATCTATGGGGGTGAGGAAGCCTTGGATGTAGTGTTAACGTTACGAAATACACTTAATCAAGCCACTCTGAATCGGCTTAATGTTATTGAGAGAGCAGCTCTCATAGCTGATAGGCTTAACGAATATCAGGACATTTTAGGTAATTCCACTTGGGTTACTAACGATAACATCTCCGTGAAAGATTTTTTACGTATAATGTATTTAACTTGCATGACACTTATGTTGCCTGAAGCTTTAGTGCGGTGCTTTGATAAGAAGTTAATGCCTGCAAGTACGGAATTGGATGTCTATAAACAGATAAAGAAACACATGTCCAAGTGTCCAGATCTCGATCCCGTGTTAACTCAAGTTTTTGCTAAGAATGAAACAAAACCACAAACAGTGAACGTAATTATCAGTCCAGTAGCGGGAGTGACGTGTTACAACTGCAAACGTCAAGGTCACATAAGCGCAGACTGTAGAACGAAATTTTGCTCAGTTCACAACACAGCATCACATTCTTATAGTCAATGTTACGAGCGTAAGACACAACAATATCCTAGAAATACACAGTCAATTCCACAGTCAGTTCCATATGGAAATAAAAAGAAAAATCCTCATTTTAACAATAAGAAGAAACAACAAAATGTCAATGCAGTTCAGAGTCCGAAACAAACAAACACTTCTTCAAATATCGCTGAGCCTGGGCCGTCAAACCAGACCTCGCAAGGTCAGTCTAATTTTCAGAATGTGCAGAGCAAAGCAAATACCACATAGTTAACTCTAGAGGGGAAGAGAGTGATGTTGGGTCAAGGTCATTTATGTCAACATCAATAGTATTGAATAATCAATTTAATGTTTTATCAGATAATTGTGAGACAATAGATTTTCCTATGAAACACACGGCCGAATTAAGTAAAACAGTGCATGCTCCTGTAGGTTTGCAACGAATTCATACAATAATAAGCCAAAATGAGTTACGGCCAACCTTATATGCTGTAAATTTAGAACACAAATCCTTTACGTTATTTTTTGACTCTGGTAGTCCACGTAATATTATGGATTTGAAGACGCATCATTTGTTGTTTCCGAACTTTCCGATTGAAAAATCAGGAATTAGACTTTCAGGTATAGGAAATAATGAATTAAACGTCATAGGCATAACTCATATTCAGTTCAGAGTCGGTAATCGCACGTTTGCCGATACATTTGTTGTTGTAAAAAACATTAATATGTATCCAGCTGTAATTATAGGATACCCATCTATGGGAAATCAGAACATTATCTTAGCTCCTGCCAAGCACGGCGTGTATATCAAAGGGAAATTCTATAAGTCTTCTAATACCTTAAAGTCAGTTTTGGATAAAAAGGAGACGACAAATGTAACCGTAACGTACGTTGAAGAACCAATAACTTGTCTCACTAATAAAGAAATAATATACGCAACCCAGCAGAATTCTCGTTCACCCCGTAATATCATCTTGCACGCAATCTATCGAACCAAACATACCTTCGAATTTAATAGTGCAAATAAAGAAAACACTACCGGGATCTGAAATATTAATCCTTTCCGATACTTTGAAAACTAACGGATTGTCTGTCACACAAGCTATTTATACAGTAGGCTCACATCAGCAATGTAATATCGAAGTCTGTAATCATTTAAATAACACTTTAGTAATTCACAAAAATCAACATATCTTGGATGTAGAAGTTTATAAACATCGTATTCTTACCGTTGCTGAAATCAATCACTCTCAATCAGTTGCGGATGAATCCCTTTTGCGATCTATTAAAAATAAAATCAGTAATGACATTCAAGACGAAGAAGTTCAGTAGAAAATTTTTGAACTTTTAACTAAATATATAAAGTATAAGCAGCAGAATTATATAATCAAAGATAATATTCTGTGTAGGACTGTGACAAGGAAAACCCGCAATACACCACATGTAACTAACGACCAGGTAGTAGTACCAATCTCACTTATTTCCACTGTCCTGAATTGGTTGCATTCAAATCCATTACATGGACACCCTGTGTTCTCATTAATGTCACAGAAAGCCAAATCATTGTTTTATTGGCATACAATGCTTACAGATATAAAAAGACACATAGCAAATTGTCACACATGTCAGGAAAACAAAGGGCATACGAAAACACCTGTCAGCCTAGGAGCTTATCCTGTGCCCAATCAACCCTTTGAAATAATACATTTAGATTTGTTAACAGGATTTTACGAGTCAGACAGAGGAAATAAGCACCTCTTAGTAATTATAGATGCTTTAACTCGATATACAGAACTAATAGCGCTTAAAACTAAAACTGCGATTGAATGCGCTAGGAAGTTTTACGAGTGTTACATTTGTAAACATGGAATTCCACACATGATAATCTCAGACTCGGGTGGTGAATTTAATAATCACTTTCTTACCTCATTGTGTGAATTCCTCAACATAAAGAAGATTAATACCATGATATATCACCCAGAGTCGAATGGGCTAGTGGAAAGAGCAAATAGGAAGATATTAAATATATTGAGGGTAACACTAGGGGGATCAGACCCCAACTGGGATATTGCAATACCGGCGGCACTGAGTACTCTGAATCATTCATATCATATATCAATTAAAATGTCACCGCATGAAGCATTGTATGGTACCCCAGTTAGAACACCTTTCCATGTATTAACGCCTACAACAAATCTATCAAATCCTTTAAAAGAATGTATAAATGCAAGTATAAGTCGATATGATATCCTTCGAAAGAATTTAGAAGAATCACAAATCATAATGAAAAGGAATCATGATAAAATAGTGAAACCAACTAAAACATATACCGTGGGTGATAACATCTATATTCAAATCAATGTCAGAAAAGGGCTCAACTATAAATTAACACCTAAGTTTGAAGGCCCATTTAACATTTCGGAAACATTAACGGCCAATAGGTTTAGAATTCAAAACGTAGCCCAACCCACGGATGAGAGAATAGTACCATTGGGTCACATAAGAAATTAAAAAGAAAAGAGAGGAAAAGAAGTGAGGGAAAATTTTATTTTATGTGATTAAAAGTTTTTTTTTTAATACAGGAGTAATTACATATATTTTTTCTCGTTACAGGTTTCCAAGATGAATTTTTTGTTGTTGGGAGTGATATTGTTCGCTCAGACATTTTTCTCGTATGGGATGAGTTCTAAGACTAAAAATATATGTTTTAAATATGGCAATATAGTTGAAAGACAAGAAGACATTTTTATTACGTCAACTAACGTAATTGTAGAAGTGAATATGCAAGCAATTTTTCTTCAAGAGAATGATGTCATTAGCTTAAGAACCGCCATTTCAAGGTTTTCTGCATCATTGGATGAGTTGCATAGAAGACATTTTCATTTGACTACTAAGAGTTTGCTTGGATCAACATTAAAAGTTGCAGAGATGCTATCTGATGACTTGAAAAATAAGACTGGCGAGACAGGATCTTTGGCTTATAACCTTTTGATGTGGACTGTAGGACACGAACATAAAGAAAGACGGAATCCGTTCATTTATGCTGCATTAAGCATCTTTGGGTCTGTTGCAAGTTTAGGTTTAGGAATTTCCAATCGTCTTAAAATTAGTAATCAAAATAAGAAAATTGAGTTCTTGACTCATAAAGAGGAATTGATTATGTCAGAACTAAGGGATCAGTTAGCTTCAATCAATAAAATTATGGATTTATTAAATGAACATTCAG
>NC_090758.1:65310608-65320608 GCF_036898095.1 Palaemon carinicauda | reverse complement strand
TTCTACTGCACGTCGGTTCTAGTCTTGGGGGCTAGTTGGAGGGGACCGTTGACTGCAAAATAAGTGCTGCAGGCCTAGTGAGCAAACTGAAGACCGCCACATTTAGGACACGGGCGCCCACAATATATAAAATATAGTGAGTTCAACTAATGGCCATTCCCCTTTTAGATAAGTTTCTATTTCTCATAAGCTAAGTTTATGTATTATTTTGGCATTACATCTTTCGGGCTGCGTGCATGGAAATTAATGTACTCATACTTCTTTTTTTGGTCTTGGTAATTGTTTGAGGTTACTGACCACATGTTGGGATCTTACAGCAGCCTACCACACAAATTGTTGATCAGAATTTATTTACTCTATTTATTCTGTTTGAGGGTTAATCCACAAGTTAATTCCGTTTAACATTTTCAATTTTTTTGTGTTGTAAATTGATTCTCGTTTCACTTATTCATTTTATCATATGAAAAACTTATAATTGATTTACTGATATTTTTTCCATTTTTTTATTTTGTTGTGTATAAATCATCGAGTTATTTTCATTCTATTTTACTGTAATAAATCATTTGGAATAGATTACACATTTTGGTATCTTTAACCCCATTATATGGATTTTACCAATTTATAGTAAGGGACGGGTCAGAAGTACCCAAGGTGTTGAGAGTAACCTACTTTAGACATAGGTAAGCTGGTATCAGCGAGTGTACGCTCTTTAACTTAGTGCTTTGAAGGTGAAGATCCCCATTTAACTTTACTTTATACTTTTATACTCCACTGCTCCCCTTTTTTTATTGTCTCTAATTGCATAAACGTAAGATACCTGTCCAGCATCTCACTGGGGTCACTGGGACGGAGTCAAAATAGCGCCTTAGAGTGAGATGACTATAGCCCTGACAAGGCTAGAGTAGGCCATAAATTATTTCTAATTTTACGTGTGGAGTTCTCCGACCTCTGGACAGTAAAATTGCCTCCTTTTGTATTTAAGAGTGAAGGTTAGTGAACTATGGCTGTAAAGCATTAGCAGGGTGTTTGTGTCCCGAGAGTAAGTGCTCATTATCCTCCCCTGTTGAGCTTTGGGTAATTGCTGTAGGGAGACTTTCCTGGACTAAGTTCCCACTCAGCTATTTAGATAAAAATTCTCCACAGTATATATATATATATATATATATATATATATATATATATATATATATATATATATATATATATATATATATATATATACACATACTCTCACACACACACACACATATATATATATATATATATATATATATATATATATACACACACAAACATATATATATATATATATATATATATATATATATATATATATATATATATATATATATATATATATATATGTATATATATACATACATATTTATATATATATATATATATATATATATATATATATATATATATATATATATATATATATATATATATATATATATGTGTGTGTGTGTGTGTGTGTGTGTGTTTGTGTATATATATATATATATATATATATATATATATATATATATATATATATATGTATAGATATAAATATATATATATATATATATATATATATATATATATATATATATATATATATATATATGCGTGTGAGTGTGTGTATTTGTGTGTCTATTTATATATACATATATATATATATATATATATATATATATATATATATATATATATATATATATATATATATGTGTGTGTGTGTGTGTGTGTCGGTGTGTGTGTGTGTTCGTGTATGTGTGTACGTTTGCATTTATATATATTATATCCATATAAATTTCAGAGTTATAGTGTTAAATAGCTACTTGGAAACATTAATATACACATATTTATTCGCATTTCTCATTATCCCTTAGTGAATGTATATGTATATACCGTATATTCCAAACACCCTTTTCCTATTTTACACCCAGTATACATACACAGCGAACTACACCTCAAAGTCACCTATTAATACCACCTCTTTTCATTCGACCAAGACACAAACAATCGTAAACTCTATCCAAAATATTCGAAGACAAATTCTTACTAAACCCTTTCCCCAGATATGGAGGAAATGTATTGCTCTGGAAATTGCTCCTGTTCTGGGATATTGCTCTCTCGATATATTGCTCTCTTGGGCAACGTTGGAATACAATTGCTAGTTGGTGGTGGTTTTTTTCTGAAGGATGAATTTCTCCACAGAGTCTCTGTTCTTTGCTGGCTACAGAAACCATTGAATGAAGAGAGAGAGAGAGAGAGAGAGAGAGAGAGAGAGAGAGAGAGAGAGAGAGAGAGAGAGAGATACAATTACTCCAGTGTAAACTTCATGTCATATAAGCAAAGCTGAAAATCTGTTGATATATCCTTAAATCTGAGTATCCAGTTGATTGGAAAAGAAAATTAATCGAGTTATATAACAAAAGAAATATGCCTAAATTGACATTTGATATATTGAAGTAAAATCTTTCTTAGGAATTATCAATTAATTATTTCTTAGCTCCAAAGTACAAATTCTATTTAGGGAAACAGCCACCCGTTGAGATACCTCCGCTAGAGAGTTATGGAATCTCTTACTGGCCAGACAATACTCATTGAATCCTTCTCTCTGGTTACTGTTAATTTTTCCTTTGCCTACATACGCACACACACATACTGAATAGAAGAAGAAGAAGAAGAAAGTCTACTTCCCCTTTTCTAAAACTCTTTCATTTCTTCTATTAAGTTTTCCATAAAAAAAAATCAAAAATTGATAGGGGAAATAAGCAACTTCTATTGAATTACCTTCTTTATTCAAAACTGTGTTAAGCTAAATTTGGAAAAGAAATCTCAGACGGACTTTTACAGATTTTTTGCTAATGCTGTCACTTTTCGAAATGTTTTTTTAAGATCAAACTTTGTAAGCAACGTAAAAAAATCACGATCTCTCTCTCTCTCTCTCTCTCTCTCTCTCTCTCTCTCTCTCTCTCTCTCTCTCTCTCTCTCTCTCACACACACACACACACATAGGCACAAAGCAATTTCTGTAAACTCACTAAGTACTACAACTCGAGCTTATAAGTCATGCTGAAAAAACTTTGCAATGTTGAAACCAATATACACAAGTTTGGCATAATTTGATAATCTACCTCTTGCTTGAAGACAGTAAAGTTTTCAGGATTGATAAGAATTACTTGAAATATTTCCATTAAGCTTTCAATTCTTTGTTATATGTTATTTTTTTCCTTGGTCGTAAATGCCTTTCATTTTGTTTTTTAGACTGAATACTGAACATATTTTTTTCAAAATAGTTTTTTGTTACTGTTAGGTTGTTTGACTGTGAAACAACCTAGTTTCAAATTTTATTTTTAACTGCCCTCTTTCTCTTTGTCACAATGTGAGTGGCAAGAATCAGTCAGGTTTGGGAAGCCAGATGGACCAGTTCTCGTAATGCAGTCGAGAAAGAGCACCAGACACAGCTTTGGAGTATCTCCTAGTTGGTGGTGACTTGTCCTCAACCTAGTCCTCGAGGTCGAGATGGTTTTAAAGAGTTATTCTTCGGAGGCAGCAAAGTGGCTGTCGTATCGACACTGTCGTGGTAGTTCCTGCAGTGTTCGATGGACGTCCTCGAGGATCAGGGATTGTTTTTAAATGTTTATATGTTGGAAGAGCCTGTGTATGGGCTCGTATTTATTATTTGTTTAATAATGAGAAGTTTCTCTTATTAATTTTCCATGGCTGCTGCATACTGGGTTTTTTGCTGATGACTATTGTTAATTGTGTTTTTTTTTTTTTATTTACTTTGAATTTCAGTAAACTTTATTTGTAATTTTAAAGGTTAACTGGTTTTGTGGTAACGATCATTTATGTCGCTGTGCTTCCCATTACCTGGACTCATTGTAATTATTGTATATACTTGTAATTATTGTATAATTTTTGTATAATAAACTAGGCTAAGGTACTTGAGTATTATCTTTTATACCCACCCCTTTGGTTGTTGTAGTCCATCGGTTCATTCCAGTCTCAATTCTTGTAGTATTTTAAAAGAACCTGTTGAACCATTAAGGCGGTTCATAACTGTTACCTACCCAAGTAGTTAATAATATACAAATTAATTTACTATTTTTTTTATTATCATTAACTTTCTAAATCATTCAACTATTAATGTTTTAGACTTTTAATTTTCTATTCATATTTTAGAATATTCTATTCAAACAGACGATCAATTCAAAGGATTTGTTGTCTGATTATTTTGCGAGAAACCCTTTTGTCTAAACCGATTCAATATAGGATAGAATGATAGAAATATAACTATTACAAATGGCTTATCTGTTTGTTCACAGTTTCTTCTTTATTTGTATTCCAGGAAGGAAGTCTTTTTAGTTTTATTTCTGTATATATATATATATATATATAAATATATATATATATATATATATATATATATATATATATATATATATATATAATATATATAATATATATACATATATATAATATATATATATAATATATATATATATATATATAATATATATATATATATATATAATATATATATATATATATATATATATATATATATATATATATATATATATATATATATATATATATATATATATATATATATATATATATATATATAATATATATATATATAATATATATATATATATAATATATATATATATAATATATATATATTTAAATAATATATATATATTTATATAATATATATATATATTTATATAATATATATATATTTATATAATATATATATATTTATATAATATATATATATATTTATATAATATATATATATATATATTTATATAATATATATATATATATTTATATAATATATATATATTTATATAATATATATATATATTTATATTATATATATATTTATATTATATATATATATATTTATATAATATATTTATATATATTGCTTAATAAAATCCTATCGATAATAAAATTCAAAATATCTAGGTTTATTCAAAGCAGTAATTGGAAGAGATTTTTTATGGCTTTGGAAACAGCATTGTATTTCAGGACTTTGATAGTTAGGTGTCGATATTGCCTTTGGAACTTCAAAACAAAGAATGGCTTCGATTAAGATTTTTGCTTAAGATTTTTTTTTGTAAGTTTTGATTGCATTTAGTGTTTTTAATACCCAGCTCTTCTTTGTCTTAAAAAAAAAAAAAAAAAAAAAAAAAAAAAAAAAAAAAAAAAAAAAAGAAAAAGAAAAAAAAAAAAAAAAAAACAGCAATTATTGAGATATTTTTATGTATGAATAAGTAAAAAACAATCTATGAGTCAAGAACACCATTAACTGTTATTAATCTTTATATTGAAAAAGCTTTATCAAAATATGATTAAAAGATAATTGAATATAACTTTGCTATTATCGATCATACACACACTACTACTACTACTACTACTACTACTACTACTACTACTACTACTACTACTACTACTACCACTACTACTATGGAATATTGAGATATCATTCACTTCATGTGAACCTACCTCTCTTTTTTTTTCTTTTTTTTTGGTTCTCAATATATCTAATAAAAATCAAAATCTACTTTGGCAGATTTTAATATAAATTATATTTTTTTTTCTCTTGTCAGTTGATGCTGAATCAAGCTGGATGACTTTTTCTAGAATTTAACCAAAATTTATGTATGGCAGGTTTTATATTTTCCCTCTTTCTGATCGATAATTTTCAGTATTTATTATATCTTATTTATTGGAATATCATGCTAGAGTAAATCATCGACTCGGGATGATAAACCTATGATACGTTTACTCCAATGATGAATATTTACACTTTCAGTTAATTACTTGTTTAATTCATCAGTTACCTACACGAAAGACTGTTTTAAAACCTGCATTAACTCATGGACACCTCCTTTAGACATCCAATCAAATGTAATGGTACATTTAATCGAAAAATTAATTATGTTCAAAGAAACAAATGTTACATTTGAAAATGCAATTATCAAATGCACTGTAGAATTATATGGCTTCAGTTAATGGATTGGCATACCAAAATGGAAACCGTGTACATTATCATATATTAAACTGATCTGAAGCATTAAAATTTCTTCAATCTCTGCATTTCTCATCAATTTAATTTGATTAATTCAGTATCTGCGAATGTTTGAATTTTTGTATGGTCATCTGGTTTTCATAATTACCATCTCAATATATGTTATGTCCAAAATGATATTGTCATCCACTTTCAATCGCATCAACTGATTTCCAGTTGACAACAACCTCCAGTAAACATCTTTAAACTCTCAAAATCTATCGCATAGTAATTATTTGTATACCTTTATAACCCATTCACTCTTTTTCATCATCTTTATATATATATATATATATATATATATATATATATATATATATATATATATATATATATATTTATATACATATATATATATATATATATATATATATATATATATATATATATTTATATATATATATATATATATATATATATATATATATATATATATATATATATATATATATATATATATATATATACACACACACACACACACACATATATATATATATATATATATATATATATATATATATATATATATATATATATATATATATATATATATATATATGTATATATATATATATATATATATATATATATATATATATATATATATATATATATATATATATATATTTATATATATATGCATACATATATATGCGTATGTTTTTCCAATCAGACTCAGATTCCACTCCATGAATCATTGAATTACTTTTATACATATTCTATTATTGTACGAGTTTACATTTCAGAATAATAATAATAATAATAATAATAATAATAATAATAATAATAATAATAATAATAATAATAAAAATAAAAATAATAATAATAATAATAATAATAATAATAATAATAATAATAATAATGATAATAATAATAATAATAATAATAATAATAATAAAACATACACGATTGATTAAAATGTGTACTTAAGGGCTTCTATTTACCCATATTGAACCAAGGATCAGCTTTACTGACATGCATATATTCACTAAGGAAATGATGAGGAGGTTTATTCTATAAGTAATTTACACTCAGGAACGCCTTTCTCAACAAACAAGTTCGCCGGTAGGTGACGCAACACAGTCAGTCAGACGTTGGCGAAGACAGAAATATGACAATTTACTTTTACGTTATTCGATTTGCTCATGTTGATTACGCTGATGACAATAACATCAAATTACACCATAGTCATACACTCTTTGACAAATATCTGTTACTCATTACGTGTTTTGGATATTTAATGAATAATGTTATTCTTCATCAAAGGAAATTCAATTTTGCAGTGCTGTTCCAATCTTATCCCACCTTCCTTAACTATGCTGATGGTTGTTACGTGGATAATTTGCCCAGGGTCATGACTTATTGTCCATGTATTCCGATGAAGTAATGAACAGTTTATCATTTTCATAAGAAAACTCAGAATGCTTCCAATACTATATAAAATATTCACACGATTTTCTGATAAAAACATCCGTTTATAATAGGAAAACTATTGTTGGCCAATCTTCCAATTTTCTTTCCTCCATATTCCTAGAATATTTGTATTTTTTTTTTCACCCAGGTGGTCGCAAATAATTGACTATATTAGTTGGGCTAAGCTACCCCTGATGCCATCTATTGGTGGTATAGTGAAACTCGTTACTATTTACGAAAGCGAGCTACAGGGGGGGGGGGGGGGGGTTGTCTGGGTTATCGTGCCTCTCGAAATGTAATAATTTTGTTAAATTATTACTAACAATACACTTTATACCCTGAAACCTATTGATTATATTTTGTTTTCATATAAAAAGCAATTAAGATTAGATCGAATAACTGTATAACTACTTGATTTTCTCACTGATTTCAGTACATTTGGCATTGTTTCTGGCAACCCCCTACCCAGTGCTCACCCCCAAAATGTAAATGAACAAAAGATTGTTTGTTGAGGAATCATATGTGACATTTATAGTAAATTTTGCGTTTTCCTAAGGAAAATTTAGTTCACTTGTGCGTGTTTTAAGTAAAACAAATAATCCCACAAATTAAGTAATGAAAATGATAATGAGGGGATGACGGGGGTAATTATATATTTGCTAATATACCACTAATGCCATCTTATGGTCATGAAAATAATCAATGTGTTGAGCTTTTTAATTCTTGCGTTCTAGAATCTTCCATGACGTTCTTTTTTAGCAAATAATTTAAATTTAGTACTAGATTTGAGGTTAATATATTTCATACTTGCTACTCATATTTTCATATAAGTATCAATCTATCCCCCATTTTTAAGGGGTAGAATCATTCATAGGAATAGAGCAAGGGACATGTACTGCCATCTTTTAACAAGAGGTAGAAAGACTCTGTTCACAATCGGAGAAGCGTATGTTGACTAAAACATAATTTCAGGATTAGTTACTTTTAATTAGTGCATTAAAATTATCGATTTCTATAATATTATTTTTTTTTCTGTTTTTATACTGTACTTTATACTAATTATATGTAAAATACAGATAATATGCATTACTAAAATATATAAAGCAAATCCCAATATTCTGCAAGCAAATAGTTGAAACTCAACTACCGAATAAAATCCTTAAGTTTAACCAGGATCAATTTTTTTCAATATCAAAAACGTTGTCAGCTATTTATAAGCACAAGTATTAAAAATATCAATGCTCTATTAAATGTCCATTTTTATTTGTACTACATTCGAAATACAAACAAAAATTTTGACACTCTAAAATGTTATTGGTTATATAACATGTAGATGCATTAAAAATCGTCTTTATCCAAGTCTCTCTCTCTCTCTCTCTCTCTCTCTCTCTCTCTCTCTCTCTCTCTCTCTCTCTCTCTCTCTCTATTAATGTATAGAATCTAATTATTTGACATAAGAGTTTCACAAAGCTCAACATTGAACTGTATACATATGGATGACATAACTCAGATGGATGCTGTAATGCTGGAAGAGACATATTTCATTCATACGAGTATGATTCATTAATTCCATCAAATGCCCTTTCTCTCAGACACACAGAGAAAACATACACGCACCTATATATTTATATATATATATATATATATATATATATATATATATATATATATATATATATATATATATATAAATATATATATATATATATATATATATATATATATATATATATATATATATATATATATATATATATATCAAAATAAATAATAGATACATATTAAAAAACGTTAATTATCATCTTCATTGATATCCTAACATAGGAATCAATGTAACTTGTCGTCAAAATCAGATAACCAATCACCTTTAAAAGAAATAACTCTTTCCTCAGTAGTTGATTGAAACGTAATTATTGGAACTAAAGAATAAACGAACGATATTAAACTTTTTTTTTTTTTTTTTTTTTTTTTACAGTTGGTTGACATTGTAACTTGGATATGTTCTTAATTGGATCAGTAAAAGTTTTAAAGATTAGTGTCTTTTTCCATCGTAACTTTTAACTCCTTTCTCTCTCTCTCTCTCTCTCTCTCTCTCTCTCTCTCTCTCTCTCTCTCTCTCTCTCTCTCTCTCTCTCTCTCTCTCTCTATTTCAAGTGACTTATTAGGTATTTAAGCGAAAAGACATTAATGGAATTGTGGTAACCTCTGTTTCAAAAGATTCGACAAACGCATCGAGGAAATTGCTTTAAAGGTCAGCTTCCAATAAGTTGGAGCAGATCTGCAATTCTGAATAGCTTAGTAGTTAGAGAGAGAGAGAGAGAGAGAGAGAGAGAGAGAGAGAGAGAGAGAGAGAGAGAGAGAGAGAACTGGAACTGCTGATACATTACAGATGTATTATTAAAGTACGTACATACTCTGGCCGATCTCTTGACCCCATATATGCCACCACATCATTTGTGTCCGATCTTTCCTAGTCTCTAAGATGGGAGCTTGACCATGATC
>NC_090758.1:65295003-65302503 GCF_036898095.1 Palaemon carinicauda | reverse complement strand
GTAAATGCCTTTTATTTTGTTTTTTAGACTGAATACTGAACATATTTTTTTCAAAATGGTTTTTTGTTACCTACCCAAGTAGTTAATAATATTCAAATTAATTTATTATTTTTTTTATTATCATTAACTTTCTGAATCATTCGACTATTCATGTTTTAGACTTTTCATTTCTATTCATATTTTAGAATATTCTATTCAAACAGACGATCAATTCAAGGGATTTGTTGACTGATTATTTTGTGAGAAACCCTTTTGTCCAAACCGATGCAAAATAAGATAGAATGATAGAAATATAACTATTGCAAATTGCTTATCTGTTTGTTTACAGTTTCTTCTCTATTTGTATTCCAGGAAGGAAATATTTTTAATTTTATTTCTATATATATATATATATATATATATATATATATATATATATATATATATATATATATATATATATATATATACTGGTATATATATATATATATATATATATATATATATATATATATATATATATATATATATATATATATATATCTATTGCTTAATAAAATCCTATTGATAATAACCTTCAAAATATCTAGGTTTATTCAAAGCAGTGATTGGAAGAGAATTTTTATGGCTTTGGAAACAGCATTGTATTTCAGGACTTTGATAGTATGGTGTCAATATTGCCTTTGGAACTTCAAAACAAAGAATGGCTTCGATTAAGATTTTGCTTACGATTTCTTTTGTAAGTTTTGATTGCATTTAGTGTTTTTAATACCCAGTTCTTCTTTGTCTTAAAAAAAAAATAAATAAAATGCAGCAATTTTTGAGATATTTTTAAACATGAATAAGTAAAAAAAAAAATCTATGAGTCAAGAACACCATTAACTGTTATTAATCTTTTTATTGAGAAGTTTTATTAAAATATGATTAAAAGATGATTGAATATAACTTTGCTATTATCGATTATACAACACTACTAATACTACTACTACTACTACTACTACTACTATGGAATATTGAGATATCATTTTCACTTCATGTGAACCTACCTCTCTTTTTTTTTTGGTTCTCAATATATCTAATAAAAATCAAAATCTAGTTTGGCAGTTTTTAATATATATGATATTTTTTTTTTCTCTTGTCAGTTGATGCTGAATCAAGCTGGATGACTTTTCCTAGAATTTAACCAAAATTTATGTATTGCAGGTTTTATATTTTCCCTCTTTCTGATCGATAATTTTCAGTATTTATCATTTCTTATTTATTGGAATATCAGGCCAGAGTAAATCATCGACTCGGGTAGATAAACCTATGATACGTTTACTCCAATGATGAATATTTACACTTTTCAGTTAATTACTTGTTTAATTCATCAGTTACCTACACGAGAGACTGTTTTTAAAACCTGCAATAACTCATGGGACACCTCCTTTAGACATCCAATCAAATATAATGGTACATTTATTCGAAAAAGTAATTATGTTCAAAGACTTAAATGTTACAAATGAAAATGCAATTATCAAATGCACTGTAGGAATATATGGTTTCAGTTAATGGATTGGTATACCAAAATGGAAAACCGGTGTACATTATCATATATTAAACTGATCTGAAGCATTAAAATTTCTTCAATCTCTGCATTTCTCATCAATTTAATTTGGTTAATTCAGTATCTGCGAATGTTTGAATCTTTGTTTGGTCATCTGGTTTTCATAATTAAAATCTCAAAATATTTCATGTCCAAAATAATACTGTCATCCACTTTCAGTCGTATCAACTGATTTCCAGTTTACAACCTCCAGTAAACATCTTTAAACTCTCAAAATCTATCTCATAGTAATTATTTGTATATATTTAAAACTCATTCACTCTTTTTCATCATCTATTATATATATATATATCATATATATATATATATACTATATATATATATATATATATATATATATATATATATATATATATATATATATACTTGATTAAAATATGTACTTAAGAGCTTCTATTTACCCATATTGAACCAAGGATCAGTTTTACTGACATGCATATATTTACTAAGGAAATGATGAGGAGGTTTATCAATAAACCAATTAGCAGGTAGGTGACGCAACACAGGTAGTCAGACCTTGGCGAAAACAGAAATATAACAATTTACTTCCTGGTTATTCGATTTGCTTATGTTGATTACGCTGATGACAATAACATCAAATTACACCATAGTCATACACTCTTTGAAAAATATCTGTTACTCATTACGTGTTTTTGAATATTTAATGAATAATGTTATTCTTCATCAAAGGAAATTCAATTTGTGCAGCGCTTTTCCCAATCTTATCCCACCTTCCTTAACTATGCTGATAGTTGTTACGTGGGTCATTTGCCCAGGATCATGACCTATTGTCCAGGTATTCCGATAAATAAATGAACAGTTTATCATTTTCATAAGAAAACTCAGAATGCTTTCAATACTAAATAAAATATTCACACGATTTTCTGATGAAACCATCCGTTTATAATAGGAAAACTATTGTTGGCCAATCTTCCAATTCTCTTGCCTCTATCTTCCTAGAATATTTCTCTCTTTTTTTCACCCACGTAGTCGCAAATAATTGACTATATTAGTTGGGCTAAGCTACCCCTGATGCCATCTATTGGCGGTATAGTGTAACTCGTTACAATTTACGAAAGGGAGCTACAGGTCTGGGTTATTATGCCTTTTTAAATGTAAGAATTATGTTAATTTACGTTAGTTATTACTAACTATACACTTTATACCCTGAAACCTATTGATTATATTTTGTTTTCATAAAAAAAAGTAATTAAGATTAGATCGAATAACTATATAACTACTTGATTTTCTCACTGATTTCAGTACATTTAGCATTCTTTCTGGCAACCCCCTACCCAGTCCTGACCTCCCCAAAATGTAAATGAACAAAGATTGTTTGTTGAGGAATCATATGTGACAGTTATAGTAAATTTTGCGTTTTGTCTATGGAAAATTTAGTTGTGCTTAGACTACAATGAACCGCAAGTTCACTTGTGCGTGTTTTAAGTAAAACAAATAATCCCACAAATTAAGTAATGAAAATGATAATGAGGGGATAGATGGGGGGTAATTATCTATTTGCTAATATACCACTAATGCCATCTTATGGTCATGAAAATAATCAATGTGTAGAGATCTTTAATCCTTGCGGTCTAGAATCTTCCATATCGTATTTTTTTAGAAAATAATTTAAATTTAGTACTAGATTTGAGGTTAAAATATTTCATACTTGCTACTCATATTTTCATATAAGTATCAATCTATCCCCCATTTTTAAGGGGTAGAATCATTCACAGGAATAGAGCAAGGGACATGTACTGCCATCTTTTGACAAGAGGTAGAAAGACTCTGTTCACAATCGGAGAAGCGTATGTTGACTAAAACATAATTTTAGGATGAGTTGCTTTTAATTAATGCATTAAAATTATCGATTTCAATAATATTATTTTTTTCCTTTTTTTATGCTGTACTTTATACTAATTATTTGTAAAATATTGATAATATGCATTACTAAAATATATAAAGCAGATCCCAATATTCTGCAAGCAAATAGTTGAAACTCAACTACCGAATAAAATCCTTAAGTTTAACCAGGATCAATTTTTTTCAATATCAAAAACGTTGTCAGCTATTTATAAGCACAAGTATTAAAAATATCAATGCTCTATTAAATGTCCCTTTTTATATGTACTCTACATTCGAAATACAAACAATAATTTTGACACTCTAAAATGTTATTGGTTATATAACATGTAGATGCATTAAAAATCGTCTTTATCCAAGTCTCTCTCTCTCTCTCTCTCTCTCTCTCTCTCTCTCTCTCTCTCTCCTCTCTCTCTCTCTCTCTTTATTAATGTATAGAATCTAATTATTTGACATAAGAGTTTCACAAAGCTCAACATTGAACTGCATACATATGGATGACATTACTCAGATGGATGCTGTAATGCTGGGAGAGGCATATTTCATTCATACGAGTATAAGTCATTAATTCCATAAATGCCCTTTCTCTCACACACACAGAGAAAACATACACGCACCTATATATATATATATATATATATATATATATATATATATATATATATATATATATATATGGTGTGTGTGTGTGTGTGTGTGTGTGTGTGTGTGTGTATCAAAATCAAAATGAATAATAGATACATATTGAAAAACGTTAATAATCATCTTCATTGATATCCTAACATAGGAATCAATGTAACTTGTCGTCAAAATCAGATAACGAATCACCTTTAAAAGAAATAACTTTTTCCTCAGTAGTTGATTGAAACGTAATTATTGGAACTAGAGAATAAACCTTTTTTTTTTTTTTTTTTTTACAGTTGGTTGACATTACGGACTTCCTTGACATTGCAACTTGGATATGTTCTTAATTGGATCAGTAACATTTTTAAGATTCGTGTGTCTTTTTCCTTCGTAACTTTTAACTCCCCTCTCTCTCTCTCTCTTCCTCTCTCTCTCTCTCTCTCTCTCTCTCTCTCTCTCTCTCTCTCTCTCTCTCTCTTTCAAATGACATATTAGGTATTTAAGCGAAAAGACATTCATGGAATTGTGGTAACCTCTGTTTCAAAAGATTTGACAAATACATCGAGGAAATTGCTTCAAAGGTCAGCTTCCAATAAGTTGGAGCAGATCTGCAATTCTGAACAGCTTAGTAGTCAGAGAGAGAGAGAGAGAGAGAGAGAGAGAGAGAGAGAGAGACCCCGATCATACCTACACACAGATGTCACGTGGAGAATACAGTGATTATTGGACGGAATTTGGGCCATGTTTTGTGTTGGCAGTAGGGAAACAGTGAGAAATTACTCACGGATGCCACCGGATGATGGTGGATGCACTACGGAATAATTACGAATGTTATAGGAGAGGCGCGGAAGCTAAATGAAAGCTGTTTAGCGAGCACACACACACACGCACAGAGAGAGAGAGAGAGAGAGAGAGAGAGAGAGAGAGAGAGAGAGAGAGAGAGAGAGAGAGAGTACTAGAACTGTGGATACACTACAGATGTATTATTAAAGTACGTACATACTATGGCCGATCTCTAGACCCCATATATGCCACCACATCATTTGGGTCAGATCATTTACGGTCTCTAAGATGAGAGATTGACCGTGATCCCAGTTGCCCCTCCTTATACGCCATAAGTCATCTCTCCGTACTGTATGTGGCGCCTTTACTGACACCCGTAATATCACTGCCGTGACCCATACTTTTTCCGATGTCAGACGTACATTAGACGTATCCTCCGTATTATTCAAGCAAGTATATCCTTGCTTTCTACGTACAATATACGTACTGTTTACCTTCTCCTAAAAAAGAAAGGTAGCCCCGGATAGAGTACGGTTGCTTGCAAATGTAGATCGGGGGAAAGACGTGTATAACACTGAAGTTGCTCATCTGCACAGATTTTTCAATTTTCTGGCATAGAAATCACTTACAAGATTTAGTGACGGATCCCAGCGCATGTCGAGGTCAAACGATAGTTCCAGTCATAGACAAACTTCACTAAAATATAGGATTTAAACAGATGGACGTTGTTGCTCTATCCAAGGCCGTAAGTGGATTGGTGTGATGGATGTATGAGACCTTTTTCTCGGGATGAAATATTCAATTCATGAAAGCCTCTCTCTCTCTCTCTCTCTCCTCTCTCTCTCTCCTCTCTCTCCTCTCCTCTCATCTCTCTCTCTCTTCTCCTCTCTCTCTCTCTCTCTCTCTCTCTCTCTCTCTCCTCTCTATCTCTTCCAATAGCTCATAATGAATTGATTTGTGTTGTCCGGGTATGTGTATCAATGCATTATATCTCTGGGCCTTTTATCTCCCGTAATGAAATCGGAAGAGATATGAAATACCTTTGCACTGTGTTGCAATTCCTTTGGGAATTGTAGAGACATTCACTGGCTGGATATTTCCATTGGAAGACTCATATTTGAGATGACAATTCTAATGACGAATTTGTACCATATTGCATTTGTTCTACTGTCTATAGCAGTGTCTAATAAAAGATTTATGATTTTCATGTTACACTTTGTAGTCATAAATTAATTGAAGAAAAAGTTTCTATTATTTTGAATATAACTCCTGATAGTGACTGCCTCACTATTCACTAGAATTATTAATGCTTTATCAATTGATCCTTCAAGAGAATCTGTAGACGGAGGAAACATCTGATTGAAGAGAGCAGTTAAACATACGAATGGATTTTCGTCCCACTGGTGCCAAAACTATGAATATATTACTTTATTCATGGGTGACCTAATTAGCGTATAAATATATAGAGATGATAATATAAAAATTATGATAGTAATAATGGTAATCAATTTCATAAATAAATTAATTTAGATGTTTTAAAAGAAAAAGAGCCTCAAAATGAAAAAAAAATACTCTTTATAGATAGGCTATATAGGTATTTCTTGGAAAGAAAGGAATTATTTCATGAAGCTTGTTATGTCATTTGTAATGTGAAGTAAAAAGCACATAATTACTTAATTACATAATCGCATATTGTAAATATATTTTTCTTAATTATTATTCTAAAATAAGGATTACATTTATTAGTATTACCTTAAATAACACTAACTCAACGAATGAGTTAAATCAAATTGTTAAGTGATATATTTATTTTTATATTAAAATATTTCTGCGTAATCAATTGTTGATGCTTCACCTCAAAACCTTATTCATAAAAACCCATTTATTGTATCACTAACAATAAAATGAAAATATTCACTGAAATAGAAACGAAGAAATTACGCTTCTTAAATATTTTGTATTAAGCTTTTTTTTTTAAACTTTTATTCAAAATAACAAAACACAATATTTACATTTTGCCAATAAGTTATAGAGCACAAGAATTCCTTTGTGATAAATTCTTAATTTTTTTCCTTATACAAAACTGACGCAAACCATCTCACAATTAAATCTTCCTCATTTTCAGTAAGCTTCTGCAAATGGCTTATCCATATGCAATTAGAAGAAGTGTGTTCCTATCTTTTTTACATTTAGTTTTAATGCCTAACATCATAATTTCATCTGTTCCTTACCTTCTACAAAACACAAAACCTCAAATTTACTCTTAAACCATTGAAATACATTTTTAACTATCTTACAAAAGTAAAATGTATGCAGAGTATATAATGTTCTAAAAAAAAAAGAAAAAAATATTAGTCGAGGTCTGTATAATAAAGTGTGGTTGCTAAGCGTTACGAGATGTGGCCAAGTGTCTCCTCTCATCGTCAGGCAAAGTCTTTACAAGGAGTGGTGAGCAGATTCCTTATATATGGATAGAATTGAATACAAATAATAGAATAACCTATTTATAACTCTATCCTATAAATTCCCAAAACCAATCAGGATTACTATATATTGTAAAGAAAAGACAGAAATAAAGAAAAACAAAAAGGGAGAAGAGACAAGGATGAATATTGCAAAGCCATAGTCGAAGGCTTTTGTGTATC
>NC_090758.1:65272503-65282503 GCF_036898095.1 Palaemon carinicauda | reverse complement strand
AGAGAGAGAGAGATTGTATGTAAACAGTCTTGATATAACTATTTTTGTTAAAATGAGAATTTTGTGCTAAACTCTCCATCAGACCAACGGATCATCCGATATAATTTTTTTTCTTCTTCTTAGGCCGTACGACCATGTTGGCTATGTTTTGGGCATGACTGCATTTTGTAAATAAATCATGAATAGTTTTAGGAGTTTTATTTGTACATCCTATGGGAATTTATAGGAGTAAAGTCAACATAATTCATTTATCCTTTAAAATAATTACTACATGTAGCAAAACAAATAGTAGTAAAGATGACAATGCAATGAAGGAATGATACCAAACTTTATCTTTAGCTTCAACATCGGCAATAACATACCCAGTTGCCATAAATTTGTCAGCTTAATGAAATAGCCTATCATCTAATATAAAACTTAAATTCTGAGGAGGCCATGGCTTATTGCACAGTGAAAAAAAATGACACAGACTTTATGAATGGCGGAACGATACATAAATGTGGGTGGGGTATCTGTGCTAGCGTAGTAATACTACTGTAGCAACAGTGCCGCAACAGTAGTATATATGAATTAAACATTTAGGCCAACTGCTGGGATCCTTGAGGATCATTTAGCACTTCTTACAACTACTCGAGAAATAAGTTTTTATAGCCAGAATTTTAATTTTCTGATCCAACAATGCCCATGATAGCCTTCAGTGTTATCCAGAATTATAACGAGGCTAAAGTGGGTGGAGCCTCATGAAGTCATCATTCTGACGATAATTATTGGTGAAAGTTTAAAGCAAAATACAGTACCGGCTTTTTTTTTTTTTTTTTTTTTTACAGTAAATAGATCGGGGTAAAAAATTGTTTTTACATTGATTCACAAAATATGCATTCAAATCTATTATTTGAAAACGGTGTAAAGGGTAATTATATGGTAAAGTTTTTCATTTATATTTGTGATATAATGAATTTATGTGATAATTATCATTACAAAGAATATTATATGAAGAGAGAGCCTCAAATCATCTGGAACCTTACTATATTTATTGTTTTTTTTTATTTCCATAATTTTTGCCCGAGAAAATTATCTTGTGGTAAAAATGATTCATGAACAAATGCTATGTACTTTTTCTATATGTGTAATTTTCTTTTATTTTAATTTTTCTGAAATTATTATTCTTCGATTTTTTCATTCTTATTAAAATATGGAGACCAAGCATTTCTCTCTCTCTCTCTCTCTCTCTCTCTCTCTCTCTCTCTCTCTCTCTCTCTCTCTCTCTCTCTCTCTCTCTCATACATTATACGCTTCAAGTAGTTTTAATTTGAAATTGAGTTTTTTTCCAGTTTTCTACACATAAACCTAATGCAGTTATGCGATAAGAATATTAACGTATGAAAACACCTTATTTAAACACACCCTGGCCCTATTAATTCCTCTAAAGAAAATCTCATTATGTTTGAAATATATAAATGCTAAAGCCATTTGCTATGATTTAAATTTTATCAAATATGATTTGAAGCTAAAATCTTAATCCTTCTACCAAATGTAATTTAACGTCTTGTAAAATATAATCCTTTTTCAATTGGATGATTGATTTATAAAACCGGAAGTGGTATGAAATATGAAACGATTTTTCTTTTCACTTCCAGCCAAACGTTATTGGTATTAGGTTAAAAGAAATTCTCCAAAAATGAAAACATTTCAAGGATTTTAATCACTGATAAGAAATAACTTATTAGAAGGTCTAAATGGAATGTGTTTAGACCACCGCTAATTAGTCAATGCTTTTAGATATATTGATTTTGAATTTTATATTAATATATATATATATATATATATATATATATATATATATATATATATATATATATATATATATATATATATATATATATATATATATATATACATATATTTATATATATATATACATCATTATCATCTCCTCCTTGTACAAATAAATCAATATTTTCCCACTCATCAACTCATTCTTCATGCTTCATAGTCCTCAGCTATGTAAGCCTGGATCTTCCAACTCTTTTAGTGCTTTGTGGAGTGCAGTTGAAAGTTTGGTGAACTAATCTCTCTTGCGGAGTGCAAGGAGTAAAATTTTCTAATTTTGTCTTATAAATTGTAGAGGAATTAAATTTCTCTCTTATCCAAAACAAATACATTTGACCATTTAAAATCATACCAATTCATTAAGTATAATCTAACAGGCTACCTCAATATGTATCCTTGTGTGAGTGTGTGTGTGTGTGTGTGTGTGAATATATGTGTGTTGGAGTGATCCTGATTCCAAATTGATTTTTTTACAAGTTGGGATAAGAACGGGAATAGCTTGTACCAACCGTGTGTCACACAATTGTACATAATTCCTTTTGTATATATTAAACTTGTATCTTCGCTCTTCCCTCGCACTAAAAAGAACCAGAATAAACATGTCTGCGTGTCGCCTATGTAACATTGTCATTTTCTCGAGCACGTAATTTCCTGTTGCCTTGAGGTTCTGTATATAAAGGAGAGTGTTCCATAATAAATTAACTCAGTTGATTGCATCCTGCCTTTGAGTTAGCAACCTTCTCTCGGCACCGTCACATTGGTGACCCCGGAAGTCGACTCGCTCCCACCGCCTTCCACCCCCACCCCCCTCGCCCCTCTATCGTTGGTACTATGGCGGACTCTATGGAAGTTGGCGCTGCGGCTCCCCCATTGAAACTTTCGTCATTCGCCAGCGAAGAGGCGTTTGCTTGGTTTCAGCGCGCAGAAGTCCAGTTTCGTATTAACGGCGTGACTCGCTCAACCACCAAAGCAGATTATGTTCTCGCGGCGATACTCAAGGACATCTTCCCAGAAATATCTGACTGGCTTTGTGAACAAGGAGACACCCCAATAGCGTATGACGCCCTCAAAGCATACCTTCTGCATCAGTACTCGCTGTCGCCAGCTGCCCGTATAGCAAAGCTTTTTCAGCTCTCGCAACAACCGTTGGGGGACCAAAGGGCTTCGCTTGCCCTCAAGGAAATGACCAGTATCGCTCGCCTTCAACCTGCCGCAGACGGCTCTCCTCGTGAGGTGAACCTACTTTGTGCCCTTTGGATACGCCGTTTACCCGGACCTATACGCGCTGCCATACCAGATGTCGATAGTTTACCCATAAAGGACTTGATGACCAAAGCCGACGCCCTTATGGACAGCCATTTCAAGACCTCCATCAACGCCTCCACCCCTGACGAAGAGGATGCCTATTCAATGTCAACCGAAGCTGACATGAATGCCATAGGACATACACGCCTACCCCGTGACCTGCTGAAGCGGCGACAAAGCCACCCACAACCCACCAATCGCTCGCGCCCCAACAAACGACCTCTAGAGCCACTTACTACCTCCCATCCGCTGCAGTTTTGCTACTATCACTTCAGATTCGGGGCAACCGCGAAGAAATGTGCCGAGGATTGTCAGTGGCCAAAAACCGTGTAAGTAGGCCATCGCTCATGGTGGTGGCCTCCCGTGTTTCTAATCTTTTCTTTTTACATGATGTAGGAACGGGCTTGTGATTTTTGGTAGACACGGGTGCTTGTCGTTCTCTCTTGCCAAGGAAACTCAAGACACGACGTAGTCTGTCTACATCTGCCGACGTCCGCTTGGTAGCTGCCAACGGATCTGCGATACCCCCCTACGGTTACGAGAACCTTACATTATCCTTCGGAAACAGTAAATTCAATTGGAAGTTCCTCGTTGCTGACGTCACATTACCAATCCTCGGTGCAGATTTTCTCTCTCAATTCCACCTTCTGGTCAATGTCGCCCACCGACGATTGGTCAACGCAGACTTGTACTTGTCTACGCCTCTTCAACCCGCCCCCTCTAACCTTGCTCTCCACATCAGCGCACCCACGGATGCCTACGCCCACCTCCTCACGTCGTACCCGGAAGTTTTCCATCCAGAACTTCGCCAAACACCCACGGTTCCTGCCAAGCACGGTATTTATCACCATATCAAGATGACGGGACCCCCAGTCTTCGCAAAATTCAGACGTCTGGCACCGGAACGATTGGCAGCCACCAAACGGACGTTCGCTGGAATGGAGGAAATGGGCCTTTGCCAAAAGGGCTAAAGCCTATGGTCGTCACCTTTACACATCGTTCTTAAGAAAGAAGGCTCCCTCCGTCCGTGCGAGGATTACAGGCGCCTGAACATGCAAACAGAACCGGATCACTACCCCCTCCCAAACATTGCCGACGTGACCTCCTACCTGCAAAAAGCGAAGGTTTTCTCTACGCTCGACCTCCTGAAGGGGTATTATCAGGTGCCTATGAAGCCAGAAGACATCCCCAAGACCGCCATCACCACTCCGTTTGGTACATACACCTTCAATTACTCCTGTTTTGGCCTTCGTAAGGCTGGGGCCACGTTTCAACGTCTCATGGATGGCATCTTAGGGGACCTCCCTTTCTGTGTATGTTATGTGGACGACATACTTGTGTTCTCCTCCTTAAAAGAGGAACACCTCCGTCCCCTGAGCATCGTGCTCGACCGCCTGCAACAAAACGGCCTTGTAGTCCGGTACGACAAGTGCACCTTTGGCGCCAACGAAGTGTCGTTCGTAGGGCACTGCTTCTCTCCTGAAGGAGTCCATCCCCTCCCTGAGAAGGTAGCAGCCGTTCAGAATTTCCCCGTGCCCTTGACCGTCAAAGCTCTGCAGAAATTCTTGGGCATGATCAACTATTATCACCGTTTTCTTCCAGCCATTGCCGCCACTACTGCGCCCCTTTACGCCTCCCTCAAGGGCAGGCCAAAGGACCTGAAGTGGGTTCCCCTTCAAGAAGCAGCCTTCTGCAATGCAAAGAAGGCCCTATCAAATGCTGTGGCTCTCATTTTTCCTATCCCACATGCCCCTCTCCTTCTCTCCAACGATGCCAGCGACGTCGCTATTGGTGCAGTACTCGAGCATGTGGTCAACGGCCATTGGCCTTCTTCAGCAGAAAACTGTCCAAGGCAGAATCGGGTTATTCTACCTTCGATCGAGAATTGCTGGCGGTGCACTTGGCTGTCCATCACTTTCACCATTTCTTAGAAGGTACGCCCTTCGTCATTCGCACAGACCACATGCCTGTGGTGCATGCCTTTACTCGACAGTCTGATGCCTGGTCCGCCCGGCAACGCCGACATCTCTACGCCGTGCTTGAATACAATTGCACCCTTCAATACGTCCCTGGGAAAATGAATCCCATTGCCGATGCCCTGTCAAGAAACACGTTGGCTGCCGTTCAACTGGGATTGGATTACAACGCCCTGGCTGAGGCCCAACGACAGGATCCAGAATATCAAGCATGTAGGACATCCTGCACATCCCTCCGTTGGGAAGACTTCACCCCCGAAGACTCCAACACCACCCTCCTCTGTGACATCAGTACTGGCAGACTGCGACCTTGGATTCCTGCTCCCATGCGCCGACAGGTGTTTGATTTCATCCATGGCCTTCCAATTCCCTCGTGCCGTTCTACTGCACAGCTGCTGAAGGCAAAGTTCATTTGGCACGGCACTTCTAAAGATGCTAAGGATTGGGTCCGCGCCTGTACTTCTTTCCAAACTTCCAAAGTACATCAACACACGGATTCAGGAGTGGGCACCTTTCCTCAACCTCAGCAAGGACATCGTTACCTGTTTACCGTCATCGACCGCTCCACCCGTTGGCCTGAAGCCATTCCCATGGAAACTGCAACGTCCGCCTCATGTACATCTGCCTTACTCTCATGATGGATTGCAAGAATTGGTATCCCTGAGCATATTACTTCTATACTTTTGACAGGGGAACGACTTTAACCTTTCAATTGTGGACATCATTGGCGAATCTCCTGGGCATCACCCTACATCAGACAACGGCCTACAACCCCGGTGCCAATGGAATGGTTGAACGTTTTCATCGCACCCTCAAAGCAGCTTTGATGTCCCGCTGCAAGGATTGCAACTGGTTTACTCAGCTTCCCTGGGTCATTCTGGGACTAAGGACTACTCCTAAAGACGCCCTCGACGGCTCTGCAGCGGAAATGGTGTATGGCGACCCGTTGGTCATCCCTGCCAATTCTTTTCCATCTACAACCTCCTCCGACGATCTCCAGCGCATATGTCACGCCGTGGGAAAATTTACTCCATGCCGCCAGACTTACAAGCCCCCAGCGAAGCATCACATACCAACAAACTTGCACTCTGCAACGCACATCTTCCTGCGCAACGGCACTACCAAGCCATCGCTAGCGTCCCCTTACACAGGCCCTTTCCTTGTGATCCGACGCAGTCCGAAAGCATTCCTACTAAACATTCGTGGCAAAGAAGACTGGGTCTCCATTGATCGTCTAAAACCTGCTTATCTTCTGCCAGATGACAAGCATACAGTTCGCCTCTCTAGATCAGGTCGCCCTATTTAACATGTACAGTATGTAATTTTTAGGGGGGGAGCCATGTTCTAACTGTGTGTCATACAATTGTATATAATTCGTTTTGTATATATTATGCTTGTATCTTCTCTCTTCCCTCGTACTAAAAAGAACCAGAATAAACATGTCTGCGTGTCGCCTATGTAACATTATAATTTTCTCGAACATGTAATTTCCTGTTGCCTTGAGGTTTTGTATATAAAGGAGAGTGTTCCATAATAAATTAACTCAGTTGATTGCATCCTGCCTTTGAGTTTACAACCTTCCCTCGGCACCGTCACAAGCTAGACAGTTATTGGGTCTGTTGATTGGCCAGGTAGAACTACATTGGATCCCTCTCTGGTTACGGTAATATTTTCCATTTATTTACACATACACTGAATTATTTGGTGTATTCTTTACCCATTCTCTTCTTTAATAATACACCTGACAACACTAATATAACTGGAAAACTCCCCTTCACACAAAGGATTAACTAATGCAGTGCAATTGCTCAGTACCTACTCTCCTCTTGGTAATGGTAGAAGAGACTCTTTAGCAATGGTAGGGAGCTCTTCTAAGAAAAGAACATTCCAGAATCAAACTATAGCCTCTGTGACATAGTCTTTCACTGTCTTGAGTTAGATATCTCTTGCTTGAACGTACAGTACACCCAGGCACTCTATTCTATCTTTTTCCTTATTCTCTTTCCTCACTGGGTTGTTTTCCTTGTTGGAGGCTTTAATACAATACACTCTTAATGTTCCAACTAGGGTTGTAGCTTACATAATAATAATAATAATAATAATAATAATAATAATAATAATATATGTGTAACTGTATGTCTATGAGAGAGAGAGAGAGAGAGAGAGAGAGAGAGAGAGAGAGAGAGAGAGAGAGAGAGAGAGAGATGTTATACCAACTGCTTTAAACACAAAACAAAAATTCTTAATTGAGCGATTTCCAAACACTAAGGCATTCATATTTCACAAAGATCAAAGTTCTCTTCTAAGAGACCTTTTACCTAAAGGTTTCAGATTTCTGAAATTATTCCCCAATTTTTCCATTTAGTGAAGCCGACATAAAAAGGAGTCGGGGTCTCACTAATGAACACCAACTTTTGAGATATCAAAGGAATTACTGATTAAATTGTTTTTTTGAAAATTGTCACTCAAATGCTTCCACTAAAAAATTGGTCTTTGAGGATAGCCTATATGGTGTTTGGAGAGATTGATTTCGAATTTTATTATTGGTTGCCGGTGAGAGAGAGAGAGAGAGAGAGAGAGAGAGAGAGAGAGAGAGAGAGAGAGAGAGAGAGAGAGAGAGAGAGAACCTTACATTTGATATTTTCGGAAAATTAAAACCTAAATTAATCTTATATCATATAGGTAGTAGGTTTCCAAGGGCACCAGCCACCCTTTAAGATACTACCTCTAGAGAGTTATGGGGTCCTTTGACTGGCCAGACATTACTAGATTGGATCCTTCTCTGCGGTTACGGTTCACTTTCCCTTTGCCTACACATACACCGAATAGTCTGGTATATTCTTCACAGATTCTCCTCTGTCCTTATAAACCTGACAACATAGAGATTACCAACCAATTCTTTTTCACATAATTTAACTACTGCACTGTAATTGTTCAGTAGCCAGTTTCCTCTAGGCAAGAGAAGAAGAGATTCTTTAGCTATGGTAAGCAGCTCTTCTAGGAGAAGGACACTCCAAACATCAAACCATTCTTCTCTAGTCTTGGGTAGTGCCATAGCCTCTGTACCATGGTCTTCCACTGTCTTGGGTTAGAATTCTCTTGCTTGAGGGTACACTCGGGCACACTATTCTTTCTTGTTTTTCTTTCTCTTGTTTTGTTAATTTTTTTATAGAATAAATTGAAATATTTATCTAGATATTGTTGCTGTTCTCAAAATATTTAATTTTTCTTCGTTTCCTTTACTCACTAAGCTATTTTCCCTGTTGGGGCCCTGGGTCTATAGCACAGTGCTTTTACAACTAGGGTTGTAGATTAACAAGTAATAATAATAATAATAACAATAATAATAATAATAATAATAATAATAATAATAATAATAATAATAATATAACTGGAGACTGATTGATTGATTGGCACTTGTCTGTGATATACATATGTATATATATATATATATATATATATATATATATATATATATATATATATATATATATATATATATATATATATATATATGAATTCTATTATGTCCAATAACGTGATAGTAAGACAGTGATCATAATTACGACCCCCTTTATTTAGCCGGAAGGAATTTACCAGTCGCCGAATAGATGTTGACATAAAACGATATTGAAAGGGACCATTTCTGTTAGGGTTATGTGAGAGAGAGAGAGAGAGAGAGAGAGAGAGAGAGAGAGAGAGAGAGAGAGAGAGAGAGAGAGAGAGAGAGAGAAGGGGGGGGGGGTTCCCTTGTTGTATCAAAATCTTTTTATACTCGGTATTTTTCAACTATTCAATTAATGAAATCAGTATATGAGAATTTCTCTAATATTTGGTTGGTCTTTTTGTTCTCACAATTAATATCTCAAACTAATTCCATAATTTTTTGTTTCTACGATTCAACATTTGATGAAAATTTTTGATATCTCATTATTGATTTTGAAGTAATTATTTGAATACAAACGCATCCATTCTGCGAGTTTACTTTTCAGAATAAAAGAAAACAATACACTATTGTGTATAATATGTACTCAAGGGCTTCTTTTAACCCATATGGAACCAATAAACAGCTTTACCGACATGCTTATATTTTCTAAGGAAATGAAGATAAGGTTTGTTTTATAACTTATTTACACTCAGTAACGCCCTTATCAACAAACACAAATTCGCAGGTAGGTGACGCAACACAGATAGTCAGACGTTGGCGAAGACACAGAAATATGACAATTTTCTTTTTCGTTATTTGATTTGCTTTTGTTGATTACGATGATGATAGGAACATAAGATTAAACCATAGTTATACACCTTTTTCCGTATATCTATTACTCATTATGCGGTTTTAATCTGTAATTAATATGGTTTCTCTACCAAAGGAAATTATATTTCGCAGTGCTGTCCCAAACCCGTCCCACCTACCTTAACTATGCTGATGATTGTTACCTGGGTCATTTGCCTAGAGTCATGACTTATCATCCATGTGTTCTGATGAAGAAATGAAAAATTAAACAATTTCATAAGAAAAATCAGAATGCTTCCCATACTATATATAAAAAATCACACGATTTTCTGATAAAGATATCCATCTATAATAAGGAAACTATAGTTGGACACTTTACCAATTCTCTAGCCTCTATATTCCTAAGATACTTTTCGTTTTTGACCCACGTGGTCGTCAAATAATTGACAATATTAGTTGAGCTAAGGTACCTCTGATGCCATCTATTGGCATTAAAATAAAACTCTTTACGATTTAAGGGAGGGAGCTAGAGGGGGTCTTGGTTATTATGCCGTTCGCAATATAATAATCTTGTTATTTTACGTACTTCTTACTACCAATGAATGTTATACCATAAAACATATCAATTTTATGCTAGGTTCATAAACAAGTA
>NC_090758.1:65265003-65267503 GCF_036898095.1 Palaemon carinicauda | reverse complement strand
CTCCTCATTGTGATTGCCTCACTATTCACTAAAATTATCAAGGCTTTATCAAGTAATCATCCAAGAGTATTGTACCAACCGTGTGTCACACGATCGCACACAGTAACGATATTTCATTTAATTTTATATATTATACTTGTATCTTCGCTCTCCCCCTCGCACTGACAGGAACCTGAAATAACATGTCTGTCTTGCTCACCGTTAAGTGTTAACCGTGAGCTTGTCGGTTGTACATGAAATTGCCTTTTATGTTTTGTATGCCTTTTTTGGCTGGAGTTTATGTATATATAAACGGATGTTCTGTAATAAAGTTTACTCAGTTTCTTTCTTCCTGCCTTTGAGTCACAACCTTCTCTCGGCTTGTCACAGTATCTATAGATAGAGGGAAACATCTGATTGAAGAATACAGTTAAACATACGTAGGGATTTTCATCCCATTGGTGCCAAAACTATGAATATATTTCTGCAATCATGTGTACCTTATAAGCATACAAAAATACAGAGATGATGATGATATGAAAATAATAATAAGGAAAATTATAGTAAATCTAATAGATAACTTATTTTAGATGTTCTTTAAAGATTACTAGATATAAATATTTCTAGGATAATGAAAGAATTATTCAGTGAAATCTAGGTTATGTGATTTTATACTGTTAAGTAAAAAATCACATAATCATATGTTGTAAATATATTTTTCATAATTATTATTCTAAGATAAGGATTACAATAGTTAGTTTTACCCTAAATAACACCAACTCAAAAATGATTTTGATCAAGTATTAAGTGATATATTTTTATATTGAAATATTTCTGCGTAATCAATTGTTGATGCTTTACCTCAAAACCCTATCAAATAAACACATTAATTGTATCACTAACATTAAAATGGAAATATTCACTGAAATAGAAATAAAGAAATTACGCTTCTTCAAACATTTTGTGTTTAACTTAATGTTATATATCTTATGTTGCCAGTTAGTAATCTTATAATTATAAAGCAACAATGCACAGTAAAACAGTTTTACAAGAATGTTCCTAATATTCTGTAATGTTTTTTTTTATCTAATTAATAGTTTTGGAAAGCAAATAAAACTAGAGATTATTTACCAAAGATTAGTCGGCAAATACTTCATTAAGCTTTTACTTCTCCAATATTTAGCAAAAATTATTCTATATTACAAATAAATGTCCAGTAAATCGAATTTCTTGTTTTTTTTTTTTTTTTTGGGGGGGGGGGAAGAATATATTCCTCAGCAATATTTATTTGATTTTGAAAGTGAATTAATGATAACAGACGTTTCTATAAAATTCACAAAAAATATTTCGGCCAATTTTTCGTTACACCGAAAAAGGTCTCACGTCAGAACCAATCAGTTGCACAAATAAATATAAATTGACAATTTCTTTCATAGTTTTATCTCTGTCAAAATATTATATAACTTTGCAATAGTTGTCGACTGCATTTTTTATAAATGTTATATATCTCGATGTTAGGCGGACACGACTCGTTCCTTTAGTGTCGTGACATTTTGAAATTTGCTGATTATTTTTTCTCTTCAAAGATTTCATGTTATTCGTAGTATTCAATGATTAATCTATTTAAGTACTGAATTAGTATCTTTATACTTTCATACACACCTATGAATACATACTTCCATTTATAATAGGAACACACTGGAATAGCTATTTCTTCCATATGCATAGAGCAAAATTAATGTCTGTGCATGCCACTATTAAAGTAATACACCTGAATATTTTCATACCATCAACGATCAAGGTTTTTATAATAGGTAAAGTCCCTCTAGAAAATACTTAATTACTTGATTTAAAATCACAATCATTTAGCTAGTTTTAAATTTTCCAACCGCCCTGCGATTATATTACCAACAATAAATATTTATCTAAGCTTTTATATCTTCCATCACAAAAACTTCTAACTCAAACCGTAAAAACATCGCAATCTGTTTTATTTCGATCCTTCTCAACATTTCACCAAAGTTAAGTCTCGAAAACCTTTATGGAAAAGTCTCTCTCTTGATAGAAGATATCATCTTGGCTTGGAACTCTTCCTAAGAATCCAGATCTCCTCACAATTTTTCTCCAGTTACAGATTCGGGAAACTTGGGGAACTGAGTCTTAAGTTTACATCCCGTCTCCCAAATTGCAATTTTGCCTCCTGAAGTTATTGCATTTAAGCAACACGGGAGGTGGAAGAAGAAGGCTCTCTGATATATTGGAAATTCTCCTATTTTCGAGTTATGGAATATTAATTAACCTCACCTATATAAAAAAGAAGAACGTGTTTGGATATATATATATATATATATATATATATATATATATAATATATAATATATATATATATATATATAAAATATATAGGTAATATATATGTACATTTATTACATGTATACATATATATATATATATATATATACATATATATATATATATATATATATATATATATATATATATATATATATACTATATATAT
>NC_090758.1:65246357-65262003 GCF_036898095.1 Palaemon carinicauda | reverse complement strand
GGAGCTTGACCATGATCTTAGTTGCCCCTCCTTATATGCCATCAGTCATCTTTCCGTACTGTATCTGGCGCCTTTACTGACACCCGTAATATCACAGCTGTTACCCATACTTTTTCCGATGTCAGACGTACATTAGGCGTATCCTCCGTATTATTCAAGCAAGTATATCCGTGCTTTCTACGTACTATATACGTACTGTTTACCTTCTCCGAAAATAGAAAGGTAGCTCCGGATAGAGTTACGGTTGCTTGCAAATGTAGATCAGGGGGAACACGTGTATAACACTGAAGTTGCTCATCTGCCCATATTTGGTGACGGGTGCCAGCGCATGTCGATAGTTCCAGTCATAGACAAACTTTACTAAAATTGAGGATATGATCAGATTGACGCTGTTGCTCTATCCATGGCCATCAGTGATGGCAGTATAAAACATTTTTTCGCAGGATGAAATCAATTCATTAAAGACTCTCTCTCTCTCTCTCTCTCTCTCTCTCTCTCTCTCTCAATGGTTCCTAATAAATTCATGTGTGGTTCCCGGGTATGTGTATCTAAGCGTTATATCTCTGGGCCTTTTATCTCCCGTAATGAAATTGGAAGAGATATGGAATACCTTTGCACCGAGTAACAAATCCTTTGGGAATTACACACACACACACACACACACGCACGCACACACACACACACGCACACACACACACACACACACATATATATATATATATATATGTATATATATATATATATATATATATTAATCATGAAAACCCCTTTTGTCACAACTGATGCAAAATAAGATAGAGTATCAGAAATATAACTATTGCAAACTGATCAGTCACCGCTTTTATTTCCAGAAATTCAATCCTTTTAATCTTAATTCTCTATAGAAAAAATATATATTCAAATCCTATTGATAATAACCTTTGGAAATATCATTGTATTTCACACCTTTGATATTTCTGAGTCAATATTGTCTGAAACTTCAAAACAAAGATTAACTTTGATTAAAATTTTTACTTACGATTTTTTATTATTGTTTATCGAATTTAGTGTTTTCCAATACCCAGTTCTTTTTATGTTCCAAAATAACATTCATAATATGATGTAGGTATTAGCGAGATATGTTTTAAATAAATAAGAAAAAATTATGAGTCAGTAAAAACTGTTAGCTGTTTCTTTACTTCATATTAAGAAGGTTTTATCAAAATATATTTCAAAGATAATATAATCTAATTTTGCTGTTTTCATTTATACACTAGTACTACTACTACTACTAGTGGTAGTTTTATAAAGTATGTAATTATTATTATTATTATTTTTGGGCTCAAGCCATGTCGTGCTGATGGAAGTTCCTTCATTAGTAGCTTCCTAGGTTATATGTGACTACAGTGATATATCCCAGAGAATTTACCGAAGGTACCCAGAATTCTAACTCCTGGAGCGAATATCCCTTAAAATTCTAAGAAGGGATATCGCGTAAGGACGTAATGGCACACCCCATAGCAATCTGCATCCCAGATAGAGTTTACGTTCGAGGAGGTGTGGCAAAAATAAAAGGGGGGCCCTTTAAAGGCCATCCCCGTTCCCTACTACTATCGATAATACAACAGCGCCATCCCTACGATAGTGGCCATTCCTTTATTTGTAGCGATTTCGCTTGGTGGTATTTTCCGGCGATTGAATTTATTTCGATCGGTTTAAGGATCATTATTATGCTTTCTTCATCTTCTTCCGCCTTTGGAAAGTTGAGTATCGGGTCTTTACTTTGAATATATTTCAGCTCTTGTTTCTCAATGATATTGAGTATTTATTGTGTTTCTAGAGCTAGGTCATTACTGGAGGCGCCATGGGCGCTGTCGTTCTTAGGCATGCGTTATTTAGTTAGCGGAACGACTTCCAGTTTTTAAATAGCCTTATTTAATTCTCGTAATTAATTAGCTATTTAGGCATATTCTTATGAAGATGTGATTATATGCATAATTATTTCCTTTTTCCTCTGTCGATCGTATAATTAGAGTTTCGGTGAATTAGGTAACCGAGAACTCGTTTAGCTTAGTTAGGCTAACCTTGACATTGTCTATACGTTCGACATTTCCCGATTACCTTTGCGTTTTGTTTTCATTCCATTGGAGACTGATACCTCCTGTAATGTTATGAAACTTCTCACGTCTCTTCGGAGACTTAAAGGTAATCCCATTCCCTCTGAGTGTAGTCCCAGACTACAACCCTTATGGCCGTGCCTGAATATTATTCTGACATGGCTGACCTGGGGTTTGGTTTCTGCCTATCCCCTTAACCTTTGGTTGTTGATATACCAGCAGGTTTTGGGATTTGGTCAGAATCTCAGAGTATTTAGTCTTATGTCGTTGACCTTCCGACAGGGTGAGTTGGTTGTGGGATACCTTTACTCCCCTGCCGATAAGGTTACCGACAATGGAGGTTAGTCCTCCATAGTTGCTTTGGTTGTGGTAGTATACCATTTTCTCCTTGCGACTAAAGACTTGTCCTGTACCACAGTTCCTTGGGCTGAAAGTAATTCCCGTTTAGCCTAAGATAACGTGGCACTGGAATCCTGTTTCTCTTTGTGGGAGGAGGCGCAGTGTCGCCCCCCTCCCCTTGACTGTGTCGGCAGTCTCTGGTTTGGAGAACTGAGTCTCTCCTAGCACCCGGATTCTGTCGATACCATACAGAAACAGAAATCCTTTTATAGGTGCTAGGACTGTCAAGTTTGACAGTTCCTTTCACAATTGTTACAGGACCCTTTTCCCCTCCCCCTCACCCCATTTTTAATGGTTTATCCATTGCCTTTTAGGCTGACATCCTGCATTCTTTCCTTAACGGTAGAGTGCTGGATGCAGCCAGACTACTTCTCTCATCCTGGCTAACGGCAGGGCATACTGCCGCCTGCCGGCCTGGCCGGCATTGCCGGCCAGGCCGATAACCAAGATGGCTGCCGACAGTCATGGACTGTCGGCAGCTGCCGACTTTGCTGGCAGCTCCCGACTTTGCCGGCGGCTACCGACGTTGTCGGTGGCTGCCGGAGGTTGTCGGCATGATAGCCCTTTTTGCTGGCCTGGCCGACAACCAAGATGACTGCCAACAGTCATGGACTGTCGGCAACTGCCGACATTGCTGGCTGTTGCTGAAGTTGTCGGCGACTGCCAACGTTGTCGGCGACTGCCAACGTTGTCGGCGGTCGTCGGCATAATAGCCTTTTGCTGGCCTGGCCGGCAACCAAGATGGCTGCCGACAATCATGGACTGTCACCAGTTGCCGGCCTGGACGGCAGTGGCTCCCATGATGGCTGTGAGTGGTTAGTCCCTTCTGTCCCCGAGGTTCTCAGTCCTCCCTTGGACTGTAGCTATAGGTTCTGTTGCCTGTATGCTGTCGGCAGGGCCGGCGACACGGCGCGCCGACTGTACCAGTACTGTCAGCGGGTTGCTGGCAACAGTACTGAAGCTATATAGAAGCCTGAATGTTACATTCTCCCCTTCTATTAGAACCTCCTTTCGGTAAAAAGGTAGTCTATTAGACTTTTCTTCCTTAATTACTGTATATAGTTACAGTAAAGGATAGCCCTTTTTTCCATACTGTCTCTCTCTCTGTCTCGCTAGGTCTGCAAGGTATGCAGACATATCCTAGCCAGACCGGCAACATGCCGGATATACTGTTGTATAGGTGATACAGATAGCCAGTATATTTCAGTATAGAATATACTGTAGATAGAAAACTATTATAACTCTTATACTAGTGGTTTTTTCCAATATATTTTGGATATCCAATTCGGGCAATTGCTGAGCCTAATCCTATATTGAATGAATATGATTTCTTCAATATCCTGATTAGAAATCAGTTTTAGGACTATCCTGCAAAGAAATATTTCAGGCATGAGTAATACGCTCTTATCCTGTAAACGGTACAGCCCATTTTTCTTTGAGTCTCCCTGATCAGGAAACTCTATGATTTAATATAGTAGGAAGACTACAGCAAATGACCCGAGTAGGATGTTCATTTATATGTCTTTATTTTTCTGTTCCATCTAGTGCTATATGCACCCTGCTGTCATATGCTGCCTTGTAGGCAGCATAATGATAAGACTGCATGACATAGGTACAGTAGTCGATATGTTGCAATTTACACTTTTGCAATTTAGAAACTACAGTACCATGTTACAGTAGTTTTTCCTAACTTACCTTGGGTATCCTCCAGCGAGTTTTCTGCTGATACCGCTTATATATTGAAGGAATAATTTCTTCAATAATTTGATTTGAAATCAATCATCCTGACCCCACAGTATTAACAATTTTGGGATAGTTAATTGATACTTCTCTACCCCTAATTGTAAATAACCCTTCTACTTGGATCTTCTCACAGAGAAAGCTCCATGTAAGTTAATACTGAGGGGAGGTAGCAGCATTTGCTCGCAGAGGTATACAGGTATGTATCTCCTATTATCCCTTTATAGCATCTACCCTAAGCTATTCTGTTGTAGATGACATTTACATGTTGATTATTAAAGTAATAACCCATTATATACTCATTTGGTTTTCCTTTCTTTACAGATGGAACACCAGATACCTTGTACGGGAGTCCACGGCAGAGCCAAGGGTAAGGACTTTTACGGTCAAAATACTTGCAGGTTACATGCCCCCTGCAATATCATTTCCGGATCCCTACATTATTGGAACCCACGGGGTTGCAATACATGTTGGACATTGATGTCTGAAGGTTTTGATAATCCCAAGTCTACAGAGACTAAGGATATAGCACAGTATAAATTACGTAACTGGGTAAGAGGCTTCCAAAAGATCTCTCCGGGACCTTTCCTACCTAATGATAGGATGCGTAAGCTATTATATCCAGAGCTAAGTGAGGAAATAGTAGTGCCTCAGGAGTCAACTACGTTCCCTGATGGCAAGAAAACCTTTGGGATCGAGGGCAAGAAGTGCCCTAAGTTAGAAGAGAAATATGTTGTATCGGACTTTCCTCCGCCTTTGCTGGCTAAAGAGCCATCGATGTCAAAATCTTCGTCTTTTACCCCTCTATGGGATAATGTGGTAAAATTATGTATCCAACTGAAGAATCAGATAGAGAGCTTTAGTAAACAAAGCAAAAAGCAGGAAGTAAAACACAAGATAGAATCTCGTAAAGCTCCTCTTGTTGCTTCCCACTGGTCAGTTAAACGACCCATGAATCAAGACCTTCCTTCATGCTCCTTAACCATTCCCTGGAGGTTTGCGGAGCAGATGTCGATTTCAAATGGCAATCTCTTCATTTCAGAGAATATAGGTACTGTTCCCTTGGATAAAATCCAATTTTGGCCAAGCTCTGAGGTTTTCCCTAATTGTTGGGTTCGACTGAGGTTCAAACCAAAGACAAGGAAAAGAACGGAACAAAAGGAGGTCATGATTCTTGATCATGATAAGGCACAGACTATCCTTTCAGATAATCTGAAGAAGGCGGGTTATTCAGAGACGACGGTTTCCTCACTGAATAACATACACCCTTCCTTTCTTGCTCCTGCTTCACTCTCCTTCCCCTTTATGGGGAAGGCATTTACTTCTGTTACCAAAGCTGTAGAGGCGGGTGAGTCATTTCCCACACTCGATGAGTGCATGCCTTTGTTACCAGCTTTTCCCGGACAGGAAAAGGATTGGAAGGAAGTCCATTTGACATTTTCAGTAGGAAAATTAGACAAGGATGTCGCAAGCCGACAATTTAATGTATGTCTCCCTAAATTGTCCGATTTGCTCTTGTTTAATGAACACGAGTCAAAGGAGAGACTGGCGACATCCCTTTCTCTACAAAACTACATAGATTAGTGTTCAACTTACGAGAACACCCCAGACATGCTCATGGTCTTAGCCAAAATGCATATGGCTACCTTGGTAAAGGACCTTTACGCCTTTGTGAAGGCTAGGAGAGCATGTAGAAAGTTTGTGTTTGCTGCTGCAACGGTGAAACACGAAATAAGGAAGCTAATATCTTCCAACATTTGGGGTAAAGACCTCTTCCCACAAGAGGTCATTAAGGAAATAATTAAGAATGCCGCCATGGAAAACATAAATCTTCCCCAAAAATGGGGCATTCCCTGAAAGAGAAAATCTTCTGTGGTTGTGTGTCCCCAACCTAAAAAGAATATCGAAAATACTGGTAATATCTGGGCTGCTCAACAACAGCCCATTATTCTAGTGACCAAGATGCTACAGGCAGATGGTCAAAAGTCTAAACCTACTGGCAGTTCGAAGCATAAAGACGCTTCGGCTAGGAGGAAGATTCCCTCAGGATTGCAGGACCTTTGATCCTTCGGTCCAGAGCCTATTCAAGATGAGGCATTGATGGGGAACAGAAATGTCCCTACTATTATCTCCTTACCTTCTCCTACAGTTCAAAACCCTCCTGGAGGAGTATACCTGAGAGCTATAGAGCATAGAGGTAGTAAGAAAGCTACGGCTCATCGAGTCCCAGGGAAGGCTATTTTGTGTTCACAAGAAGGACTCAAGAAGTCTCTGAGTCATTCTGAACCTGTCACTACTCAACAAGTTCATAATAATCTGCAAATTCTGAATGTTAATCCTTCTGAACATATGGACCTTGTTCCAACTAAGGGTATGCGTAGTCTTGTCAGACCTGAAAGGTGTCCTCTGGAAACTTCCAGTCAACCACCCCCCTTCCTCCTGCCTAGGATTCATGTCACGGAGAGTAACATTCATCCTAGAATAGATGCGTATCAGACTCACAGTCCTAAGTATCTTCATAGTGATGACCCGGTTCCTGGGACAGCACAGATGCAAGATATGCTTCTAGAAGTCTCGACTTTCTCTAGCTCTAGGGTTTCGGTGGCTAAAAGAACCATCGAAGCCCTCAGTCACATTAGCCTCTTTTTCCCTCGGGAAGTTAAAAGGGGCTCGCGAGGTCTGTCAGTAGATTCAGCTAATCGAACAGATTCCCAAAATGCCAACAAGGAAAAGTGCCAAACTTTCCCCAGTTCGCAATAGTGACAGACCTAGTGCAAAGTGCACATCGGAAAGATGCGTTAAGAGCCTGGAGAAAACATGCATCAAACGATTGAAGAGATAAAAAAGACTGAGATCGGTCCCTCTTTAATCGCTTCTATAACAAAAGTTAAATCATGAAAGTCCCAGGACTCTGCTGGTCCTTTCGTGGGCGGGGAAGCACCCTCCACACAGATCAGACTCCCTACGTCTGAGCTGGTACACCGAAGCGATATTAAGACGTCACAATCGAACGTCTCGTACAGTCTTAGTGATGTTACCCATCCTTTTCCTAAAGGGATGGCACCTAACAGCAGTTCATTTACAACTGAGCCACGATGTGACGGTGGATACTCTATCACGGTCCAAGGCGATAGAGTTAGAATGGTCCATGGACGCAGACATATTCCCTCTCAAAGGGGAACAAGTCCTGGAACTGCAGTTCGACCTCTTCATCACGAGCGTCTTCAAGAAACTACCTCGCTAAATAGCCCCATACGAGGTTCCTCTAATGGGTCTGATAGACTAGATGAGACCAGTCCTAGCTCCGATCCTAGGTATATTTCCGAAGTTTCAGAAATTAAACGCCTTCGGTTTATCACAGAGAACCCAAACCCTTCATTTCATGAATTTCTGGCTCTAGCGGTTAGAAAAAGGTTTGGGATCTCAGAAGGCAATATAGGATTCTTATAAAAAGAATACAAGGCTAAGTCTACTAAAAGACAATATGAGTCTTCCTGGAAGAAGTGAGTGGAGTTTGTTAAATCAAAAGGACCGAAAGAAATTTCTATGAACTTCTGTCTGTCCTTCTTTGTCCACCTTCATAGCCAGGGGTTGGCGGCCAATACGATAAATACGTGCAAATCGGCCTTGACTAGACCTCTCCTATATTCCTTCCAAGTGGATCTGGCAAATGAAATCTTTAACAAGATTCCGAAAACATGTGCTAAACTTAGACCTGCAGCACCACCAAAGCCCATCTCTTGGTCTTTGGACAAGGTCTTACATTATGCCTCATCGGTGAACAATGAAGATTGTTCTCTTAAGGATCTAACCCAAAAGGTTATTTTCCTGTTCGCAATAGCCTCTGGGGCTAGAGTTAGTGAAATAGTGGCTCTATCGAGAGATGAGGGCCACATCCAGTTCACAGATTTAGGAGAACTCAATCTCTTCCGTGATCCATCATTTCTGGCTAAAAACGAGCTACCAACTAAGAGGTGGGGTCCCTGGAGAATCTGTCCTCTGAAGGAAGGTGTCTCTCTATGTCCTGTAGAGTATTTAAAGGTCTATCTTCGTAGAACTTCAGACTTCAGGGCAGGTCAGCTCTTTAGAGGAGAAACTTTGGGATCAAATTTATCTTTAAATCAACTAAGGGCGAAGCTCACCTACTTTATTCATAGAGCGGATCCGGACAGTACTCCCGCAGGTCATGATCCGAAAAAGATTGCTTCATCACTGAACTTCTTTCAGTACATGGACTTTGAACGTCTTCGTTCATACACTGGATGGAAATCATCAAGGGTGTTTTACATACACTACGCAAAACAAGTGCATGAACTGAAACACTTTGTAGTGGCGGCAGGTAGTGTTTTAAAACCTGCCCCCTAATTTTTTGTGATACACTTTTTGGTTTGGGTTCTCACTTGTCCTCGGACATGTTCTGGATAGGAATCATCCAGGATGTTCTACAAATACTATGCTTTGCTAGTCCATGATCTGAAGCAATATGTGGTGACGTCAGGTAACTTATTTACTCTGCTGTTTATTCTACGATGAACAGATAATTGACTGGGACTGTCAATTAAGGGGAGAGGAAGTCATCCTTTTTAAGTATGCCTTCTTTTATTTATGTGTTACCATGGTAGCACTAGCTCTGTTCTAAAATCCCAGGTGTGTAATTATACAGTTAGCTCTAGTGCCGGTGTACGAAGTACATAGGGCAGTTGATGGTAACTAGTACAGGTTTTATGAAGAGCGGTTATCTTTTATCTTCTCATCTCTCGAGAGTGGCATTTCTTGACTTCATCCTTCAAGAAAGAATACGATTCCTGTACTTGTTTCAGGTATAATCCCATTGTCAAACTACATTCGTTTTGCTAACTATCTCGGGTAGTCATTTATTTAAAATAAATGTTTATTTGAATGTAGTGCGTCCATCTTCGCCAGACAATTGTATCTATGCATGCCAGACTTTTTATTTGCTTAGAATGCATCCTTCACATTTTTGTATGCATCTAAGGTTAGACATAAGAGACACTGATGTCTTTTTGACCAAACATACAACTTGAGACTATTTGTATATTCAGTGGATAATTAAGTTTGGTCATACTATTTATATTAACCTTGAAATCGCTTTTCAACTGTCTAGATGACTCTTCCCTGTAGGAGGCAGGAAGCACTAACATTGTTCATGATTAGTGATGATGACATATAACGGTATTGTCACAAGTCTCACATGGTCAGTATGACCATTGAAAAGGTTGATATAAGGTTCAGACACTGATGGAAAATCCACATATACATTAATGCTCTGGTATGCTTCCATCAGCACGACATGGCTTGAGCCCAAAAAAACGGATTTTGAGCGAAGCGAAAAATCTATTTTTGGGTCAGATAGCCATGTCGTTCCTGATTGACCCACCCATCTCTTCTGCAGAAGAGATCTTCAGTTCCCTCCCGTAAGTACTGTATCTGTAACAGCCTATGCTCGATGCTACAAGGAATGGCCACTATCGTAGTGATGTCGCTGTTGTACTATCGATAGTAGTAGGAAACGGGAATGGCCTTTGAAGGGCCCCCCTTTTATTTTTGCCACACCTCCTCCAACGTAAACTCTATCTGGGGTGCAGATTGCTATGAGGTGTGCCATTACGTCCTTACGCGATATCCCTTTTTAGAGTTTTAAGGGATATTCGCTCCATGAGTTAGAATTCTGGGTACCTTCGGTAAATTCTCTGTGATATATCACTGTAGTCACATATAACTTAGGAAGCTACTAATGAAGGAACTTCCATCAGGACGACATGGCTATCTCACCCAAAAATAGATTTTTCGCTTCGCTCAAAATCCTTTTATTATTATTATTATTATTATTATTATTATTATTATTATTATTATTATTATTATTATTAATATTATTGTTATTATTATTGTTATTATTATTATTATTATTATTATTATTATTATTATTATCATCCGGATGATTTGGATATAAGGACCTATCAATGAAATTTTTTTTCGATATTAATTTTTCTTTTTTAACTTCACCATTATGTAATATTGAGATATCATTTCCATTTGATCTGAGCCTCTCTAAATCTAATTTTGTGGTTCTCAATATATCTGATAAAAATCAAAATCTGTTTTGGAAGTTTTTAATATCTCTGATAAAATCTTCTCACCTGTCAATTGATGCAGAATCAAACTAAATGACATTTGCTAGAATTAAACTAAAATTATTTCATTTTACGTTTAATCTTTCTCCTCCTTTTGGTCCATAATTTTCAGTATTAATTTACTGGTTGATTTATTTGTCTATTGGGATAATATGCCAGAGTAGATCATCGACATGGGTTGAAAGACTTGTGGTATAATTACTTCAAATGAATATTTAGACAGTCAGTTAGTTACTGCTTTCGCTTATGAGTTACTTACACGACACCTGCTTTAGATACCCAGTCAAAGGAAATGCTACATTTATTCGAAAAAAATAATCATGTTTCAAAGACTTAAATGTTACAAATGGAAATGCAATTATCAAAGGTATTGTAATATATGATTTCAGTTAATGGATTGGCATACAAAAATGGAAACTGTATGCATTATCATACATTAAATTGATCACAAGCATTAAAGTTAACATCTCAAAATATTTTATGTCTAAAATTATATTGTCATCCACTTTCAATCTCATCAACTAATTTCCATTTTTCAACAACCTTCAGCAAACAAATTTAATTTCTCAAAATCTATCTCAAAGTAAATATTTGTATACATTTAAAATTCATCCATTTTATAACATTACCCATTATTATATATCTTATTTCATGTATGTTTCTCCAATCAGACTCAGATTCCAATTCATGTATCATTAAATTACTTTTATACATAGTCATTCATTCTGCAAGTTTATATTTCAGAATAGAAAAAAATATCATAGACAATTTATTGCAATATGTACTTAAGGGCTCCTTTTTATCAATATTGAACCCAGGGTTAGCCTTACTGAAGAGTATATATTTACAAAGGAAATGATAATAAGGTTTAGTTTACATGTAATTTACATTTTAGAACGCCCTTATCTACAAAACAAAAATTCGCAGGTAGATGACGTAGGACAGTCAGTCAGACGTTGGCGAAGACACAAAAATATGACAATTTTCTTTTTTGTTATTTGATTTGTTGATGTTGATTACGATAATAATAAGATCATCAAATTACAGCATAGGCATACAGTTTTTTTAATATAACCAATACTCATTATGTGGTTTTATTCTGTATTGAATAATGTTATTCTCCACAAAAGGAAATTCCATTTGGCACCGTTGTCCCAACCTCGTCCCACGAACATGAACTATGCTGATGCTTGTTACCTATGTCATTTGTACATTGTCATGACTTATTGTCCATATGTTCTGATGAAGAAAGGAAAAGTTAAACATTTTCATAAGAAAACTCAGAATGCTTCCCATACTATATAAAAAAATTACACGATTTTCTGATAAAGATATCCATATATAATAAGGAAACTATAGTTGGACAATTTACCAATTCTCTAGCCTCTTTAAATACTTAGCGTTTTTTGACACACGTGGTCTTAGAATAATTCACTATATTAGTTCGGTCAAGGTACCTCTGATGCCATCTATTGGCGGTAAAGTAAAACTCTTAACGATTTAAGGGAGGGAGCAATGGGAGTCTGGGTTATTATACCTTTTATAATGTAACTATTTGGTTATTCTACGTACTTCTCACTAATAATGCATGTTATACCATAAAACGTATTAATTATCTTTGGGTTTCGTAAAAAAGGTAATTAAAATATGATAAAATAACCGTTTAATCACTTGATTTTCTAATGAAATTCAGTACATTTGGCATTGTGTCTCGTATGCTCCCATACTCGGCCAGACCCCTAAATATAATTAAACTAACGATAGTTTGTTGAAAAAACATGTCTAAAACTTATTGTGAAATTGGCAATTTCCTAAGGAGAATTTAGTTTTGCTTACGTAAAAAGGAGCCACAAGTTCACTTTTGTCAGTTTAAGGTAAAATTTTGCCCAGAAATAAAGTAATGAAAATCATAATCAGGGAATGGTGGGGGTAATTTGCAATTTGATACTCTACAGCTAACGCCATCTATTGGTCATGAAAATAAGCAGTGTGTGTATGAAGCTTTTTAATTCTTGCGTCGTGGAATCTTCCATGACGTATTTTTTCTTTAGGAAATAGCCTAATTTACCTACTTGATGGGAATGGAAGATAATTTATACTTTTTACACGTATTCTATACGAGTGTCAATAGTAATCTAACCCCTTTTTCATTTCGGTAAAGCTACATGTGCTGCCATATTGTGCATGATGTAGGAAGACTCTGATTTTGTTCAAATTCGGAAAAGCGCATGAATGCTAAAACATACTTTAACTATGAGTCACTTAAAAATTCAAAATCTTAACTTGAGTGATACTATTATTCTTCTGATTTTCTTATGGTGAATATATATAAAATGCAGATAATATGAATAACTAAAATATATAGAACAGATCCCAATATTCTGCAAGATAAAAGATGAAACTCAAAATAAAAACTCCAGCTTTAACCCAAATTTATTATTGTTAATATTAAAGATTTGGTCAGCTAATCATAAGCACATTTATCAATGAAATCAATCCTGTATTAAATGTGTCTAGTTCGATTTACTACATTTGAAATATAACCCATAATTATAACACAATCAAATGCTATTGGTTATATATCACTTGCAGCTTCATTAAAATTGATCTTTATGCAATTCTCTCTCTCTCTCCTCTCTCTCTCTCTCTCTCTCTCTCTCTTATGTCAATGTATAAACTCAAAACATTTGTCATCGGAGTTTCACAAAAACTAACATTGAACTGACCATTTGCAAATACTATCCATGAACAACGCAAGCTTCAATTTAGGTAGAGTAGATATAGGCCTATACAAATCTCTCATGTATCATCAATGCGCCGAGAGCCTCACATGATATACACTTTAACTCAGATCAATACTGCAATGGTGGGAGAAGAGCATCTCATACATATGAATCATGAATCTCAGGAAATTTGTATGATGTATGATTGAGCAAACGATCTATTTTTATCATTCGTGAATATCTATTAACACCAAATTAGAACATCCAATATATAAGACATTCAATCATAACTTATAAATGTTTACTTCATGAAGACCCAATAGATGAATATACGATGCAATTCCAATCTTCTGCTCAGATATGAAAGGAATATTATCATCGATTTCAGATTGCAATGGAAGTCTAATTGTTGGCAATAATGAATTAGAAAATTATTTCACAAATATATTTGGCAGGTTTACCATGTTACAGAATCTCTTGATATCTGTGTCATGCGTTTTCGATCATTATGTTTTTCTTTTGATTAAATCATGAGTAATTTTGCAAGAACTTGAGTTCACTTATGTATAACTAGATTTTACATTTTACTGTGGTATTGCTTAAATCCTAATCAATATTTTCAAAATATTTGTGAATGTTTTGATGAAATTGAATGTAGCATGATGTGGCATGGAGAGATATGATAAAAAAATGAGTAGTCAGGTAACTTGCTTTATTTAGCATAAAAGAAAGGTAGGCTATTTGTATTTCCCAAAAGGGTCACATAAATCTCGCAATTGTATGTGTACATTGAACGGCTTTAATCTTTTTGGTGAACCATATTTACAGCAAATAAGCGGTTACAATCCATCTGTCTCTGAAATTCTGTGATTGGAAATGCCTTGTTTATGGGACCAGTTACAAAATGGTTTCATCAACCAGGTGTTCAGGGTGAAGGCATCATTTCCCCCAAAGAAGAAGGAAATGTGGGTACTGTCCTTATCATTAGGAAAAGATTCAGGTTCTGCAGAGTGCAAAGTGTCTTCCTTAATGGCTTTCTTTAGAGGTGTAGAAGCAAAAACCGCTGCATCTGAAGGGCTATCAATGTGTCGAATATCAACATTGAGAAATTTATAATTAGCATCAATTAAATCCAGGAGAACAATTGAGAAAATGGTCTTGCAGTTGAAGAAGAAACTAACACTTTTGGGAGGTGTACAAAGGCCTATATGTTTGTCGTCTATGGCTGCCAGACAGTTACACAAATTCCCTTTCCTGTAAATCAAGCGCGCTATTTACTTCCATCCTTCTGGGGTTGTTGGGCATGTAATTAATTCTTCAGCATGCTCATCGATGATAGCTTTATATACTTCTGAAACAACTATAGAGACGGTGTTGTGAGCAACTCTAAAGGCATATGTAAGTTGAAGCAAATGCTTTTTTGTTGACCAGGCGGACATGAGTCTTTTTATAGTTTATTTATGACATATTTGTTTTTGATGTTGTTAATAGTTTATACATGACATGTCAGTTTTGACGTTGCTACTTATTTTAGAATGATTTATTGTTAATTTGTTCTCTTCATTTATTTATTTCCTTATTTCCTTTCCTCACTGGGCTATTTTTTCCCTTTTGGAGCCCCAGGGCTTATAGCATCTTGCTTTTCCAACTAGGTTTGTAGCTTGGATAGTAATAATAATAATAATAATATTAGGTAAGGCCGGGTGATGACTAACTTCAGTCCAGGTGACAAAGCCCACCTGTAATTTGTATCGAGATTTGTGATCCTGTGCAGATGTTCCATGAATAAAGCAAGAATCGTCCTGACAGATAGTAAGAGTTTGAACATCTTCAAGGCCTTGTTCTGTTATCAGATAATAATGAACAATTAGAGAACTTTGTTTATTACTTTTATAATCTTTTATTTAACTATCTTTTTGTTCTGAGAATGACATAGTTTGCAATTATCTTTATAAAAGAAAGATTCGAGAGAATGACACCTCGTAAAACTGAGGGAGCCATAAAAGTAAATTGTCCATTCTTTCTGTCCGTTAGACTCCATGTCTGTTCTGCTCACTGTCCGTTCGGCTTCTTGGCTTAGGCCTAGGTGCATTTGGCATCATATCCTACCACCAAAAAGATATTCTAATTCTGTTATCTCTCTGTATTATCCTAATTAAGTAGGTTACAACTATTTTTCTTACTTTATTCATGATATTATTCTCAAGAAAAAGTTAAACATTGCAGTTCATAAGAAAGATTTTTGGATAGTTTATCGTAACCAATATTTTTTGTAAATATGTCATTATAAACATTGAAGATAAAACTCTCTCTCTCTCTCTCTCTCTCTCTCTCTCTCTCTCTCTCTCTCTCCCGAAATGAAATTGGAAGAGATATGGAATACCTTTGCACTGTGTAACAATTACTTTTGGAATTACAGGAACATTCCCTAGATGGGAATTTCCATATGAAGATTCGTATTTGTGATGACAGTTCCAGTGACGACTTTGAATCAAGTTACATATTTTTCTACTGCCTGTAACACTTTGTAATAAAG